>NW_024505893.1:2040022-2640022 GCF_017590055.1 Onychostruthus taczanowskii | reverse complement strand
TGTTTTCAATACATAGGGTGTGTTATTAGATACTGATTTCATGCCTTAAAAATAACAGATAAGGCAAAAACATATATTTGCCACCTAGAATAGAATATTGATTTATTTTTTTCCCTGCCTGCCTGCCTGCCTGCCAAAATCCAAGCTAAAGCAGACTCTGTGGCAACTTGAGGTCACCGTAATTCTCTTTAGTTCTTCTGCTTGTCAAAAGCTATGATATCAAAGCTGCCCTTTTGTTCCCCTTAATTCTATCAAATGCACTCCCCACCTCCAAGCTTACCTACTTTGTCAAGGTAAAATGAGGAATAACTCAGAGACTTGGACTTAGATGTATCTACAATCAGGATCTGAACTAGAAGAGCCAACAGAGGCCTCTGCACAACTCCAGCCCTACAGACAGCCTGTGTCATCCTGGGAGATGGAAAAGTGTAAGTGAACAAGAGTCAGTCTCTGCAGCATAATCAATAACAAAAACTAAAAGAAATATGTCACATCCCACTGAACTTTTCCTCACAACATGATAATTTTGAGGATTTCCTGAACCAGCCACTGCTTGAATATGTAAATATCCAAGACCATTACTCACTATATGCTTTTGAATTTGGTGTCTCCAGCACATAGCCAGGAAATCTCAGACTGGAAATGAGCTGAGTAGCTCACCTTCATTCTCAGTTTTCTGAGAATTTCTTCACAAAATAGTGTCATAGTCTTGCCCCCCAAGGCCCAGGAACTGCCAAGGCTTGCTGCATGCCTGTTCTCCTGGGCTTTATAAAAAATAGCAGCACTTTTTAAATACACAGCCCACTGTGAGGAAAACGTCTCCACCCCATGCCTTGCAGAATGGCTGAGCTGCACTCCGTGACTTCTTCAGCTCAGTCACCTCCTTGGTCTGAGAGGGATTTAAAGCTTCCTCTCTCCCTCAGATGTACATTTTTCTTGCTGTTTTGGGGTGGAAGCAGCCTTTTTCTCTGCACAGTCACATCTCACCTATGTATTCAGGATTTGGGATGCTCTCCTGGGAGAGACACCCAGCTAAAAATTGGTCATTGTTAGAAAAGCATAAAGTAGATGTACAGCTGGTGGGTAGGTGTTCTTTTGTTTGTTACTTTCTAGCTTGTTTTGCCTTTTTACATCTTATAACTTCTAACTGTATAATTTCTACCTAGATTTATTTCCAAATGTGTCATTTCTTTTGTTATAGCAGTATGAGATAACCATGATGCTCACAACTACATGACCCATGGCTAGCAAGGACCTGTCCATAATGCTCCACACATCAGGAATTCCTGATATGATAGGAATGAGCATAAAGAGCAAGTGGCCAGTGTCTCAAATTTCACTATAGGCTGTACTAGCAGTTCGGAAGGAGCTTATGAAAAAAAAGTTTCAGTCCAGAATAACCAGAAGAAGAGAAAAGCCACTCTTGTCACATTCTCATAGGGATTTCCAGTTTAACGATATTATACCTTCATTCATTGCCTTTACCATTTTGTGTCCATCTCTTCTAACCATGTTTTCCCCTCCAGACTGAAACCCCCATAATTACAGACATTGGCCACAGCGTGGAATTGACCATTGTGTCTTGTATTCTGGAGAACAGAAACACTGACTTGTAGTTCTCACTGGGAAACTGGTAACAGAGCGTGACCTTGAAATCCTTTTCTATGTTCTTGAGTAAAACAATGACAGTTTTCAAATGTCAAAAGAAAGGAAAAGGAGAATGAAGGCAGCAGAAGTTTTCTCTAAGCACTCTCAGCACTGTCAGCATGAAGACTTCTATCATTACTAAAATTTAATATTCAGAATATTGCCAGCAGTCTGCAAGAGAACACTTCCTAAAGCGAAGGAAGATAAAACCAAACACTGCTTTGCATATAGTTAGTACAGAAAGGTCTGACCATAAGCCAGAATCCAGAATTTCACAGCATGCAGTAGTCATGCTTGGATCCACTATTGGTTTTGGAGTTAGAAGCAATTATTTTGATATTTTAAAGCAACCTTTAAAGAAAGAGTATTTTCATAAGTTACTTTTTCTGGCTCTTCCCAACATGGTGAATAGAAATTGGCTCCTTTCTTTCTTCTCCTCTTGTCAACAATGGCAAGCTGAGATTCTCTGCAAAGTGTCTGTGGGAGCCAGTGCTTTCAGAATAAAGCACGAAACATCCTGAGCCTTGTCAACAAGGTTCTCTGTGTCTTCAGCAATAACAAATCAGTGGTAGAGAAGGGAATAAAACCCACGAGCCCTGGCTCCCACTACCCTTAACATCAGACAAACTGATTCTCAAACATTAAAGCTGCTTGTGTCTGGATGCTATTGTCAAAATTCTTTGGAATGACAAGATCCCAACAATTCACAAACCTCTGACACTAAGTGGTCTCACAGAAGAACACAAAGCTGGAGTCAAACTGTCAGGTGATCCAGGGCTTAACACCAAACATAAGGTTTGTGTCATTAAAATGTTGAAATTTTTCAGCAGAAGAAATAGCACTGGAGTTGGAGGGGTTACAGAAGTGACCAGCTGCGAAATAGTCAAGGGCTCCGGCTGGTATATCTTTGGCAGCTAACCTGACAGAAAGGATCGCTGATCACCCCCTCCGTCCTCACAACTCAGGCATACTGTACAGGATCATGAGTTTTTAAACTCTTGATCTTTTTTAACTCTGAACAGCAAGCAGATGAAAATACATTTAAGAAAACATTTTCCTAGCAACTACAAAAGTGTGATTAAGTGATTCTGGGTGATCATTGGTAGTAGATACCAACCTTTTCAGACATTTTTAAGACTGAAATAATTAGTATATCTTCAGCTATGTTGCAATCCAGAAACAATTTCAAAAAATAGCAGGAGTCTTCTTTGTTAGGAGATCTTAAAATACCTAAACATAACAATTTCTCATTCTTAATATGTAAAGTGGTTAATTTACTGCAAGTTACACCATTCAAGATCCTGTTTTCAAAATAAGAATTTCCAGCCTAGGGAGTTAAATAAAGAAGGTGTGTTCCTTATTGTTTTAATATACCTTAACTACATAATTGATGAAACGATTAATTCTCAATATTTAATGCTTCTGTACCCAAAAGGCCATACCTAATCAGAACATGAGCAAATTATGCACCAGGAAAAGACAGGAGTAAGAAAATATATTATTTGATAAAAAAATGAGAAAAGGACAAAAGTTAGCAGCTCCCATCTCAAACTGAAAGAACAGGCACAAATGTTTAGATAGTCATTAATGTCAAAACTGTGTTTCTCAGGGTGAAATTCTGCCACTGCTATCCCCAAAGCCAGCCACACCTCTCCCCTGACTGCAGTAGGGCCAGCATTTAATTTCCCAGGGCTTTCAGTGGGAACAGGATTAGAACACAGCAAAGGTTGGCAGATTGTTAAAATTAGCTGTTTCTGGTGTCCACCCTCTCATGATCTCCACAAAAAGTCTTAATCAATTGCACTGTAATTAATTGTGGAAATATCCCACTAAATAAAGCCAAATCTTTCCAGATGTACCAATTTAAGAGAAGAATTTAGTAGGTGCTGTAAATCCACCCTTCTTGACATGCCTTCTCTTTTTTTGATTCATTTTTAATCGTGCACTTCTCCATTTTCCAATAGCTTTCATCCCTTGTTCCATGCTCCTCCCTCTCAGGGAAAATGCAGGGTGACAGTGTAGACTGCATGGCAGCAGGAGGAATGGAAGGTTTATTTCAAAGTTGCTCTGTCCTTTTTTTCTGTGTGTGGCTTTGTTAAGTACATACGGTATTTCTGAAATCCAGCTAGGAAAAACCAGAAAAGTCTTCCAATTATAATCCTTGATATTTCCCCTGAAGCTAAACCAAAGCCCCTTTGAACTAGAAAAGTGTCTTTCAAAAACGAGAAGGGCAAGACCTGAACTTTTCTACCTGTAGTCTTCGAGTCCAAGATTAGAGTTGTGGGTTGACTCTTTTTCCCCCTCTTCTCCTCAAGGAAGAAAATACACTGATTTTTAATACAACTATTTTTAGTTAATCCAGCTTTCTTTTTTATCCTCTGTAGCCAATGCCTGCACCAGTCATTTGAGCATTATTTAAGTTATATGTCTACATCAAAAGTAAGTTTCCCTGGTGTGTATTTGCTGGCTGTTCAGGGGAGGTAAATAAGATTTTGCAGTGCTTCTTGTCAAAAATCCCATTGTCACAGGTGTGTTTATTGATTGATTTTCCCAAGTATGTAAGTTATGGATTAGCCTTTGCTCATGCTGGAAAACAGTTTCCATTAGGAAGTCAATGCCTCTTAAGGTGCAGAAGGATTTAACCTGTATGTATTCATCTGGTGCTCTCCCAAATGGCTCCAAGGTGGGGTTGTGGGTGATTTCAGGAGGGAGGGAATTCATCATGCCAGCTTAGGGGCTGCCTAATGGGCTTCTTCCTGCCACCCTGGGTGCTGCTTATGAGAACACAGAAATTGAGACCCTGTGTGTGTTGGTTAGAATAACTACTCTAATGCAGGTGGTTTAAAAAACTTATGGGTCACATAAATGTGAGTCTTCCAGCATGAAGTGCCATAGCAAGGTGCAAGCAAGGGTTTCATGCACAGAAAGTGAATAATTCCAATTTTTCTAATGGGTTTTCATATCCACATGAATAAAAACAACTCAGTTTCCTACATCTTTTAAAAACAGCACACTTTACATAAAAACTATTGCCTTTCTGCTTGATGTATGTTTTTAAACATAATATTATGCCCAGAATCTGAACCAAAAAGGTAATAAAGATACTGTCTTCTGGGACCAGGACAGCAATGAAACTTCCATTCTCATAACTCACCAACCCTGAGTACAGTTTATCAAATTTATTTGCCTGGAATATTTTACAAGTAAACACAGGGAAACATGTTCCAGTGAAATAACATTCAGTATTTTAATCTGACGTCTGCATGAGGACAAGTAATCATGCATTTTCCTTAATTACTTACATTTATTCCTTGTTTTTTAAAATGTCTTCAGCACACTAGACAAGAATCTCCAAAGTATTATTGGAGTTGTGTCAAAGATCATGTTACCTGCTTTGTTTGCTCCAGCAAAATCCAAAAGCTACAGGAAGACAAATGACTAGAGTGAGGGGAAAATCTCACAAAGGAAATCTCCTGGTACATTAGCAAAGTTAGGAGTAGATAACTCTACTACAGAATCTCTCAAAGTCCCTAACCAGAGTAAATTCCTTGCTAGATCCAGGAGAGGCTGGATGGTTGCTTGGTTAAAATACAAATATAAAGCATTACACATTTCAGGGTCTCCGACTCCCAGAGTTACAAGGCAACCAGAAAAGTCTCCATCCGCTAAGGTGTTTCTGTTTCTTAGCCAGCCCATAACTCTAGCATCAGGACTTTTCACTGATGGAATGCCAGTAGACAAGGTGTACTGCCGGTTGGAAGGTTGTGGACATCAATTATTTAGGCATTGAAGCCCGGAGAGTGACAAAGTTTAGACTCCTGTGGTGGAGCCAGCTCTTCTTCCCTGCCCAGACACATTGCAAAGATGACTACATCCAACCCTGAGGGGAAACCAGCTGCTGGGATTCCCAAAGGCTTCTTGTTGGGGAAAGCAAGAAGCTGAAATGTAAGAATTCAAGAGAAGAATGAGATTATTCACTGGCTGACAGGACACTACCCTACTCAAAGACTCCCCATATTTGTTCCTTTCAGTCCCAAAAGACAGGACTATGAAGTGGTAGAAGATTTTTAATGAGTTCTCACAGAAGCACAAAGATACTGGTGGGTACTCGACCCTCTCCTTTCCACTTGTTGAAAGGAGAGAGCCTTTGGACCACAGTCTAGCACTGCCTTTGCAATGGTTACACCAGAAGATCTGGGAATGACTCTTGTTGGCCTAATCAGCATGGAAAATAGCATCCTTATATTCTTTTTTTTGGAAAAAGGATAAAATAGAGTAACACTGCAGCAGTCAAAGCCTCATTTCTAGACATGAATATGACGTGGAACAGATGAAACATTTTAAGGTCAGTACCTAAGGGAGACAAAAACCACACTCTGGACTTTACCTACATTGTTTTATTACCTTGGCACTGACAAGTTGGACAATTGCCTCTGCTTAGCAAACAGTGCCTCAAAGCGAGGCAAGCCTGGTGACAACTTTCAAGCTGCCTATTGTGAGGCATGCACTTCAGCAGAACTTGTATTGTAGCAAGTACAAATCAAAAACAATGGCAAAAGTTTCATACAAAAAAACACCTTCACTGTGAGGTAAAAAAAAAAAAAAAACCCAACAGGTTAGCATTCAGAACACAGCTCTTTAAGCTGGTATTGATTGATTGATTCATTAGATGGATCGAAGTGCTATTAAGAGGGTGAGGGCTCCTATCCACAAGGATAGGCACACTCAGCACAGCTTCAGAGCACATCTCGAAAGCAACCATCCAAATTAAAGACATCCCATCACAAGTAAATCCAATCACATAAGCTCTATACCATTTCAGTTATCACTTCCATACTGTCCCACTAATTTCAGGGGCTCTTTTGAGAGAAAAGACTGAATCCCATCGTGTGCCTTGACTTCACAATGTGTCCTGGCTCAGACAATGTTTTGCTCAGACACAGAAAAAAGGAGACATTTTCAGACCAGGTTGTCAAGAGCTTTCGAATTACAGTAGTACCTGACCTATCTTTCCTCACTCATTTTAATCAAGGAACTTCCAATTCAGACAACCCCTGCTGATCACAGCTCAGACTAATATTGTAAGAAAACCAGGAGAATGTTGGAACTGCAATGTAGATAGGTATGCTACTCCTATGTGCTAATGTATGCACATCTCCTGAAACAGCCTGAAATTGCTTTGAATTCATGATTTTTTTGCCAGCCCAGGCAAAGCTTCCACTGACTGTTACCAGGAACATTATTTGACTTGAAAGAGCAAGCGTGAATTTTGTGCATCTGCCCAGCGATATGAAATCAATTCCGATACTGCCATTGAATGTAACTTATCTGAAAATTACTTTCTTGTGCTGTGGTTTTCCGTGTGAAACCCTGCAATGGTTGAGCTGATAACGTTGGATCTGAAGTCTCATGACTATTATGCAGTATTACTCTCCAGCTGGGAGACTTGGCAAGGCAACACATTGACATCTTCATGAACTTAGCACTTCACATCAAGGAGAGGATGTGAGCCTGTCAACTTGACACTCATAGTGCAATCTCTTTCAAATTGGCCCTTAGAAATCTTTACAATATGACTGGGAGCTCTTCACAGTCATATAAATAGGATACATTTGACTCAGCTGCCACAAAAAAAAAAAAGTCAAAGGGTACTAATCATGTCCTTTCTCTCAAATTAATATTGTCACGTTTACTTATTTGTGCTTAGAAGATGTTGGTGTAATGTCTCTTCCATCTGTTTTGGTGTATACTTACACCATTAGGATGAATCTTTCATTTTATCTTTACTAAAGCTGTCCTTCAATTAACACAGAATTTTTTTCTAGCTTGCCAGATATTTTTAAAGTTACAAATGTATGTCACACTAATATCTAATCCTTAAGAAATGCCTTCACCTCGTTAAATTAAATGGAGAACCATTTTAGGTTCATTACAATGGCAGGATTAAGGGAAATGATCAGAGGTATTTAAAAAGTATTTGACAGGGTTTAAAAGATGAACAGAAATTCTGAGCACTTCCTCCTACTTACCTAACCTGCACAGCTATAAAAGCAACTTAAAAAGTGATTAAAGATAAACCAACAACAAGAATTTATGCTTAAGAACCCACTTAGAGTCTCACAATCCTTCATATTGATCTGGTATACTTAACCTGTTAATAAACTACAATTTATCTTTGGGAGAAAAAATGAAATTTTATGTTGCTCTCATGATCCATATTGCAGAAAAATCTCAGAGAAAATATGGAAGTCTAGGCATCAAGAGGATGTGCCCTACAGGCAAAAACTATCTGTCAGCTATTCCCTGCACCATCATCTGTTGATGCCAGGGAGATCTAAATTCCAGTGCTTCACATTGCAAAAGTATTGCACAAGGAGAAAAATGCCTTTTGGTATTTTAGGGCTATTCAGATCCTGTACAATTTTACACTTTCATAGTAGCAATGTGAGTCAAACTTCTGTTTGCATAACAGGTATGTTTCCTTACGTGTGAGATGAGTGCACAATACAGCATATGGACTAACTGCAATTACAAAACTGCACAAGGGCCACTTCTGTGCACAATGCAGCAGCAAAAACCCACAGGATCAAAAATGGAGTGTAATCTTCATGCAAAATACAAACTTTGACAGCATTCCTGGCCGCCTGAGACAGTTCCCTAGGGTCTCAGGTGTAAAACAGAAATTTGACATCAAACACCAAGCCATCCTTTCATTTAATTACTTCCTCTCATTTCATTAGCTCTGTGCTAGCTGAATTGCATAAGCAATTCTACGGTGTGAGAAGGATCTGTAGCCATGGAAATATTTTCTTTCTGAAAGCATACTTGCTCACTTTGTGAAAAATGTATAATCCTTCCTGGCAAAGCAGTGAAGATATTGGATGTTTGAAGTAAGCAGATTGAGCCCTGGGTATAGCTTTCACATTGCAGCCCACAGTGTGGGACAAAAAAAAAAAAAAACAACAAAAACAACCTAAAAAACTCTTTGGTCCTGAGGGAGTCTGGGTATGGCTCCTGTCTGAAGGCAGCCTTGCCTGACAGGTTTTCCTGGAGCAAAGGGGGTGTATCCTGCTCTTTCTCTGTGCTTGGCAAGCACTGGAAGCCAAGACTCCATCACTGCTTTTCTGCCTCTTCCCTCTTGGAGGAGCTGACACCTGGAGGCGGATGAAGAGGAATCCCTCATTTCACTCATCCAAAATTCAAGGAGTAAGGCCTGCAGAATACATGGAAATGGCACCTGCTGTCTTCCTGTGAGGAATAACCCAGTCCAGGGTGTGTAACTAAGTTCTGTGAATTTAAGTACAAACTATGAGCTACTAGACTTTTAGATTTGAGTCAATTTTTTTTCTCTATTTTGGTAATGGAAGAAAATGCTAGTAAAGCTAATTCTTATTTCAATTATTTTCAAGAGGCAGCAAAAACCACGCTATATTTGATAATCTTATTGTTTGTGTTGGTAGATTGGGAGAAGATCCTACAGCATGAGTTGCATGGAAATAAAGATGCAGGCTCCCATGAGACCTAGATTTGCTCTAGAAGTTAGAGGGTATATGCCTCTCCACCAGCAGCCTGGGGGGGAAAAAAGCCACAATAATACTTCATCAGAATTTAACCAAAACAAGCTGCATGTGTCCTATAGATGATTTTTTTTTCCTTTCTTACACAAATCACATTCAACTGCACTTGGCTGCTGATACAGGGAATGGGACGTTTCCTGCAGGGAAGCAATGACTCTACAGATCCCAGCCTATCAAACAGATTTTAAACACCCATACATATTTCTGTTTTGTTTCAGTCACTTTAGGCCTCACACAAAGTCAATGATGAACTTATAGAATGAGGCATCTGTGACTTATCAAAGTTTACTTTTACATGGCAGGCAACACAGACAAAATTAATTTCTGGCTATCACAATTGGATTACAGTAAAGTGCCATGTTAGGTTGAGCTCAGCTAAATTCAGGTGTCCATTGAAAAGATACAGTATTTCACATTCAAGAGCAATGCCAAATTCTGACCTTTTGCAAAATCCAAGGAAGGGACAATTTATTATTTAAGCAAGCACTGCAGTAGATCAGGAGTCAAACTGGCATCCTGGCTATTAATTACCCTCCAGGGTGACCAGCAGGGAAAACTGTCAGTATCAAACCATCTACAGCACACATGTCAGTAAGAGAAGAAGGGATGAATATCTGCCTTGCTTACTACTTCTGCTCAAATACCAATTTGAGAATAGAAGTGAGGACTTACTGTATTAACAGTGTCCAGCAGTCAAGGGCTGTCAACAGCCACCCCTAAACTCAGAGGAGCTATTTTGGACCTGTAGAATGCACTCTCACTCTCTTCACTTGTACATATTTTTTTTTTTTCCACCTTGGAAGTCACTGTGGGAAAGGGATACTGCATACATAGGTCTTGCCCCAGCAGGGAGTCAAGCTGTGTCCAAGGTGAATGACTGGATCCCATTTTATACAATGTAGGGAGCAAGAAACATAGTCTGACTTCCACTGAGTCTGTGGCTTCCCCTGGGTCAGAGTCCTGGGGAACACATCCCAAAAGGAGTGCTTTCCCTTAGACTGCAATGGGAGGAGAAGGTCTGTGTCCACCTGAATGGGAACTACACCCTGGTTCATCACAAACCCTGGGCACTTGGGGTTCAGCCCAAAAAATGTGTGATCGTGCCAAGAGGTCATAGGCTAGTGCTAGGCAAGGGCTGATCCTTCCTTCTGACCAAAAGGAACCAACCAGGAGCAAGGAACAGAAGAGACAGGACATGGGCTGAGATGTGGGCAGCATATTCTTGGGAACCATTTTAACTTATTTCCTGCAGATCCCAGCAAGCTCACAGGGCTTCTGAGCAGGTTGCTGCTGATGAGTTATGATTTCCCCTCTGCTAGGTAAAAAATTGCTCAAGTAAACACAGTTACACAGTCAAGAAGAGTTGAATATGGGTAAGATCATGTTAAACATATTAAAAATATGCTATTTTTTAAATCTTTCTAAAAAAGCATTCAAGAGGTAACATGCTCTTCCCTTTGGCATAATTTTCTCCCACTGTCCCCCAAGCCTTTGGCCTGCTGATGGGGGTGCCATCACATGGTGCAACAGAACTCCTCATTTCCCTTACCTATAACTCCTGAGAGGCTGCAGTTCTTCCTGCAAAGTGACACTAAATTTTAAAGAGGACTTGCTAAATCCTTGGCAGAAACAACAAATGCTCTTTTGTCCCATGCAGAGATCATGAAAGTAGCAAGGGTTTCTGGCCATTCCAGCACAGCACTGAATGGGTTGCTCTGCATTCTGTAACTGCCTGCAGCAGATGCTCCTTTTGGGCAGAACAAAACCTCCTAGTCATCTCTCTCTTTTTAACTACTGAGTTTGCAATTTATTGACAACTAGGCTGGCAATTGACTGAAAAAAATCCCACAGGAGCAACAGTGGGAAAGGGAAAAGTGGTGCAAGACAGAGCTGAATATGATGCCATGGGTGGTACTTTTTTAAACCACTCCTGTCTCTGCAAACCACTTATCCTTGAGAGCACATAGTTTCCTCCTCAGCAGCATTTTTCCCTGTATTCTTTATTCTGCTGCATAATATCAAAGTATCTGAATCTTGTGATAAGCACTACACACTTAGTTCTAATCAGGGTGGATTTTATCCCCTTGTTCTTTCTTGAACTTCTCTTAATTTCTCTACTTGTTTCTGATTGGATCAACTATAATTGTTATATTGATTTTATTTTTTTTCTATCTGCAATTTATCAGCAGTATCTTTTCTATTTGCTACTGCCTTTGACTGAAGGAACACTCTGAATGAATCAGAATTAGGTCTACTCACAGCTGAGCTGTGGAAACCTGCTGAGCCATTATAGCTAGAGCCCTGGATACCAGAAACTGTCATAAATAAAAACCATTATGACTAGTACCTCATGCCATTTCTGACTGTGAACATATGGCAGCATACTTTGTATGGCAAGGAAAACAATAACTACTTTATGGACCTATCTGAATGTTAAAACAAGGAGCTTTTCTCTGATGTTAGGCAAAGCCATCAGAGTTCCTAGCAATTGAAGAGTACCACTTCTAAATTCTGCTTCAAACATTCAGTGCATCTCCCTCCTCTTGTCTGTGAACTGAAAAGCCAGACCCAGTGTGAAGGAGAATTTCTTTTCCATCAGAAAAGCAGGCAACACAGACAGTGCAGCTCTTGTATGTCTCTACAGGGCTGAGTGAAGTGCAGGAATCTTTGTCCCCTCTCTAAAGAAAGTTTATCTCAGGAAAAAAGTCCTCAAACCATGTGCAAAGTAAGTGATGCAAATAAAAGAAGCAAGATATATCTGGGCAGCTTTGGAGATGGGAGCAAGCAGGAAGAAACAAAAAAAGAGGGGGATCCAGGGGGTGGAGAGAATGGGGATGTCCACAATGAAGCTTCAAACACAGAAATGAGATGGACACCTGTCTGCAGCCTTCTGCTATGCTAGGTAACATGGTTTCATAAAATCTTAATTAAAACTCATCAATTCCCATCCTAAAAAGAAGTTGAGAGAGTCATGCTGTCTGTACCATGGGAAAACTCCTGAGTGCTCTGCCTGTTTTTACATATGAAAGTGCTGTTGTGTCAACACTGTTGTTTCTGTTCAAAGAACTATTTTCCCCTCTTCCCTCCTTTACCGTCCCCACCTCTGGTAAATCTGTAGATATCAGTCACATCCTCTCTCAGCCTTTCCTGCCTGAAGAAACCACACTTTTGATTTCCTTTCATAAGACTGCCTGCTGAGACACTGTTATGCCCGTCTCACTCGTTCAATCTTAAATTAATTTTTGTGGGATTATACAAAGAAATGCACACAGTATTTCAGATACAGCCTTGTACACAGCAAGGAAGTCCCTACACTAAAGGAAGAATTTAATAACTTATGACCCCAATGAGCTTTTTCATAACTATATTTGCAGCTGACTAAAACACATGACCTGGGCTCCCTTGCTGCTCCCAGCTCAAGCACCAGTTAATGCCTGAAATTCTTGTTCATGGTCCCAAAGTGCATATCTTTGCATTTTGTACTATAATGTTCCATCACATTTAAATGGTTCCTGATCTCAAGGTCATCTAATTACTTCTATATAATATGGTAATTCACATTTTTATTGTTAATATGTCCCACATCTGCACAACCAGAAAAAAAAAAATCATTCATTCTCTCCTACTTTTTGGTACTGAGGTTATTGATGAAAATATTAAATCATTATTATGATTATTTATTTATTTCTTGGATTATGATGCCATAATATGATAATTGTACTTTGCTAGACACTTTCTAAGAGTTCCCTTTTCAGCATGGCATCTTGCCAGCTTCTTCTGGACCTCCTTTCACTACCACTTCATAATTTTCCTAAGTTCATCCTAATTTAATTAAGTTACTGTAAGTTTAACTAATATTTTCCCATCTGGCACAGCAGTAGACATTTTACAGAAGCCTGGAATACTGCTTACACATGTACTCTTTTTTTTTTTCCCTCCCCCTCAGCTATTCCGTGCCCTACAAATGGTGAGGAGTGAGCTGGGCTGAGTAGCCCGCAATCCTACAGGTGTGTTGGAGTTCCATCACCAGGAGGATGCAGCAGCTCAGGGGCAGGAGGCTGAGAAGACCAAAGCATCATGGTTCTCTGGGCAACCAGAGACTCAGGGCATCCACCACGTTTGAAATTCAGCCTTCTCAGCATCCCACATCATGAGTTTGTGAGGGAAATCTTGCCCTATTCCATTCTCCCTCACAACAGACATGGCTACAAGAGGATGCCTTTGAACACTCCTTCCCTAAAATCAATTTTTCCAGAAAGGACAAGAGATTAAGGAGTTCAGCAGAAACAGAATTTCTCCCCACACATACATGTGTTTTTAAAGTATCTTTCTTATTTTGCACAATAGAAATTCCAGAAACATTATTCTTTAAAATGATTGGTTCAGCACCAGTGCAGTAAAGTCCCAAGTGCTACACTGCTCTCAATTCCTTCAGTGCTTGCAGCTTTCTTGCAGCCTCCTAAGAAGTCCAGACTACTGTAGGACCTATTCAAGATGATAAAGTCATGTTAAAGGCCTTTGCAGCTCTTTTTTCTTTTCTTTTTTTTCTTAAGGAAATGTCAGAGCTAATACTTGCCCTTTGTGCTGTTTTCCTCTGGTATTACACAAATCCTGTGAGATTTTCCCATTTGACCCGATGACCACATACCTTACCCTTGGCAATAAAAGGCATATCCATGCATGAGTCAGAAACAAAACTGTCGAATGTCTTGGTCTTTCTGTAAATGGTAGTAAATTTGTAAATAGTAGTAAATAGTGTGTAAATACATGCTCATTTAGGTTTTTATCAAAATCACTACTTGGAGAGCAGTGGGCATGTGAAAGGGAAAAAGAATGGGTTTGGCACTGCAAGTGCATCAGGAAAAAGCCCTTGTTGTATGCTGCTCATCCAGTGAACTACAGAGTTTGTGAGTGCTGATTTTCATTTGCCAAAACATTTAAGATTTATGGAGTCTTGTTTTATGCTCCTATCATATTTCCACCCAGGACTCAGGCTTACTGATATTCTCTATTGTAGCTAATGTTCTCTTATGTCAGAGCATGACATGAAAAACCTTTAAAAAGATGGCATAAAAAAGAGATTACTTTTTTTGTTCAAGGCACACTAGCAGGTTTTTTAGAGCCATTTGCAGTTGAGACTTTGCAGGCTGGTGCCAATCTCACATTACTTTCACCACTGGGGACACGACTGACACTTTGCAAACATTCCCATATTTCCCTTTTACCCTTCCTGTCAAGGATGACTCAAAATAATACAAAGTACTTGAACACATCTCAGCCATATTTGTTATGCCTCCAGCAAAATTTGATCCAAAGTGTGATAGGATGGGTTTTTATTTGCTGTGGGTTCAGGGAGTCTGGAAAGTTTCTGAGGTTCTTTCATTCTTTTTGTTTTATGGACAATGCAGTTGTTAGCATAATATAGGCTCTAATGACCACATTAGAAGTAACAGAGAAAGCTGAGATGGTGAACTTAATCTCAACATCACTGCCTTTTTCATTTCATTCTTTATTAAAAAGGTCAGCTGTAATTAAGGTGCTTACTTATTTAAACACCTATAGATAAGGATGAATGATCTCTCAGAGCAGTGCCATGAACACTGAGATAAAGATAAGCTAGATGTTTTCCAAGTGGCTGGGTCTGATTAAATTTCTCGTAAAATACTTCTGTAGAACTGGCTAAAGTAGTCTCAGATTTCTTAGTGGTTATCTTTGAGAATTTCTGAAAAATAAGTGGAGATCCAAAAGACTGCAGAGGGATAAAAACAATGCTCCTGTTCAGTAAGGTAGAAAAAAGAATATTACAGATAACACAATTTTAGGTCTTGGAGGAATAGTGAAAAAAAACCAAAAAAACCCAAAAAAAAACAAAACAGTTGAAGAATGTGTAGGCAATTAAAAGAAAAATAAGAAAGACTAGAAACAGCCAATAAGTAGTCACTAGGAACAAATGTTGTAAGACCAATTTAGTTGCTTTCCTTGGCAGGGTAAAAAAGCTTGTATTTAGAGATGTGCTGCAATAAATGTCTTGACTTGAGTAAGGTGTCTGATCTTATCTCCTAGAACGTACTCATAAGAAACCTAAGAAACACAGTATGAAAGAAAGCAGAGAATGGAATCCAGTGTCCTGAAAAGACATTTTGGAATCCAAAGCGTCCAGAGCGCATATGCTGCCAGAGGACAATCCCAAGCAATGCCTCTCTGTGGAGGGATGCAGTCTCTCCATGATTTGTGTCTGAGCCAGATGATAAAATATAGGGTGTGTGTTAAATTGACAGGTCTGCAAATGTATTAGATAAGAAAAAGGCATTGTTCTGCATTAATAAAGCCATCACGTAAGGGAATCTTTCCCTTCCCCTTGGGGCTCACAAGGACAGTGTGAGAATAGTGCATTTGGGTTTTGGCCAGCATGCTGCTGGGCAGGCATGGAACACTTGGAGAGAAGTACAGAGTGACAAAAAGATCCCAGTTTTGTGCAAAAATTTGGGCTACTTTGATTTAGGGAAAATGCTAAGAGGCAGCATATAAGAGTGTTCATCTGTGCAAAGAGCACTGTAAAAAGCTCTTAGCCGTGACAAAGGAAGGCAGGAAAAAGATAATGAACTTCAACTACAGTAAGAGTAGATATTAGGAAAAGCTTTCAGTAGTAAAGATACTTAATTAGCTATGGAATTTTTAGAAATTCCATCTTGGAAGATCTTTAGTAACAGATTCAGATAAGTTGTTCATTTAAAACTCAAATTTACCTATAGAAGATAAAAACCACTTGTGTTCTCTTACACTTTCTTGCTCCAGACTCCTTCCCTCAGTACCCATTACATGCCCCATGTGTGTAGCTCCTCTCCCCTGATGGAAGTTCTGCCACACTTCCATAGCTCCTTCCTCCAGCAATTCCCACCAGCATCCTTTCTTTTACCCATCTGTTGTAACCCCTTCAACAGATTTTAAGTGCACCACAGTTTTCCTTCTGCTCCATTAACCCCCTTTCTTTAGGGGGCCTCTACATGTTCTTTTACCTCCATACAAGGTGTATGTGCTTGACAAGCGGAGAACCAGTCCCTGGGACATGTTTGACCAACTAGGACATGCCAAGCAACACCTGGCATCTCCAAATAGTCAGCAGTCCATCAAAATTTCCCCCCAGGCTGAGTTAAACACCTACCCTGAGCCACAGGGATGGCTGTCATTGGATCTGCCCGGTAAAGGGAAAGATGGATTGCTTTAGTTCCTGACTTCCCCTCAGTTTAATTTGGAAAAGAACTTTAAGATCATCAAGTCCAGCTGCAAATGTAATATCAGCAAGTCCCCGTCTAAACCACATCCCTCAGTGCCACAGCTACACAGTGATGTAAGTCCTCTCATGTGTTCCAGCAGATCCCACTGCATTTCCTTTACCCTCCTCACTGTGACTGCAAGCAGAAGAGGTGATGGTGAGGCAGCAGACAAATGAGTTAGAGTTGGATCCCAGAGGGCTCCCTTGATTAAGTCATGGGAAATCATGCTTTGAAAAGCAAACTCCACCGCCACCCATAAAAGGGGCAGCAAAAACTCTTAACTCCACAGCTGTGGCTGAAGCTGCTCTGGGTCTGCCCGATGCATGCAGCTCTCCAATGAGCAAAAACTCAGACCTCCTACATACTCATGATACTCAAAAGCAAGTTATCACATGCTCATGCTGCAAAGGAACTGGACAGATCTCAAGCATTTGTTTATCAAGCAGATTTACTCAGGTAATGCACTGAACGCTTTATGTCCAGGTTTTACTACAGCTAAAACACTATTAGGTGAACATGGGCTTCTGTATTGGATTTCAGGACCAACACTTCCATGCAGAGTTTTCATTCATTGATTTCAGATGCCTGTATTGAGATTGCCAAGCTTGAATGTTTAGAAGGACTGAATTACCTGTTATTTTCAATAAAATCTACCCCAAACATGCCTAAAGCTTCAGTGCCAAGTTAAATACTTCTAATTAATACGAAATATTTTAAACACGTGTGCTTGCCTGTCAGTACTGCCTCACTTCCAATACATGCATCCAACTGTTCTAAGTTTTATTGATACAGGGGCTATGCTGAAAAATCCTGTGAACGTTTTAATCAAATAAAATATGTTGCTGGTCAGTTTAATTTGTTTTTTTAAGAAACAACAAAGACTTATTTGAGCCTCAAAATTTCAGGCACAGTTCTTGAACTTATAATCTATTTCAGAAGTTTGTACTTTTTGCCTATGGCATACTTCATTTTGACATGTCCATCATTTTTCAAATGGATGTGTGCTGCTATCCAAAATCCATTACTTGTGCTATGAATTGAATAACGCTCTATTATTTACTTCTGGCATAGTATAATCAGACACATGCATCTTTGTTGGCTTTGTTACTGCCTTTCACTTCCCAGTGAAGGAGCCTGAATACATTAACTTAACATTTTAATGAATTGGTAACAGTAATGGGTGTTTAGAGTATAGATTGCTTTTGTAAAGTGCTACTGTATTGAGAAGTGCCTTGAAGTGTTGGCCAACGTTTACCAAGCAGTTAAGAAAGCATGATTTATTTTGCACTAGTTTTATTAGGCAGTTATTGATAGCTATATAATGAATGATCTGTATGCAAGGAAAAGCATTCGATTGCTTCTTTCAAACCATTCTTGACAACTAGTGTAGCCAAAATAAACAACCTCCTCTCAAAGACTGCTTAAATCACAGAAGAAATCCCTACCAGCACTCAATGAAGGTTCTTTTTTCCCCCTCTTAAAGCAATTATTGTTTAGGCATATTAAAAAATTCTGGGTATTTTTCACTCAAATGTCCATGACTCAAAATTATTCTGCACATGTTGTGAAGGGGATAACATCTCTTCCTCTTTATTCTTTTCATGTGAATGTAGCACATTGTAGCAAGATAAAACCCACACAAACACACTCCCTTCATACAAAGAATGCAGTGGTTCAAGCTGTAATGAATCTACATTTTTGTTTCTAGCAGTGGTAATCCTCCATCCCATGTTTCCAAACTATTCAAAGACAAAGTAAAACCATATTTGAGACTGAATTTTAATTAAAAGCTAACTAGAAAGTGATTTTATTCTCAACAAATGCAAAAAAAAAAAAAAAAAAAGGAGAAAAAAAAGGAAAAAAGCCTATGGTATCTAACTACCTGCTCTCACCCCGATAGCTCCTGTCACCAACTAGAAAATTATTAATCACAGATTTATTCAAATTCATATTTTGAACAACATCTAAGCATGTTTGTGAAATGCATCACCAAGAAGCCATCTGTGCATTTTCAATGATAGCATTTATATTTCATAAAACCAAGCAGCTGTTTTGCTGTGATTTTTCTGAGCCTTTAAAATTGGCTTTCAAGACCCCAAAGCCGCTGAGGTTATAGAACATAAACCACAAAGCATCTATTTCTAAGTGTGCCTGGAAGGGTGATGATGAGAAAAACTTACAAGATGCAGAGAGAAATTCTTAGTGCTTTACAATCTCGATTAGAGTGAAAAGCAATTGTCAGGATTATTTTGACCCTCCAGCCTAATTGCCCAGATTCTCTTGTTAGATGGGGTTTGAGACTAAAGGTGGGAATGCAAACCTGAACTCCTGATAAGGAAAACAGTCAGACAATATGTTAAAAGTAATTATTGTGTCTAACTCCATCAGAGTGAAAAGCTGAGGTTAATACTGAGCCTGTATAATATGGGTAAATAATTGGAAGAAGAAGCATTTTATCAGCAGAGTAATGCATTTCTAAGCATAGATGAGTTACATTTACTGGAGAGCAGCTAATATTTATGTTGGAGGCAGAAAGTGAGTGAGTCACTGTTCTTTATCTGACAATTTGTTCACTGCTTCTGCCTGACCAAAATAGTCGTGTTGATTGAAATGGCAACACTTACCTCAGTAGAGGCAAGTATAACATACACTAAATTAAAGACTATATTCAGAGATTAGCTACTTTTTACCTAATTACATTCCCCTTTGTTACAGAAAAGAAGCTCTCCAGTATTTTTATTGTTGTTGCTTCACAGGACACCATAGGGATGCAGCTTTTTAGAGATTAGACATAGGTAGGAAGATTAGGAGGAATAAAGAGGAATTGTATCTTCTGGTAAAATCACAAAGCCACGGAATAACTCTGATTGGAAGAGAACTGGAACACATTTAGCCTAAATTCTTGCCCAAAGCAGGATCAACCCTGAATTGTGAACAGGTTGCACAGGGCTTTGGCCAGTCTGCGCTTGAAATTCTCCAAGGATGGAGTCACTGTGGCCTCTCTGTGCAGCCTCTTGCAGTTTTTTTTGTCCACATTTCCATGGAAAATGATCCTGCCCTAACCACATTGGCCAGCTCCCCTAAACTTTCTCCAGTTCACTGATGCCTGGGAGGCCCCAGTTTGGGTGCAGTACTCTAGACAGGGTCCAGAGTGGTATTTCCAACCTCTTTGTCCATCAAATGGTCAAAAATGTCGTCTGGCTACTGATTCTACAGCAAAAGTTCCATTGACTTGAACGAGGGAAGATTTCACTCTGGCCTTTTATGATTTTGGGCCTAATCCCAGCTGGATTAGACTGCGCCAGGTGTATGTGGAGATGGTGCCCTTCCCAGAAAAAGGCTGAGGCAGAGCCAGCACAGCTGAAAATAGGCAAGCAAGTTAGAGCTCCCCAGGGCATGGCTCAGGGAACTTTGCCACCAGTTCCAGCACTCCCTGCAATCACAATTTGGCAAGGTATATGACTAACCCTGAAGTGAGAGAATGCTCACCCGAAACCTTTTAAAAGTACTTTGTCATTTCCTTGGCTTCATACAATGCCTAGAATGGGAGTAATACCCAGGGGCTGTACAATAACACTTAAACAATCAGGTTTATTATCTACTTGTCTTAATTAAATGCCTCTATTTTTTTCCCCAGAGGAAGAAAGTTTTTTTTGCATTAAACAATTTAGTTTGGAGTAAATGGGCCTCTAAAAGATATATTGTTTACTCTGATTTGATTTACTGTGCACAGAAGATTCCTGTTCATGACTATTAATGTGACTTAGCCCAATCAGATACGTTTCATTTGTGTCCTACTTCAAATCTTTAGTTTCTCCCATATGTCAAAAATGTTGGGGCTGCTGAATTATAAAGCCTTGTTGCTATGGCAATTAGCTCCATTACCTAGGTGACAATGCTGGCATAATGTCACCACTAAAGCAATATAAATCCTGAAATATTTTTAGTGTCTATTGCAGATGAACCACAGGAAAAACAACCACTTATCAATGAGTCAAAATACCCATAGGTGATGGGAAGGAAGGTGAAGCTTGACCACTGTTCGTGCTACTGGGAGAAGTGCAGGTAGAGAGCAGACTGGACAAATGGAACTCCTACATGCAGTAACACTACAAGAGAATGACAAGGAATAACAAAGAAAAACCCACAGGGAATAATAATAGTAAAAAGAAAAAAAAATCTTCCTAGTTTGGGCAACTGCTGAATGAACTATGCCTCTCTACTCCCACCACATTGCCCTCTCTTAATTCTCTGGGCTAATATGAAGGCATGTGCTGTAGCTGCATGAATTTGCATATTTTAAGCCTTTGTATTATTTATTGTACAATATTTAGTCACACTTTGAAATCTCATTCAGGGTTAAAGTCTCATTGTATTGGGAACTGCACAAATAAAAGCAGTACTCGATAGCTTCTGCCCTCCCAGAGCTGACAGGCTCGCAGAAGGGGTTCAGGTGATGGTGAGGCAAAAAGCAGCTACTGCCATTTTCCTGGTTATCTACAATTTATGAAAGCTTTTATCTTCTAGCCTCTAGTCACACCAATTCACACAGCCCACAGTACAAGTGAAGCCCACAGGTAGCAAATTTGGCAGTGATTAAAAGGACAATGATGGCAACATCTGTTTTGTTTTGGGTTTTTTCCCCTCACTCAGCTTTGCCTCAGGTTTCTGGGGCGCTGAAGTGTGCTGGTATTGGCTGCACAGTCAGCATCCAATTGCACCTGCTTTGACCAGGGAATCTGCAAAAAACGTGACAGGATTTTTCTCCTACTTCTTTCTCAGATAAAAAGTCCATGTTTTGGAAACCTGCCAGGAAATCAGTCATTAGGGGTACACCCATAGCCACGTTAAAACAGATGAAGGATTTAATCAGTCTTTAAGCATTCAGACAGAACAAAAATGTTATTTTCACTATCACACAAGGTTCTTCTTCCCCCTGCCAAGACAGTATAAGCAACTAAATACAACTGAGCAAAGAATATGCATCAAATAGCAACAAGAAGAATTCTCTTCACTTTTGCTGACGAAGAGCTGCTCCCAAAACGAATAAATTTTTAGTTTATTTATTATTTAGAGTTATGAGACTATGCTTAGAGCAAGTAGTCCTTGATCCATAAATCATTGCCATACCATTAATTATCAACACTCGCTGCTTGCTGACTTGGTTAGTCATATAAATCACACAGCACCCTGAGCAGGCAAATGACAGTTGCTAAACATTATATTTGTTTCTTTTGTGCCACTTTCCCCACTGGCTCCTCTGCTGGACTTTGTCAGAAACACTGCATCCCACTTGCACATCAGCAGCCTCTCTTTGTTTATCCCCTCTCCCCAAGTACTCATTGGTACAAATCACATTTGCAACAAACTTCTGAACTTGCCTAGTTCAGGATGTAGCCCATGGTCTCCCATGCTCTCTGCCTGAGCAGCTGCTATTGAGAAGCTGAAATAACCCACAGCAATAATGCCATTTGGGAAGGAAAAAAAAAGGAAGCAGTTTCTCTGATGAAGATGCAGACTGACTTCACAGCTGTAGGGTCTGTACCGCCTGTACTCCAAACTGTCAACAAACCACCAGGAGAGTCCTACATGTGGGCTCACTTCTGACATGGTCAAAGGTCACATCAGTAATTTCTCTCTCTCAGGGATTAATATTTCATACTGGTCCTCTGCTGGGAGACTCAAGTAAATTAACACTGATGATGTGCCCTTTACTTGCTGGTCTGTGGACTTCATTAGGGCTGGAGAAGAACACTGTTTACTACAGAAGCCACAGCAAATATCTCTTTTACAAAACTGCCCATGCATTATTTCTTGCATTTGATCCCACAGTGACACTTTGCTCTCTGAACATTCATTTCCCTCATATTTTTTTTTCCCTGAGAATGAGCATGGATGACAGCATCAGAAACCCACAAGGCTGTGGAGCCAGGTCTGCAGTTTTGCAGCACAGTTTGAGAGGTGAGAGAGGTCACACACAAGGCCAACCCTCTGCACATGTTGGGAGCTTACAGAGTTTTGGCTTTCTATGAACGACTCAGGAAAAAAACAGGCATTGTCATTTGCAGTTGAGAAAAGGGGAATATTAAAGTTCATTAATGAGCAGTCACAGTACCCAGCTGGAGTTTAGCAAACGTAATAGATGTTTGCTTCATCTACCTGCTCAGTTGACAATTTTCTTATAGACACCCTCCAAATGCCCTACTGCATTTTGGGCACATTACTCTTTGCACAAGAAGTGACAGAGTTCTCATTCTCGTGCCCCAAGATGTGTGCACTGTATATTTTGATTAATTCTGTGTAAAATCCCTGTTTTGGACTTATGACAGCCTTCACCATATTGCATACTGGCAGACAGAGCCAAATGCCCAAGCTGGACTTTTATACAATACACAGAGAAGGACTTTGGCTTCCTTATCAGGACCTTTCTTCTGTTCCAAGGATGCATCTTTGGCATCTTTGGCCTGGGTGCTTTATTTCAGCACTCAGTTCCAAGAGTGCAGCCCTGAGACAAATATTGAATGACAGCATACATGACAAATAAAATGAAGGTTTCAGCAGGTGATAACAAAAAATAAAACAACCCAAACCTTTTGCACTTCACAGGAAAGCACACAGAAACCTCCAGTAGTAACTACTCAGCCAAGAATAGGGGATGAGGTGTTTCCAAGACACCTCAGATTACAACCTTTGTCCCTATTGCAGTGCTTGGTCCCGAGAGAGCTGAGCAGCCTTCTCTGCCAGCATCTCCACTCAAAGAAGTGCATGTGTGCTCTGTGAGTCAGAAGCTTTCAGATGCAAATGCTCACACTACACCTAAGGATCATTTAGCAAATGAATAAAACTCAGCTAGCTCAGGTGCAACCCACAGGAGCATGTTATGTTGTGCAGCAGTTTACTTTATGAGTTGAAAATTACAACTGATAATACTGTCTAGCTCCTGTCACGAGAAAGACATTGAAATTGCTGACCTTCCACAGAAGATAATCTCAATTCATTCAAAACAGTAACATGCCATAAAAAACAGTGTGCACCAGTGATGCCTGCACTACAGAAATAAGTATAACCAGTTTTGTACTCTGTAATTTATACATAATAGCCATAATACACCATCTAGGCAAAAATTTAGCCCGAACGTGCAAAAACAGGAGCAAAGATATTGCCCTGTAGTGGGGTAAAGACATTTCTCAACACAAAGTTTTAAAAACATTACTCACTTGCTTTCGGCAATATTAAGATGAGGCAATCTTTTAGCTTGCCCTTAGAGACATCATAATTTGAGCTCAGCAGTTAACATTTCAGCACAGGTACCAGATATTAGAATCTATGGGCTATAATTTTAGAGGCTTGCTTTATTTATTTTAATCTTGTGTGAATGTTGGAGAGAGACACCCTGGGAAATGTGGTGGTATAAATTTCTTATGAGTTATTCCCCATGTTCAAAGATGCCCAATTAACTAAGTCCCACTTCCTTTAACGGGAGTGTCTCAAAAACTGGGATAGTGCAAACAGTATGTCATCTAGTATCAATGGAGAGAAAACGTCAAATGTTTGCAATACCAACAGAGACTTCTTTAAACCCACACTTCATGTTACCCTCAGTGATCAGTATTACAGTCAGCTATATCAGAGTTCAAGACTCCTCAGAAAACTGCAGCTTGGGCTATTAAGGACACACACACACAAACAGAAGCCCATTACCCTAAAAAGCACATTCCTGCCAATAGCATTTACATTTTCAGGTATTGCTATTTAATTTCTTACTTAGTTGAAGAAAAGGATTTTTCTTTAGTTAGTAGTCCTACAGGTCAGTTTATGACAAGCAGCTAAAAACACACAGATGTCTTATTTAGGGTACAAACTAAATTTCAAAAAATTCCCATTTTCAACTAGAGAGCTAGGATTAAATATTTCTGCTGATAAGTACCCAATTCACAGTAAGTGGTCAGCTCTGAAGTGACCATATTTTTGTCTGTGCAAGTTGCTTTGCTAAGGACTGAGCTGGGAAGAAAAAACACAGAATGGGATATAACAGGAAAAATCCTGGTTTCCCTTCTCTTCTCTTCCCTATGTTGCTGTCCAGCAATGTGCTTGTAGAAGAAGGGCTACTTTTAAAGAGAAGTAAAGGGCTTCCTTGCTGCTTGTTTAAGGAAAAAAAATTACAGCCATCTCTCCCTCCCTCTGTTTCTTCCTCTCTTTTTTCATTTATAGCCTCCTGTGTGGTACAAATTGTATATTTGCTTGTGCTTCCCCACTGGTCCATTGTTGCACCAATTATTAAGGGGTGAAAAGAAGAGACTGTTTTTTTCTATTCTAGCCATAATCTTCCACAAATCTCAACTCTTTCTGCTACAAAGATCTGCCTTGGTTTCCAAGCACTTCACTCAATACTGTCTGTATACGTCCAAGGACAAAAATGTTTTCATTCAAAAGTGGCCTTGTATAGCTCTCAAGTTGCTGAGAGAGTTTGGCTACACAGGAGATTAGTTTTCTTGCTGAGGAATATCCTATTGGGACAGCCATATTATTCCTGTCTTTTTAGAAAGTAGACAAGCAAGAGGCAAGGAATAGATCACCAACTATGCTTAAAGACAATGAAACATTCAATGTATTAATAGGCATCTCTAGGAGAGAGCACTGCTGTGCAGTACTCACAAGTGTTCTCACTGATCCTCTCCCCTGTACCACCTGCAAGGGTTTTTAATAAGCTAAGACCCAACCTCAGCAACAGATGATTTTTAAAAAAATATTCCTGACAGCAATCTGCCTCACTCACACCATCTTTTCACAGTACAAGGAGCCTAAGTGACTTGAAGTACAGCCACTGAATTTTGTTCTGGGCATACTGAATTTTCATGAAACTCTATCCAGGAAAACCAGGACTGGCAGAAAGAAAGCAGGAACCCAAGGCCATGCTTGTTTTGGAGAGGTTCTTCAGGTTCTGCATGTAGCTCTGGGCATTCTGCACATGGACAGTTCATACAGGGAAATATTTTACTTTCTTCAGGGAAAAAAGCAACCATTCTGCTGGTGTTACAAAACAAAAAGGGGAGGCCTGACCAATATTTGGGTTTGATCTTAAAAGAGGAGTAACACTTGGGTTTAGCTCACCAGTGTCCAGAAAGGCTGTTCTGCAGAGCAGCTGGAGGGTCCCATCTCACAGAAAATCTCAAAATCTGTGGAAGGAAACAGACCAGGAGGAAGATTGTGATGACTGGAATATAAAAAAGCATGAAGGCCAATAAAACAAGACAAATGTCATCTGAAAAGACAAGTCAATTATTTTAATGTCATGTTCACCCTCACCGTCAATTTGAGGAGTGGAAAATTAGTGGCCAGAGCTAGTGCATCAGTAAAAATCAGAATATTGGTGGCACTCCAAGTCCAAATGTTTTAGCTACCTTTTTTTTTGCTCAGTGCAAATTTTTTCAATGGACATTTTAGAGCACTAATTTTTATATCTTCTGCCAGTCTGGGATACTTAAAAATAAAGTACAAAAGGAGGGGAAAAAAAAAAAGAAAAAGGTGTGATTTGGTGAGAAAGTTGTGGTATGTTTTGCTGGAATAACTGAGCCTTGCTCATCAACTGATGCTCAAACATCCGAGCACTTGATGGCTTATCAATACATTAAAAATACCTCAATAGCAGTTCTTTTTTTACAGTATGGATGCATAACACTTCTTGCTTCTCCAGAAATACCCTGCTTAAGTTGTCTGACTGATCTTTAAGCACTTACAAAGAAAAAAAGGTCCACTAATGCAATTTCACTGTCATTGTTTTCAGAGCTATTGAGCTGTAAACCCTGCGTGTGAAGCAACTGATGTGTGAGCACCTCATCTGGAAACCTATTTTTAAGGAAAATATTTCAGGAGGTAAATTTAGTTAAAATGTATGTAATTAGAACATGAAAGGGCAACTTATTTCATGGAGAACATGAGATGCTTGATACAATACTGGTATATGGTAAATTCAAATTCTTTCTGTATTTGGTCCTCACAGATGTAAAAACCTATACAGACATGTTGACAATATTGTACATACTTCATGAGAAAATTGAATTTCTCCTTAAATTATACTGTGAATTACTCAGCTCCCTCTGCATGAGATAAAAAAAAAAGAAAACCAATCCCTGAATACAAAGGTTTTTTGCATAATTGTGAAGTCCACAAGAATTACTGTTACATTTATATAACTTGGATCCACTGTGATTTTTTAATGTAACTGAAATAATTCCTTTTTCACTTGCAATGTCAATACTTTGCTGTTCTGCACAAGAAGTTATGAGCTATAACAAAGTTCTGAAATCCACTCAGTACGCATTTTCAGCAACATAAAGTGGTTTTCCTTGCCATTTATTTTTATTTCAGTTAGTCTATAAAATTCAATATGCTTGATATTAAAGAGAAAGATGGATAAAACAGTTGATTCACTGCATTTGCCACTGGTATAATGGAAATTACAGAAAAAAACTTTGCATCAGCATTCTTTGATGCATTAGCTGATCATCAGTATTAAATTATTTTAAAGAGGATTTGTGAATTGTAAGCTAGAAGCAGTGACAAAGGCAACAAAATAGTAAAAAAAAAGGGCTTTAGAGAGCATAAAATTAAAAGAGAAAAAGAGAATATAGTCTGAGCTAACAGCTGGAAAAAATCCTGCACACAGAATATCTGGATCAGTCAGTGACACAATTTGCTTTAGATCATTTGGTTATCTAAATATTTGACAGCATTCAGTCTTGAGTAAATATTCTAGAATTTAAAAATACATTCAATAAGAAAGAAAACATCCTAAGAAAGCAATAATTCAGGACATAGTCAATATTAACAGAGACAGCACTGGGCTGGTCATCAGCCACAAAGTCTTTACCAGTCAGTGTGAAACCAGAGAGATTTGTCTTATTCCACCCAAAACCGTGTCTGCAGTGATGCACTGATAACCTTCAGCTGCACCTGACCCCAGACACACTGTGCTCTCCAAAGCACTTCTCAGTTTCCCTAAGGTAGCCAAATAACACACAAGGAACACAATAAAACCAGCCTGGAATGCCCCTGCTTCCCCAGACTGATTCAGTTTATCTGCTTTGACAGATTTTCTTCTTCCTAAATCCCCGCTCCCCCCTGACAAATGCTGGTGAATTTCCTACAAACTCTCTACCTTTGATAAATTAAGCAAGATGTAATGGGATATGTTATCATCACTATTCACCGAAAGGAGGGGGTTGTAGAAGCTCTAGGAAGGATATACAAACTAGTTACATTGAGAAAAAGAAGATGCATAAAAAAAAGACTGTGACAATACTACTCAGGGGAGTTCCTTCACTGGGTGCTGGCTCCTTTTGTATTTAGCAGCTCCATGAAAGATTCCAATTTCCCTGGAACACTCCTGTTACTGTCCAAATTCTATAATACCAAGAAGAGGAAAAGTGCTACAAACTTAATTTCTTATGAAAAAATGCAGAAATGTTTAAAAGAGGGCCATAATCCCATTTTTTCTCTCACATTTTTCTTCAGCATAAATGCTTTCTAAAGCAGAATAATAAAATAATGAAAACAATGAAGAATGGTTATCTGTTTTGAGGTTTTAAGAGCTGTACTTAGAGGGGAAAAGGGTTTTTGGTGCTCTTTTTAGGGGGTGGGGTGGTCTTGGTGTTTTTTGCTGTGTTAGTTTTAAACATCCCAAAAAACTGTAGAGGAAGTGATAAATTAAAAAACCCTCATCAACAAAAAAAAACAACTAGTCAGAATTATTAAATCAGGTAGTAAATGTTAATTTAAGACAAGCTATAATATGGTCAAATTACTGTTCAAAATTTGGAATGACCAGATAAAATTCATCAGTCTTCTATCAGTTCACCTTTTTTTCCCCCCCTTTACTACTCCAGCTGCAGGCTGTCCAGCACAGTTTGAGACATAATTTTCCTTAAATAGTTGCTCTTTCTCCCACTCACGCTGCTCCTCAGGTCTTGCCTTGCAGTGTGAAACATGGAAAGCATTTTTACTCTCCTACTAAAGAGTTCTCCATTCCCACAAGCCCTTCTTTTCTTTTCTTTTCCATCATGAATGCCTGAGTGTTTTTAACGATGGCTCCTAAAGAGCTTCACGCGATACTCCAACACTGCAGGTTGGAAAAGCTTCTCCGGACACATCCTCCAGTCACATTTGTCACTTTTGCGCCTCAGTTCAGTGTTATTAGGGCATGACAATCCTGTGGCCACCCAAAGGACTCGTAACTGATGCACCTGAGCTGCGTTCCAAGCAGCGCAGACACACATTTAACGCGATCACTGAGCAAACTGCAGAGCAGGAGGCTCCTTCTCTCCTGCAGCAAGGTTTCACTGTCTCATGACTGGCAGCAGAACAATACCCAGCACAAGCAGCTTCCAAGTGAAGTTACTAATTAGTGCAGATGTTGTGAAGGTAAGAAGCCATCAGAACTTGGCAGGAATAACTTTGTCATTAAGTTATTCGATCTCTGAGTGACAAAATGATTTGTAGATGACTGTGCTGTGTTCTCTGCCTTTCCTTCTCACACTCCAACACTATGAGCAGGAGTGTAATTTGGGATATCTTCCCTCTCAACTGCGTTTCTTTCTGGTCGCCTGTCATCTTCCAGCAAGGATGGGAGTAAGAGGGTTGGATGTCACCTCTGTTCAAACATTGTGAAATACAGCAGAAATGGAGCTCTTAATGACAGAGATAGAGCACAGAGCAAGGAGACGTGAAAACACAGCTCAGCTGGAAGCCTGGAGCTATCTTAAGGAGACAAGTCATCAAGAGTGGAGCAGAACCGTATCCTAACCTCATGCTCTTAATAAAGCCCAGTGACATGGCATAAGGCATTCTCAAGTTCTAATCTTTCAGTTTGGCTTGGTTGGGGGTGGAAGTACACTGTCACTGTGGCAGAGGCAGACTGTATAGAAGACAACAGAGCAGTCAGAGATCAATGTCACAAAACTTTCTAAATGAGAACCTCCCCCGAACTGGGTGAAAATATTTCAGGAAAATGTGGAGGCAAGCACAGGAAAGTGTTCTCCAAATGGTGTTTTCTCACGCCTGGAATTCAAGGATCTCCTATGCACGCAGACACAAGCCACTGCTCCTGCTTCAAAATGAGCTGCAAATATCTCTGAGACAGCCACCGTCCCTTTGGATGTGAGCATCGTGCTTGTCATTAAACTCTGCTGCCAAAACTTCTGGGCTGACTGATGGGTACAGCTACACTGGCACTGCACACACTGACATGCGACAGAGCATCTCATGTGCAGGGAAGGAAATGTTACAGTCCTGAGCAACAAGTTATTCACAACAACTACAGCCAGAGGACAGAGTTATGAACAACTCATAGCACAACTGAAAGGGACAAATAAAATGTTGGTGATCTCAATATTTCAAAAGTACTATTTAAAAAAACCCCAGTTTTTCCTCAGTATGAAATTAAAGGGACACATCAGGCAATACTCTGCTCATATAGTTATGCAAAGTGAGGGATGTTCAGATCCACAGCACCCCTCCTAGGGCCAGTTTCCACCAACACACTTGTACAGCTTCACTGCTGTCACACTCTCGTTAACCCCGAATGGCCATTTCTGCTCTCTTGGTGGCTATGATTAATTAGTCTGCTTTGAAAAGCAAGCTGCTCTGTGCCAGAAAACTCTGAAGCTGTGCACTAAACACACAGGGACACAGCTAGGCCCCCAGTCTTCAGCTGGATCAGGACTTCTCAGAGGCTCTGACAGCTATTTTGCCATACCCATGTGACAGCGTGGGTCCATGTGCCAGCACAGACCTGGCTGCTGCCACTACACAACCACTGTTTCCTTCTCTACATGGAAGGGGCTTCCACCACTATGCTGTGGCTCATCCAACTACACAGACTCTGGAAATAGGCATCAACATCAGCAGCCTGATTTTTAGATGTGTTAAAAATGTTCAGTTCTCAGAGTTACTGTACAGAAAAGGCAGACTTTTTCTTGGTGCCTAGCACCTAAGTATCTAAGCATGGATAATTTTTGATTAATGACCTGTCAAAACCCCATGGATTTGCAATATTATTCATCCAGCTACATTGTAAGAGATCTCTTTCATATCTTTTAAATGCAGATCCAGGCTCAGGTGCATATGTTGATTCCTAAAGAGCCATTTCTGTATCAGATGATTCATTTTCTGCATATGATAAGGTACAATAAAACCAGTCACCAATAAACCACACCCCCTCACAATTTGCCTTGTGTAATTGGTACATTTAAGAGCTTTGCACATGAAAAGCTACTGGTAACTTTTTTCCACCCAGGTGCAGCCTCTGTTCCTCTGCAGGTGCATGCAAAGATTAGCAAAACATTGCTTGTTTTAGGTTTGCTTGGATTCAAATACCACAGAGGAACCCATCTTCCTGTTCTAATTGATGGTGTGGGACTTTAGACAGAGGAAGAACAAAACCCTCTGCGGTCTGTGTGTAGCAGGCACCAAAAAAAAATAATTGGCAACAAGCTTAACTAGAAGCTAAAGGTAAACCACAAATGAGTGGAAAATCCAACGTTGCCCATAACAATTATTTTTGCCACTATTGGGTTTTTTTGCTGTGACTGTAATCTCTTACAAATAAAGCCATTTACCAGCAACACATCAAAAAGGAATTATCAGAAAAATCAGCCAGATAGACTACTTCAGCTAGAGCAGTGCATGCAGTGCTGCCCTTCTTAAAGGCTCAGATTTATGAGACAGAAACATTGCTGCAGGTGGTTTGCAAGAACAGGTACAGGAGGTGGAGATTCCAGAGAGGAGGGTGTTGTGGTTAAAGGTTGTAAAGCTGTGCTTACACTGTGCTCCTCAATAGCTATAAAATTAACTTAGATATTTCAAGAAAGGACAAGCACAAAACTGTCAGCGCTGCAGAGACAAGTGGGGAAAAAAAACCCTTTTTTTTCCCCTTCAGTAAAATTTCTGTCAAAATGGAAAATGGGATTTATGTAGACGTATCAGAAAGTTAAAGTTTCATCTGCAGAGAGTTCAATTTAGAAGCTGACTGTGAGAGAGGGGGAGAGGACAAGGCGTAGGAAATTTAACATGCTTCCCAGGCACATGCTGTGACAGTATGATTCTCACCTCCTAAAGCCCGTGAATCAAAGGTATTGAAGATTCAAGCATTTTTCTCCTGGCAGTGGGTGGCCTCATCCCAAAATCCAGCTGCCTTTCTGTATGAGACAGCTGAAATAATCTACACATAGATGCTAGATGTATCATATCAAACATATATGCTCTGTTTAGTTTTATCACAGTATAACTGCCTCCTTCTCCAAGCTAAGCATATGTCCCATCACAAAGATCCAAATATGTCTTTAAGCATGCCCCCAAAAAATTAACCAAGTTATTAGGTGATTATAAATAACCTAATTCTCTTTCTCTTCACTCTTTCTCACTGATTTCACCTACTTCAGATTTTTTCAGTGCTGACCTGGAGCTCAGCTCTTTTCAGAAGCAGAATGCTAAGCTGAAAATGTCTCACAAGTACCTAGTTGTTTGACAGTCCGGGCCACAGAGTGACCACAGAAGCTGCCAACGTGGCTGGGAGCAGCGGTCCATGCAGTCAGACACCTTGTCCTCAACACTGACCAAAACAGGCCTCTTTAGGCAAAACATCCCCACAGGCAGTTGCACAAGAGCATGGAGTCTCATAAACACCTCTCTATTTGAGCCAAGGGGTCCCATGATAGAAGATTTATATCTCTGTCCTTGATGCTTACAGAATCACAGAACTGCTGTATCATCCTATAGTCCCCTCATCTTCTACTCATCTTCTTCAGTGAAGAGTCCCAATTATACATAAAAAAAAAGCATTCCACAACACAAAATATTCTACTTTTTTTTTCCCTTGGAGAACACTATTTCTGCTGCACACCTTCATCACTGGCCCTGTTTTCCTAGCCCAGATGTAAGTGCCAGCTGTGCCTTTACCTCTCAAGATCTTGTCATTTCCATCAAAAGGAGAGTTTTTACACCAAAAACCAGGTACAAAAGGATTTGGTTTTTTCAACTAATTTTTTGTAATCATTCACTTAATAGCACAAAAGAATCAGTGCACTGTATCCCAGTGCTCATATCCACCTCTCAATGCAGCAGTTCTGCAGCAATTTAGTGGAAAGAGCTTATCATTTAGTGTTAGCTGGTATTAACCATGCTGGCTTTTATGCCATGTTAATCTAAAATGGGTATTTGTGAGTGCGGTATCTCCATCTGCAACTACATGCATGTAATTTAAAGCAGGGTATCCAAATAAGAACTTAGGGGGCTAATTGTAGATACTCACTTTGTAAAATGGCAGCATTAAAAAGCTGCCACTCCATTTTGTAGTTAGCACTAGACTTTTCAGCAACTCTCTAAGTGCAACTTAGCATTATTCATTCAAAGATCTTAATCCTTGAATGAGCCCAGCACCTAAATATCCTGATTAAGACACTAAGGTATGTGTGAGGGAGAGATTCATTTGGGCATCTAGTCCTTGGAAAGAGCAGCTGGAAGCCATGAGAGTTTCATTTAAATGCTGAAGAAGGATCTGAGCTCTTCTGAAAATCAGATATTTAGGGGTAAAATCTATAAGCATTCAGGTCAGTAAGAATTATCCTCTCTGTTGGACAGGATACATTTGTTTTACTAGATAAAGCAGCAATCATTTAGCTGTTTTTCTCACAGCAAGAAATGCCACGTTTCACGAATTTATGAGAGTGTGGCCAAATCTTGTATGTTTTATCTTCCCTCTGTATTTGCTATATGAAAGAAACAGGTAAGGTTTGCAATATGACAAGAAAACTAGCTGAAAACCTGCTGTCAAGATCACAGATTTGAAATAAAACACATATTATGAAAGGCTCTACTAATTCAGCAAGAACAAGTGAAGTCTGAAGACTAAAAATATCAGCCTAAGGAAGACCCTATATTAAGTCTGTGCTATTCTGCTAAACAGTTTCTACTCCACTGATGCTATTAGGGTGGTACTTTAGGCGTTGCTGCGAAGATCTGAAGTGTGTTGAGCAGTTGCCTTAGTTAGGAAAACTTATTTGACATCTGTGAATGTGCCATTTATATATTGCATACGTAGCAAGAAAATACTGATTTATTGGTGAAGCTGGTTCCTGAATAGAATAGATTTATATATTCAACTCCAATTTATCTACTACCTTTTGGGAAGGGTAAGAGGGCAGAGTTTGTGCAATTGAAGAAAAGCAGTATTTGCTCCTTACTGGTTTTGGAAAAAAAGCTGCCATTTTTTTTCAATCTCTGCAAACAAAAAAGAGAATTCCCAGCTTAAAATGTCTCATCACACAATTTCTAGCAAGAAAGCTTTAATCGTACCAAACATGAGGTTCACCATGCTCTGCCCATGCATAGTACCTGCCAGTCTCCTTGCCAAGATCCTGCCTAGCCTATTAGGTAACATAGTTTTACTTCTTTAGGCTTGTGCATAATCCTGGAGGAACAAAGCTGCCAACGCTTACCATTTCATGGAGTTTCATGGAGTTTCATACGCTATTTACTGTTTCCTCTCAAGGCCACAAGCCTGAGAATATTACATGCCCACCCACACATACAAACATATCTTTCCTTTTAATTGCATTCCCAGCCCTGGAGATTATAGATCATCCTGGAACTGCAAACTCTGTTCATCCCAAAATACTGAAAGCAACCCAAGATGCATTCAATCTTTGGATCTTTTCTGCCTGGGATTTTTGGGGTGGGGAGGGGGGAAGACTTCTGAGTTGGGAATGTGCCTGGTGTGCCAAGTTTACCCCCCTTGCAGCTTATGCAACAGCTCTGACTCACTCACTACAACCCATCTGCCAGGACGCATCCTGCTCCTGCCACAGCAGCAACTCCAGTGCAGCACATGGAGAGGCTGCAAGGGGCAGCCAGGCTTCTGTTTCCTGAGGATTCTGTGGCTGGGAAAGAAAAAGGCATCACAGAGGCTGCAAAATTAACCTGGAAGTGGTGTGCACCCTTCCAAAGGTGAGGAGGATCCAGAAGCTGCCCAGGAAGGACCAATCCCTTGCAAAGATGTATCATGAGAAGCCTTTCCGGAGGGGGACCACTGGAACATCAGTCCTGTTTCCTTAACATGTTCAAAGCCAGCATCAGCTCGGGTGAATTGAGAGCTCCAAAGGTGGAAACACAACCCACTAAAACCATTTGTGATGATGGGCCAGCTGCAGTGGAAATGTCATTACAGCTGATGTCTTGGCTTGCTTCAACTGGCATTTATGTCCCAGCACAGTAAAATTGGCCTTTATTTTGCATTTATTGAAAAGTGATTTAAAAGACTTACTTTCACACCTTTTTTTTTCTGTCAGCTGAACATACTTTGGAGCCATGGTTGATTTTGCTTTTTATGTCATTTTTTTTTTTAAAGCCAGAGCCTTAAAAAAGTCAGCAATTTCCATAAGAAGACAAATGTTAAATACTTCAATAAATACAAATCATGAAAGAAGTGAAATTATTAAACTTTCTCCCCTCTTGGAAGCTAGAGATAATTTCATACCTGTGGGAGGTGCAGACTGCCCAACTGTTTGCTTAAATATGTTATTTAAAGTATTCTTAAAAATACTGTTCCCCCATAACATTGAGCATCCCCATTACCCTAACCATCACAATGATTTTCATTATGAATGCAGGGCATTCTCACTTGATTCGTGACAATAACGAAAATGGAAAGCAGACAGAAAATAATGAATGATTGTGCAGTGTTTCTGTGATGCTGAATATCAAAGTCCAGAAAGACCAAGCTAATCATTCCTATACTTCTTCCATTGTGGGCCATCCTACTTAGTTACTGTGAGAATCAAAGTTTTTTCATTTCTTGATCACCCTTGAAAAATGAACAAGTACCAGCAGCCTCACTGTAAAATTATCAGCCCTCAAGTTCTAAGCTGAGGGGAAAAAAATGCTCAAAATATACTAAAGAAGGTAGGAATACAACTGCCTTTGTAAACAAAATCACACTGATGACTAAATGGCATTCATGCTAATACTGCCAGAGGCAAAACTGTGACCTGAGAAAAAACATCAATCTCCTTGTGTTGCTCTAGCCTCATTGGGATTGCTGTATATATTAATATCCAGATTTTTCCCATACATCAGTTGCTACTACTGCTTCATATTTTCTCCCCTGCAAGGTCAAAATGCAGCTCATGGAGTCTTACTATTAAAAAGAAGAAAAAAAAGAAAGATTTGTTTCCAGTCAGCTCAAAGTCACCATGAAAAACAGACTGATCTGCACACAGAGCAGCCTAGAAAGGAGCTTCAAAAAGTAGGAGCAGGGATGCTAATGGAACCACACTGAAAGGTCAATATATTTCTTAAATTAAATTAAAAAAAGAAAAAAACCTACTCTGTGCTTCCTTAGATGTTCATGTCCATGTGAGGAGTGCAACTATAACTCAGCAGCGACACACAGAAACCTCAGCAGGCTCCTGTCCCACTCGGCACATCCCAGCCTGGGGTGCTGCTGCTGGGGGGCTGCAGGGTACCCCAGTAAAGCATGGTCTCAGGACCCTGTCTATCCCCTCACCACCCTGGTAATTCAGCCTCCTCCTCGTTCATCTGCTGAGCAATTCAGCACTGCCACCTATGAAAAGCTGGAGATGACAATGATCGGCTACGGATCACACCATGGGAGCTCTCCCAGAGCCACCCACTCCCATGGGATGGTCTGGAGCATGGCTACAGGCTGAGCAAAGCCTGGGATGACCACAGATTATTCTCTGCCCAATAATCCCTGTATATCTCAAACAGGGATCCCTGCAAGTCCACAAAAAGATGGAGTTTGTTATTACCAAAGCCGTGCAAGTGACATCAATCTGGTTCACAGGTGTTGTGATAAGCAAGGGTTTATCTCTCATATTTCCAATACTATCTTCTTTTGAGTGTAAATTTGCCTGAGATGCAAAGTGGACTTAAAGAAAAACCTATCAAGTCTAACAAATCAGTCAAAGCCATCAACTAAGATTGCCTTGAAAGCTTATAGAAAATAACTAAATTTAGGATTTTAACAAGGTCCAGGCAAGATGAGCTTCAATTGCTTTCAGATGTGACAGCAAAATCTGAATACTCATAGCTGTTTGTAAATTTAGGCAAGAGGTATAAATCTCTCTCTCATTTGTCAGTTATGTTCCAGTTCTGCTGCTCTACTGAAATGCTTGGCAAGATTATGCTTCTGTGTTTTATTTCCTAATCTGACCATTATGGTAACTAATTTATTTCTATGTAATTTAATTATCTTTAGCTGTTCTGCATCCTTGGTGCTCTCTGACTACTCCATCTCCAGCTATTTAATTTTCACTCTTCTCCTGCATTTGAATGATTGCTTTTTACATAGATTGCTGGCATGGAAATGTTGCTTAACTTGTAGCATCTGCTGGCAGAGCCATTATTTTATTTCAATACATCATCTGGCCAAGGGGATGGACCACAGAACTTTGATCTTTGGTCCTCAGGGTTTGCATTCAGAAGCCATTATTTTCTTACTGATGTTAACAAGGTTGCTCTGCTCTTTCCCTCTCTTGGTTCCTGCTCCTGTTTCACCACCAGGTACTATTTGCAAAGCAGAGAGTTTCCTTGATCCTTGCAAATATGCCTTTAATTCCTTTTTTTTTCTATTTTAAAGTCCTGCCAGGCCACTGATGGGAGATTCAAGTTGAGGAAGAACCTACTTCCCCCCATTTTTGCTGTGACTGATCTTAGCACGAGTTTCACAGCTGAACCCTGTGGAATGTAGATTTCACCTCTACCTACAATATAAATTTATTCACCTTCAAAGTCGTCACAGAGGCTCAGCAGTACCTTTGGCTTCTCTCAGGGCAGCCTTTCCTCAGAGCTGCCTCCAGCTTCTGGGTGCTTCCTGGACACATACATCCCTCTTCCCAATGCATAGCAACTGCAGGATACAGACTTCATTTCTCTTGTTTAGCATTCTCCCTGTATCACCTTTCTTACAGCTGTTCTGCCACAACAATATTTGTAGAAGTATAATAACCTAAAATGTGGCATTTGGATAACAGAGGCATTTCACATGAACTTGTCTTCATTTTAGCCATGCGTATTTGTGTCTCAGAGGAAAGCAGCATTCCTTACACCTTTCTTTTCAACATTTTTCTAAATTAATAAGCCTCAAAGTACAATAGCAGCAGATAAATTTACTTATTAGACAACAGCTGCCAAAATTTGCCACTAACAGGTGTATGCAGGACATATTTCTTCACAGTAAAGAAGAAATTCAATCTCTAAATTATTTCATTTGGCACTAAGACAGAAGTTCTTTATTCTAAATATATGGACAAGTTTTCCACACAAGTTTTACCTTTGTGGTATATTAAAAAGAAATAATAATTCTTGTTTAATGGGCTGTTCTAAGGGCAAACTACAATTGCCAGACAATATCTTAAATAATACAAAACATACTCCAGTCATCTGGAGATCTTTCTGAAAGCCTGTATACCTCTTTCCACTTTTTTTAATGACTTTTCCTTCTTGGCTGGTTTCATCCTGATAGACCATGCAGCACCTCTCACCTGTTTTGCTACAAAACTAGTCACTGCCCACTCCATGAAGTGGGAACTCAGGTGCTACTCCCCAGTTTGAAGATATTTCGAGGGTGAGAGGAAGCTGAGTATGCAGTGAGATGACAGGATACAAGATGAGTCTGGCCAGACCATCTAGCAGAATGAAAGAATATTGTCAGCTGTTCTGGTTTGCTCTGAATGAATTTATTTATTTTTTTTAAGGCATCAGCAGAAATCACACAGTGATTCCTCAGTGTGAGTTTACAGAAAGAGCATGATGTCCACACTAAGAAAACCAAAGCAAATTTAAAACATCCACTGAGAAACTGGTAGACTTTGAGTGAAAGCTGAAAGCCTGGTGGAGTTCGGTGGTGGCAGGGGTCTGCCAGCTGTGCTGGCCCCGCTCCCCTTGCACATCACTCCTCTGTGCCAACCCTGCTGCTCACAAACAGCCTTCCCCTAGACAAGTTTCCAGGGGTGAGCATGATTTATCCTGCAAACACTGCTCCTGCCTGCTGGAGGTGGACTTGATCCAGAACAGGGAGGATATTCCGCACATTCTCCTCAGCACTACCCATACAGACATGGGAATGTTAGAAACAGGACTTAAGTGTCTGTGGGAATATCAGCTGCTACCAGGAGCTGACTGCAGACAGAAAGAGCAAGAACAAGCAGGAAGGTGAAAGCATAAAAGTCTACAGCTGCAGTGCAACAGGAGCCTGAGGTCACAACAGGGACTATTATTTTCTGGCAGGAGAGAAATAGTAAATCGATGCTTCATTCTGATCTGGTGGCTGGCTGACATCTATGGCACCCTGCCACAGGTGGCTCACATGACAGCCTCCTGCAGTATATCTTCCACACTTAGGAACATTACAAGAAGCAGAACAGTTTCCACAAGATGTATTGTGTTTGTGTTTTCAGAAGCCTCTAGAACCTCGCAATAAAACAAAATAAAACCAAAGCAAACCTACACCCCTGCATACAGGTAGCTGAGGTCTCAGAAGCAGGGTTTCAACAGGATAACCTTAGTTTTGTTTCTTTTTAACTTTTTATATATACACTGTCTTAAATGCAGGAGAAAACATTAGACACTTGAAAAAAAATACCTAGAATTATGACAAGCATCTGAAATCTGTGTAGGGGGATTTGGGTGTTTGGTTTTGTTTTTCAAACACAAAATCATGCAACCTTTCTACTATGTCTGCATGCTTCAAATTGCACTCATCTGTCCCAGAAGATGCTTACCTGGGACCCTTGTATTTCAACTATGTAAACAAACCCACTAGACTACAGGCTAAAAATACACTCCCAGAAGGCACACTCTGATTTCCTTGGCACTGCCCCTCAATCCAGCTCTACAAATGGACCTCCAGCCAACTAATTTACTCTAATTCCAACCAAGGAGTAATTCTGCTGTGCTCCAAGTAGTTGCTCTGCTTTCATTGCTAATACTACCAACAGCAGGGACAGAAACTGCCCTAAAAACAGGCAGTGGTCCCTGGATCCCTTAGCCTGACCCTCAGGCAGAAGAGTGGGGATGCATCAGCAGACCAGTGCTTCTGACAAGGTAAATTGTGAGCAAGCCGATGTGAAATTGCTGGGTATGAGGCACCTGCTGGTTATAACAAATTTTGTTTGCTCCATTATTGCAGGCAATATAAAACCAGGGCATTACACAGCTTCTGCACTTACATCCAGTGCAGAGAGGGATTTCTTACAGGGACATGTGCCTCCAGTATCACTGCTTCAGTATTTATCCCTGGCTCCATTCACTTTTCTGCTTATAGCCCACACCCAGCAATGAAACACTGGCTCTTTTGTAATTGAAAAGTGGATTTTTTTCAGCTCAGTTACTGGTGCATCTTTGTGCATGTTCACAATGGAAACCTTAGAAATAAAAGGTCCTGCAAATTTTGCCTCAAAGACACCCAGTCTAAGCACAGATCCGGACGTTACAACCCTGGGTTTTGTCAGACGTTTTCAATGTCACTGTAAAACCATTTATGTTTTAATATACAAAATGGACATGCCTAAATACTGGATTTTGTTGTAGATATATTGATGTAAGGTGGCATTAACTTTTTGCCAGAAATCAGTGGCAGTAAACATTCCAATTTTACTACTTAAACTTACAAAAGCAAATTACTACTCATCTGTACTTAGGAGTTCATTTAAACAGGTAATACTTGTTAAGTGCTAATTTTGTACAAACTCTGGTAATGTTTATTAATGAAAGAGACAATATAGTATCAATTAGGAAATGTTCAGCAGCTAGTTATTAATAGACAAAATAATCCCCTTTGGCTCCTCAGCTGTCTTTGCAAATGCTTAACAATGAAGCTATCCGAGCTCAAGCAGCCTATATAAAGAGGCTTTTTCTCCTTACATACCTTTCTGTCCTTGAATGTTTAGCTCATATAGATCAACAACTGATACTAATGAAAGTAAAGCCTAACTACACATTTCCTTTCACTTCTGCATAGTCACAATATGTTGTCAGGGGCTACATAATGACAAAAGCATCTCAAGTTCAGGGGGACACCAGGACATGCAGCCCTTGCTGCATTGGAGATGACATTCCTTCTTCCTCAGCATCTACACCTTGACTCGTGCCTGCCATATCAGTGTCACTCATTCTGATGGCACCTCTCTATTTTCTCTTTTCCAGACCTATCCCTGCACAGTCCAGGCTGGGTTAGCACTCTCTCTTATACAAACTATGAGGAATTGCAGCTCAAGAGGATGCAGGAACCCTGATGACACATGCCAAGGTCAGCCTGATGCACGTTCAGGAATAGCAGTTTGGGCAGGCAGCGTTTTCCCTTGCTCCCTAGCAGCTCCAGATCAGTTCTCAAGTGCTGGGAAATGCTGAAGTCACTGCTGGGGGCTGCAAGAGGCTCAACAGCATTGCTTCAGTTGCCTGTTTCTGCTCAGCAAGGAGCCGCCCAGAGAGAGGCTTCAGACCTTTAAGCAGAATGCTTTCTCTCCTGGAGATACACCCTCTTTGTCCATGCTGCCTTTCATTCACATTTCAATGTATTATGCAGCCCTTCCACAGCAAGGCTTCAGAGAACCACCCTTCTTCAAGGCATGTTTAGTTGAAATTTGCTGTGATTTACTCACACCATAGAAGGAACAGTATTTCACTACAGGTGTTTTCAAAAATTAGGTGAATTACAAGAAATACTAATGAATTAACATAATAATAATATGTTGCATTGTAGACATTATTTATATCATATTATAGCATAATAATTATAATGAATACTCTTCTCTCTGATGATCAGTGAGATGACATGAGGAATGGCATGAAGTTGTGCCAGGGGAAGTTTAGGTTGGATATCAGGAAAAGTTTCTTCACCTAGAAGGTGGCTGGGCACTGGAACAGACTCCCCAGGGCAGTGGTCACTGCACCAAGCCTGACAGAGGTTCAAAAAAATTTTGGATGATACTCTTGGCCAAAAGGTGTTACTCTTGGGGCTGTCATGTGAAGGGCGAGGACTTGAACTTTGATGATCCTTGTGGGCCCCTTTCAAGTCAGGATGTTCTATGATTCCATGAACTACAGAGATCTGCTCTTCTCCCTTCCCTCAAATCCATAACACTGAGTTCTGCTTTTCTTTAGGGTCCTTCCCACAGGCTCACATGTCATGGAGATTAGCAGAGAATACAGAACTGTCTGAGAGCATTCCAGCAGGAAACAGTGTCAAATTAACCAAGTTAACATGATAGATTGTGATAAATTGAATGCCTGGGGTGCTATGTGCTTGAACCATGTGGTGCTGTGTATCACAGCAAATGTATTTCCTAAAAACCCCTAACTGGGCAATTTCCATATTAAACCATATAAAAATGCTACTAAATATGCCTTTGCTTGTTGTCAGACACTTTCTTCTCCTTCTCAGCAGCTATAAAACATATGGTTTACAGTGCTAAGAGCCTCTGTAAATCAAGCAGCAATACCTGTGTGTTATACTTAGTCATAGACACGTCTTCAGCTGATGTCAATTGTTGTAAGAGCCCTGACGTCAGAGATGAGATTATTTACAGCAGCTGAGCATCTGTGCTCAGCACTTACCAAGGCAGGCAAATGAGAAGGGATTTGGCTTTAGGGTCAGGGGGACAAGTAGAACTTGGTCTGGAGAAATTAAAGCCAGGCAATGCCTCAAATCTTGTCCTTGTCTGCTTGAGAGCAGAGCTGTAGATATGAACCTGTTAATCTTGACTCTCTTGGCTCGCTGCCTCTGCTGCCCTTTACCTTATACAGCATAAACCTAAAGAAACATCTGTGAAACAAAATGAATCCATACAAAAATAACATTTTAGAAATGTTTAACATTTGTTTCACCCTCTAAAAAGAGAGGGTGACAAACACCTTTCACAGGAGCAACAAGGACAATGCTGAATCTTACAAGTTTCTCTGTACAGGCAGGAAAGGGAATGCTTGAAGACGCGTCTCCACACTATAATTCACCCACTGAGAAGAGAAACTTTATCCAGTTACCTCCCAAGAATGGACAGAAATGTCTCCTGGACTGTAACCACAGCAGGACTCCAGGCCTCCTCTCTGGGTAGGTTTAGTAGGAGCCTCCTTTTAGTAAGAGGGTCACAGCAGCTAGGTAGGAGTGCTGCAGCCTAGGGGTAAACCTCCTCCACAGCTGGGAGGGTTTCCCAAGCCACGTCTTCAGCAAAGTTCCAAGCAGCGCTCCCAATGTTCTAAGTTATGCATTGCTGCACTGCATATAAACCTCACAACCAAGGTTTTTGCAACTTCCTCACAATAGTTTCATAATAGCAGAACGTAATAAAGAGTCAGGAAAAAACCAAGCCCACCATAACCATCTAATACAAAAATAACCTCAAGCTTCTGTAACTGCAGAACCCGTGGAACTCACAGGGTTAAAAATTATTTTTCAGTCAATCTCATTATGCATCCCACACGCTAGAACTTATCTGACATGCAAGGGAATAGATGGATATAAATATAGTACATGAAGTGCAGCATTAACTTTAGTACAGACAAATTACGTTAAAGACTGTCAACATTTAGTCTGGCACAACTGCTGTACTGCTACAGCATTTGGGGGAAGAAAAGAGGGACTTGGGATGGTCTCATTGGTCTCCTTCCAATGGGTCATTCAAAATTGAATCCTGTGTTAACCCACCCTGGGCTTTGGGGAGCCTCAGTGGAAAGACATTATTTGTGAAGGTGCTTGTACGAGCAGCTTGCTGGGGTCTGCACAGGGAAGAGGCAGCACTTTGTGGAGCTCCTTGTGGGAGTGTAATGGCTCATCTGGGAGAAGCCTCTACTGCAGCACCCACCAGGGATGGCAGCTCCTGTTGTTGTAGCCCTGCTTTCCGAAGGTGTTCGCAATGCAGGGGCTCCTTCGTTTTGTTTCTGTTTTAACAATCCTGAGAGCTTAACAATTTCTTTCATTTAAAGGAGAAAAATCAAAAAGAGAGCCAGAAAACCCAATTTCCTATTTATTTTTAGTGCCACTTAATGTGCATCCTGCTAAGCCAACAATCATCCCAGTGTGAGCTGACTAGAAGCAGCAGCAGGTAGCTTCCTGGCTAGCTGCAGGGATCAGAGTGGATAAAAGAGAAATAAGACTGTGTTTTCCATGCAGAGTAAACCCAAGCAGGGGATTTCACTTGTGCTCTCCACCCACATTACAAAGACCTTCTTTTTTTTAAAGGCAGGGCCCCTTAGCTCGAGATATAAAACCCCAGTGGCCCCCTGACAGATTTCACGAGACCAAATATCTGCTGTGAAACCACCTCTGGTGCCAGGGCCTGCCTTCTCTTCCCCATCTCTGCTTGCTGCAGACCCATTTCAGAATCACCTGGGGGAAGCAGCAGGAGCAGCTTCTCCCAGACAGGAACAGAAGTGGAATTTTGCAGTGAAGGCCCTGCAGCCCACAGAGTTATTTCCAGGTTTGACTCACATCTGCTGGCTGGCTTAGCAGCAGCTGCCCACTAACACACAGGGCAGAGGGTTTAGTAGCCAATGCTCAAAAACTGTCATAAAGCTGTTCTTTTACAGACACCCGCCCAGTGGAAGAAAAGTGTGCTCTATTAGCTGCACAGAGATGCATCAGCTTTGAAACTCCAAGGTCAGCTCTCTATCTAAAGATAGGCATATATATATATATATATATGGAAAAGACACAGGGGGAAAAATATTTGAGGGGAGCATATATTTCAACAGCAGCCTTTTCAAATTTTTTCAACAAAATAAATATTATATTATTATGAGCTTTGCCCACTGGGGGAGGGCCTGCTAGGAAAAAACTATACTGACAAGCCTTTGTGATATAAACAACAATTCAAGTCAGGTACCTACCAGCCAAAATAATGCACATGTAAATGCTTTACTACCCAAATCAAACTGGAGAGCTGTGTGTTGGGTGTGAGACTTGGAGAAATAAAAACTTAATCACTTTTAAATCCAGAACAAGTGATGCTGTTCCCAGGACAAACTCCCTCCCTACTAACTTGTGTGAGGGCACAGGAAGACAGACACAAGGACTAAAGGATGCAGGCAGGACTCCCACCTCCTGCCAGGAAAAGCCATCACACAACACTGCTCTTTTTCCATATCTAGCCTGCCATACTTTCACCACAGATTGCTAACAAGCTGGTATTTCAACATTTTCCAACAGTCCATTCACAAGTAATATTCATATTTAGCATCACTTTTATCATTAGGGGAGATAAGCTGGGGCTTTGGGGCAGAAAGCCAAGGCTCTATACAGAGAGTCTTTTAAGGGCCCACACCTTCCCCCCGAGTTTATGGTTTCTATTGACGCAGTCACTCATCATGGGCACAAAACAAGTGTAATAGGGAAGGTAAAGCATGAAAATTGCTGGGACAAGGGCAGAAATATCTCACAAATCTGAACTCCTTAATCAGCAGAAAACTACAATAACGCATTGTTTTAGAGCAAAAGGACAGTCTCCAGACACACAATTAAGTCTTTTCACTGACAACTTGCACTTGGGGGCCAAACACAACAAAAGAAATCACACCTTGGGAGTGAATTTATAAATCACAGCAAATCCTACAGAAACACACAATCCTTGGCTTTAGGTCTGCCAAGTAACCTGCCAGTGAGCAGGTACCAGGACACCAAAACATACTCTGCATTTTTGTTATAGGAGAGCACTTATGACTTTGCACCTACCTCAGAGGAGACAAGAAACAGAAGGGTCCCTGCCTTTCCCCAAGGAATTTAAAGAGCCCAGATTTGTCTCCTGGGAAGGCCATCAGGCAGGTGCTAGCAATCAACAGCATCTCCAGTTCCACTAACACTTTGCTTTATGAGATTAGGTTCATTACAACCATTTCATTCTGACTGGTTTGCTATCCCTCTCCCTGTGGAAAAGCAGCTGCCTGCTCTGCCAGGAGCTAAGCATGGGACTGCAGTGATCCAGGCAGGATTTCCAGCCCTTGGTGATGGTATCACTCACCTCTCAGTGCATCCAAAGAAGACAGTGAAAGGCAGATGCAAGTAGTCATTTCAAATATGTTTGTTTTTTTTAATCTTGTCAACAGAATAACTGTTGAATAACCCAGAACCTATGCTGAAAGCAAAATACAGGAGAGGGATAATCTGCCAAGCCCTTTCACCTCTATATCTCAATTTAGTGTTAAGATTAGGTGACATAGAGATAAATCCCTGTCTCTTTCTTCCTCCAGTTCTGAGGAAGAGTCTGCCCTCTGAAAACTCAGATTAACCCCCTAGTTCACCAGGAAGCTAAATCATGGCACCAATGGCCTCTGCCCATGCATTCTGCAAACCTGGTGACAGGACTATCAAGAGCAAGGGGACAATTCTCAGTGCCAAGGTCCACATTAGGACACAGCAAGCTGACAGCAGCATTCACAGTGGCTGTCAGACAACTGTTTTTAGCAGGACCTGTTTTGCACAGCTCCACTTACAGCATGACATCTAATGTCAAAAAACATCTGGCACTCTTTGTCAGTCACCAGAGTCAGCCTGACATGGAGGCATGTGTCAAGATACAGGCAAGAAAAAGAATGGATGGAATGCTGACCCTGCTGGGATACTCAAGAGCAGGAGATGAAGTAGCCAGTGCTGAACCTGATATCCTGCATCCCAGGTGGAAGCTGTAAATACTTTATGTTTTAATTGCCTTGCTTGTGAAGTGGAGTAAATACCTCACCATGATGGGCATATTGTTGGTCTAAATCCGGTCAAATACTGTGTGCCTCTCTGAGAAGATGAGTGAGCACATTCAGTTCTAAGTCTGTGCAGCAGTGCTGGATGAAAAGAATCTGGGCACACTGCTTATAAAATAGCCCATCCATGCTAGCAAGTCCTGGCTGCCAGCAGGAAACACCCAGAACTCTGTCATTTGCTGAGCAAAGCACTCAGAGGTGTGAACAACACAGAGCCAGCATTATACAGAGCAATTGTTAGCAGGGGAAATAGCCCATGCCTCCTGAAGACCAAAGCAGCTCCTTCCTGGAGATCACAGTGATGGACAAGGAAGTGTGGAGCCCTTCACTGGCCTGGGCAGGCTGGGGAGGTCTGATAGCACCTGCAGGTTTCTGCTGAGCCCATGCAGAGACATTATCACACTGCTCCTAGAAGATGGATTAGCCCATACAGGGGCAGCAACAGGAGGCAATGGCTGTTCTCTCTTTAGCTTGCAGCAGTGTGTCAAACACCCATTTGGTAGACATGCACCGCTGCCTGCAGGCCAGCTCAAATTTGACTCCAAAAAGAGCCACATGGCTCTGTTTGAGGAAGGTTGCAAGGGTAACACATTAGAGGAAAAGGCTACAATGCAACTAATATATTCTGTTAGTTTTAATTAAGCTCATCACACTGGAAAATTTGCTGATTCCAGGGAAACATTTGTCATTGGGATTTCTGGCTCTTTTGTTTTGCTTTTAAGCTTAAAAACACCCAAACAGCAAACCAGCACCCAAACAGCAAACCAGCAAGTGGCTAAGTGATCCTAGTGAGCTCCCCCTCAAGTTCCTGCAGTTCTCAATAAGCTCAGCAAGAGCCCATCTCAGCACTGAATATTGGATATGGTTTCCAGTTGGTCATGCAAGGCATCAAGAAAAATATTACCAGGACAGGAGACCTGTCAGAGCCATCCTCTGTTGCAGGATGTCCCTTCACAGAAATGACATGCGAATTGCAAATGGGAGAAAAGCCTGTGAGACAGCAACTCCAGACAGGATTTATTTCTCACTGACTTACTGTGAGTTCAGCTTTTTTAAAGCCAGTTTCTGTCTCTTTACATATTGTGCTGCTCTAGGAATTGCAAAGATAAGGAACATTTTCCCAGGCACACATTCATAACACAAAACAAAGAGGAAGTGCTAGGTACAGGAATGCAACAGAAAATGTAGGTCACGTTCAAAAATATTATCAGGAGTATGCAGACTATGTCATATATCTACAATGAGCTTTGCTTTCATAAAAATTAATTAGGCACAGATTTCCAGTATTGCTTTTCATTTCTGTTGCCTCAGCTCTTTGGTCTCACATCCCAGACAGCTTGGCCCTGCTACTCATAAGCACTGATCACAATCACAGAGACTGGGAGCTGCCCACTGAAATTAAGCTTTTGATGTCTCAAAGTCCACATTCTGCCTCTTGTCCTGGATGAGAAAACAGGTGACTATTGCAGGAATGCTAGTAATCTCCAATGAAAGGGCCAGCAGGGACACAATAACGATTCTCCACTGGTGGTAGCAATGAAGGGCAATCACATGAAGACCCTAGGAAAACTACTGCAAATGGATCTTTTTTTTTTTTTTTAAATTACATACTAAGTGGGATTTGACATAAGGAAACATTTCATGCATTAGTTTCAGAGCAAAAGTTTCATTTCATCCTCTGAAGTAGAATACTGATTGCTTAAACCATGTATTTTCCAATACAGCTTCAGATCAGCTAAATGTTCACAGGCATCAGTCCAACATTTCTCAATTTTCTTTCTCACTTCTCTCCCTGCCTGCTATTTCTGCCTTCAGGAATCTCAATAACTGTAGTATTGCTTCTAGTTTTTATCACCTATATTTGAAGATGTATTTATACAATGAAGCAATGAAGGAGCACATTTAGAACAAGGAATTCTCCGAAGTTTACTATGGGAGACCAGATTACAGCAGATATGAGAGTCAATTCATAATATATTTTATATCCATCTCAATTCCATGGATAAAAAGGGAAGATGAGCCTCTTTTGCTTCCATCTTTTATGTATTCTTTAGTCCAAGAGCTACAGAAGATTACAGTGTCTGGACATATGACTATTGCTGGAAAAGTATGGAAGAATGGAAGAAGATTTTGGTTTAAGCAATTAGGGGTCAGGCATCTGTCCCAGATTAACACTAGGGGATGGGGATACAAAGTTCCTTCAGTCCTGCATTAGTACCTCTAAAAGTCTCCTGGGCTGGACCTACCAAGCTGCTACAGCTAAGTGGAGTCTCATGCAAATCCTACTGTCTTCTGTTTGATGAATATGGAAAATTGGACAGCTCTCACATCTATATTTATGCCATGCAAACTCATGAATACCCAGGTAAGTAATTCATGGCCCTGAGGAGGTCAAATCACAGATTTTCTAATCATTAGTTTTTGCAGCCCCCAGAGAATAAACAGGGTTTGAGCCTAGCCTCTGTGCTTGGTGCTCAGGGAATCTCAGTTTATGTGCTGCACATGCAGAAAGGGAGGCCATCATAAAATAGTTTTTTTTATTTCTGCCATATTTTCTCTAAAAACATAGGGCATACAATCATAAATGAAATCTTACAATACCTCACTGTGCCAAGTGAGACAAAAGCCCCATAGCTCTCATAAAAATTAAACCAAGACAAACTGTGCTCCAAATCCCCAGAAAACAAGAAAAATACTGGAACAGAGAAACATAATCCACTTGACTCCTTTGTTGCTGCAGCACCAGGTATTTGTGTTCTGATGGAAACTTATGGTTCATAATGTCATAGATAACAACTCAGCAGCATAAATGGTAGCCCAGAGCAACTACATCAGTGTGTGTTAGTGCATGATATTCTCTGAATTTCTGCATGTTGATGCTCCTGAAAGTTTAACAGAAATTATTTGAGTGCAGGATACATTAAATTAATATATCCTTTCAAAACTTGAAACTATGCCTTTCACTCACCTTTACTTCACAAGAATTTAAAACAAGAAAAGTGGTCTTAAGGAGCTACCTTCTAGATAATCATCTAAAATTGTGTTTTCTGAACAGAGACAGAGCTTGTTGGCGGGAGAGTACTCAAATGTAAACACAGCCTCATATCATGCAAGCGCCATTTCAAAGCACTCTCCACATACCTATTACATCAGGTTGCTCTATGCTGTAAGATGAAACACTCCCTGTTATTTCTTCCTGCTTTTCCTACAAAGGGATATTCTAGGGTTTGGACAGAGATATAGTTGTTGTTTCTGGAACAGAGCATGAAAAACTGCAGCACATAACTTACCTGAAGCAATTGAGGCCATCGTTCTTCCTGCCCCACCATGGATAAATGGAAGCTCATGTTCCGTGAGCTTGTGGATATTTTATGCCTGCTGATTCCTTTGCCCCTTCAGAGCTATTTCAGCAAACTAAAACTAAAGACATTTCCCACAAAAAAAGATTACACAGGCAAAGACACAGATAATGATACAGCTGCTCAGCTGTTAGTGCTGCAGCAGTAGTCATTGCTCAGCTTTAGTTGCCATATTAAAATAATTGGCTGTTAATTACTTAGGCATTAAGATCAGTTTATCAACTCTACATTATCTAGCATGAAACCCATTGGCAGCTGGGCACTTGCTGTTTTGCAGTTGTGGCATGTCATTTATTAAGAAGCTTTGTCTTAGTGTTGCAATTTATGTTACTCCCTTGAACTTTTTTCCCCTTTAGACAGGTAATGGTTGATTTTACTTTTATTGTGTTTTTCATACAAATGGACCTCATTTCATTCCCTCTTACAGCAAACCTGATGGAAGATTGGAAGGAGGAAGTTTCCTAGGATGGTGCATTCTCTTGGTGTGCACAAGGCCAGAAGAGTTGCACATGGGATAACATCCCTGACTGTTAACAAATCCTGGCACTTGTCACAGAATCAGACTGGAAAGACCTGGAGACAATGGGGTTCATTGGAGAGGTTCCTTGCTCTGAGTGTAGCAGTGAAGAATCCCAGTTAGGAACTGACCATAGGTGAGCAAGGTGTGTGTGTCCAGAGAATTTTAACACCATAGATGGTAGGACAGCTGGAGATGGGCAGTCATTGGTATTCACTAATTAGTATGCCCCAGCTGGACAAGAAATGTATGAAATTAAAACTGCACAGCTTTTGGGTTAGTATCACAAATAGTTGTTTGTTTGGGGTTTTGTTGATGAAATTCCCCATGGCAATTAATGACAATAAGGTTTCTGGCAATTCTAAGAGGTATGTAAATAAATTCATAAATGAAAAAAATAGAATTTAAAAGTCCATTCTTTCCAGCTGCTTAAAGAAATGTAGCTCTCACAATCCTTACCCAGCAGATTACAGTAGACATCCTTTCCTGGCAGGCAGTATTGTTATTTAGTACGGCTGCCATCTAAAATCTTGGTGGGAGGTTAACTTTCCCTACATATTTCAGTTGGAATTCACCTGAAAAGAAAATAAATATAGCTGAAGTTCTTTGCAGAGTGCAGTAAAAAGCCAGCACTAATGCTGAAATCAAATAACCTGAATGCATCCTGAAAGCTCAGCCTGAGACCTTCACAATCTCCCTTCCCTCTTGTCAAGGGGGCCTTGTGCAAGCTGCAGTCACTCTCTGTAAAGCAGGAGTAATTCTATTTACTTTGTGTCAGGAAGTGGATAAAACTCAAGATGCATCATCCTAGGCAAGAAGAAATGTTTGAGGAAGCCAACCAGGGTGGGAGGTGGGAGCAGACCTCTGCTCTGGGACCGTGGTCACTTGTTCTTCCCTTCAACCATGTGCTGGTGAGCAAGAAGCACAATTTAGCTGGAGCCTTCCAAGCTCCCAGTAGGGTTTGTTCAATGGGAGACCATAATCCACCCTTATGAATAACAAAAAGTAGCAAGAGTTCCATGCTTTTACCAGCTGGAAAAGACTGAAAAAGCTGCAGCTTTGTTAGAAACCCCTCACCTCAAGGCTTTAACACCCAGCATCTTGAATGGCAAGTGCCAGACAAGCCTGCTGGGAAAGAAGAGATCCCAAAACAGGGAATCCAACAGCATGGACACTTGTTTTCTTTGGGAAAGAGTCCCCTAAGGAGCTGTATGGGTGCTAGTTAGGTACCACCAGTAATTTTTACAATTTCAAATAAATTAATAGGACATCGCATCACCAAAGCCAGATATTTTAAGCCATTAAGTCACTCTCACTCTCCTGTGTATGTGTGAGAGAAAAATCTGGGAAGAGAGAAGTTGTTTTAGCATGGCAAGCAGTTTATTTCAAAATTGCACCACTTTTAGTTCTATTTGTAAATCTTTATAAGATTTATGAAATAAGATAGTTTAAGTGACTCAGCTCACCCATTCTCATGTTACTTCAAGAATAAACAAAAACATGCCGTTTTTTGGGTGGATATCTGTCATTGAAGTACATAAAATTTCAAGATCATTTTACTTCTAGCTTCCAAAGCTCTGCCTGTGGACTGGGTCCAAGCATGGAAAATTTCATTCTGCAAGTATTTGCCAAAATTGTAATCACCTTATTAATAAGGGCTTTGTTGTGGTAATGTGCAGCCTACACCTATCTGTGCTATGAACGCAAGAAAACTGAGTTAGGACTATTCACAAATTCTTCCTTGGTAAATATTTGTAGACTGACAAAATGAAGACAATTAAAACCTCAGGCTGAAAATGGAAGGTGAAATTTGAACACTTTGATTTAATGGACCGGGGTGAAGAGAACTGGCCACGTGCCAATGCATGGCTCTGATCTAGACAAGCTGCAAGCCTTAACTTGTGGTTTGCTGCTGAATGCTTCTGAGTTGCTCCTTGTGCAATGAATCAATCAGTAAGTCCTAGCTGGTTTCCAAAAGCACAGTGATCCCCAGCATAGAGGTGGCTGTGCCAGCACCAAGGGCTCCATTTGAAAGCCTGCAGAGCTCCTCTGCAGTACCCTCCACAGTGCTGTTGTGCAATCCCAGCACTTTTGCCCCTGATTTCCTCCAAACACGTTATCCTGCACCTGGATTCTGCTGGGGGATGCAGAGCAGGTCCCTGGCCAGGCAGAGCTGCGTGCAGTGAGAGCACAGTGCAGATATGGGCAGCACTGGCCTTTCCTCCCTGCCTTTCAGACCTGCAGCATGGCCTGGCACGCTGCCCTCCCCCTCACACCATCCCTCCCAACTTGCCCTCTGGCAACAGCCACAGTCTCACAGCCACTGGACTGTGAAATAGCTCCTTTCTCGTTTTTTGCCTCCTTGATGAGCTGTGATGCAGGTGAAGAGAAGAAGGCAAGAGGCGGTGCTGGTGTCAGTGAGAGCTGTGCTTGCTGTCCTCTCCATTCTGATGGAAGTGTTTCCCAGCAGCAATGCAGAGGAGTAGAAGGAGCAAGCCATGCCCAGTCCCACTCAAACATCAGAGTAACACAAGGACACACAAAACAAGGAGAAATCCAGGAGCTGCTGTACACTGGTGAAGACTGCTGCTGTCTGGAGGCAGGAATCTCAAGACCCTGGTGAGGACAGTATTCCACATGTGGAGTCATCTCTCCTGCTCCCTCCCATCCCATTTCCTTCACCCACCCAGGCAGCTGAGGGAAAGGGAGCAGCATCTCCCACCTCGACTCCTTGTATTCTGTCCTTCCTTTGGCAGCGGGAATGCACTGGCCACATGCCCCAACACGGTGGCCACAACTGTCTCTAGGCCATCAGAATGATGCTCCCTTCAGAGCCAGGAGGGTGGAAGAAGAATGCCGTCCTTAGCTGCTCTCCATTTTCCTGCCATGGAGTTTCCCTCTCCCTGGCTCCCAGTCTGGATTACATGGCCAGGGGAGTGCAAGCAGCTCTGGCTCCAAACAAATAGCTGTTTCCACGAGGAGGGTGGGTGGATCTCTCACCATTCTGGGTGGGGGAGCTCAGCCTCCTGCAGCCAGCAGGAGACAGAGTTAATGACCTCTTTTACCTCATTAGTTGAACAGTTAGGCATCTGGTTTTGACAGAAGAGATAAAACTCGAAGCTGCTGTTCAGTATCTGGTGCTGAAGAGAGACCTTATATTTACAGGGATTTTAGTCCAGCAATTTTGATGAGCCCTACATTCACCTACAGTAAATATATATCTGTGTCCTGGAGAAGCCATTCTAAAAGGAACTTTGAGTAAACCTTTGATAACTTTTCCCTTACTTAAAAACATCCCCTTTGGTGGACAAGGTGATATCAGGACTTCAGATTGGAGCTGGTGAAATGCTCAGATCAAAAAGGATGAATTTATCTTCCCAGTAATCTATAGCTGCTATGTCAGACACCGTGCTGCAGTGTGTCCTGCTGTGTGCTGTATGCCACTTATAAAGCAACGATAAACCTTCCCAGATAGTGCCTCACACAAAGTGTTTACCAGAATATAGATTGCTCTGAGATACAGTCAAAAGTTGCTCAGAAAAAAGAGATCAGGTAGGCTGACCATTTCAGCAATGCTTTTTTTTTGTACCTTGGTTTTGCCTTTTTGTCTTTTTGATTTTTTTTTCCCCAGCAGCATCTAAGTGCAATAAAATATCTGTGAGAAGAATTGCTATAGCAACAAAGTATGTTCTCCTAATGGAGGCTGTGTGTAATAGCTGACTGCCACTAGAACTTTTAGGAGAAGGAATAAAATCCGTCACTAAAGCAGGAAAAGGAAAAGCATTAAAAATTAAGATTTTATTGTTCCATGATTTATGTTTACTTCCTTCACATCTCCAGATGATCTAGAGAACTTTCAGTAGTTCCCTTCTCCTATTTACTGTTTTACATGAAAATTTTCAAGAACTCAGAAAAACAATGTTGTGAATGATCTATTAGTAGTAATAGAATGATACAATTTTGCATTCAACAGTAGCAGGATTGCTATGAAGATGAGGAATTAGGAGACTATAGCAGCACTGGAAGACCACAGGGAAGACAGCAGTTAAAACTGACACAAAGCCAACACAGAGCAAGAGGTAATCCTTCCTGTCAAGATTCACAAAATACAGAGTGAGGGGGAAACTGCCCCAGGGAAATAAAGTAACAAGTTCAAGATCACTCAGCAAACCAGTGGCAATATCATTACCATGTTCTCTCACTGTCCATCATCAAATAAATCTGTTTATGAAGCTAATTTTCCTGTTCTTGTGCAGTGTGATTGGCACAAACCTTAAGGTGGACTGTGTTTGCAGAGAGGCTGATTTGTGCCAGAGGTCACTGTGACAGCTGAACTGTCCCATGTGACAACTGTACCTGTGCTTAATTCACCTTGATTCAGGCACTAAGACCACCTTTCCCTTCCCTCCTTCCTTCTCTGTGGCTCAGACTGTGGTGGCAGTCACACAGAGAAAAGGGGGATTATAAAACGGACAAATTTTGACTTCCAAAATTATTACACAGGATATCTGTAGAAAGAGAAGATTGGTTAAAGAATTTAACTTCAAGTCACAAGTTTTCTCTTCTGCTTCTGGAATGATGAAGCAAATGCCTTCAAAGATGCTTTATGCTGGTGGAGATAGCCCTTGTCCTGTCCTTGTCCTTGTCTTCCATTACCTGTGTGGTAATGCTGTCTCATGTCAGCTTTGAACAGAGCCTCAAATTATAATCTAGGTTGAGACAAACTCCTTCTGCAGGAGAGCAAACTGAAACGCTGCATTAAGGTCAGTGGCAAAGTAGGGTGAAGAAGCAGCAAGTCCAGGAAAGTTGATTCCTACTGCCCTGGTTGAGTCTCTGCATACTCAGGTCTGGAAACTGCAGAAGGAATGTAGAAAAAATCAAAAGGCTCTTTTAAAAGATTCTCTCCCCACAGCAAAAATATTTTCTGGCATATCTTTGCAACGAACCTTGTTATATGTTGTCCTATTTATAACTCACATGTCTCCCTAACAAGCAAGCTCCTCAAAAGTAGAAAAGTGAGTGTGATTTGAATAGAGCTGTACATCACAGTTTGATATTCCCACTCTGGCTATGATTTATAACAAAAGCATAGCAGCATGGGTCAGCCAGGGAGGGACATTCTGCAGAAAAAAAAAACGAATAAGTTTCCTTATTTGTATGAAAGACTTTTTTTTTTTTTAAACTGAAAGAGAAGAGTGTTTTAGGCTCCCATTCTGTGTGACTAAGCAGCAAGTTGTCTTCATTCTAAAATACAGTTTCATCTCATCAGTTCCACCTCTAACATTCTTAAACAAGATGTTGTATCACATAATAGTGAGAACAAGAAAATATGACTAACTCACAACCAAGCATACAAGTGATTTCCAAAATCATATAATGGTACACTTTAGATGTTTACCCTCTGTGAAAAACAAACAGACAAAGGCAACACTGGAATTTCCCTCAGACAGCAGAGGCCACCTTGGGTTAAAGTCCTGCCAACAAAATCAGCACAGGCAGAGCAGACAGCAGCTCCTTGGGTAGGAGAGGGCAGAGAGGAGGCAGATGTGCACTCCTGCCACCACTGCTCTCCTCAGCCTGAGGCACCAACCACTGCAAAATTTCTTGTGGTGGACTGAAAGGAAGCCTAAAACCTTCTAATCTCAGACAACTGAAACCCAGTAGGTAAAGCTGTCCTCATGTACACTGTAGCCAGTTTTACAGGCTACAGCAAAACAGTGGCACATCCAGGTGATAATGGAGCCTAATTCCTCCACCAACATAAATACACAAACAGGGGAGAGATCAAGCTTCAGAAAATCAAGGGCTGCCATGTCCTATTTGCAATTGTGAATAGGAGTGCCCAGGGATTAGTCATGCTCTGTTTTCAGCTTCCTCTAGTCCCATGAAACTTTTATTGCTTTTTCATCTGTCGCCCAGCTATTATCACCTCCTGCTCTTCTGGGTAATCATCTTAAAATGAGAATTGTGCTGCTGGGTTGTTCCAAAGAGTTTTTGCACATGCTGATTCTCTGGGAGGGTATTCAAGGGCCTGACTGAATACAAGGCTTTCCCAGAGCCCTGCTGCTGCCTTCTTTGTGATGCTCACCCAGTTTCCTGCTGGTTCCCAGCATCTCCAGTGTTTGGGGCATCATGATGAAACCCTTATTCTTCCTCAAGTTAGAAAGTCAGATGTGGCTGGCAAGTTTGGGGGGCAGATAAATAGATCATAGGCAGTCCAGCAACAATGTTTTGGGTTCAAGCTACCACACAACAAAACGACTTTTGCAAGAGTCTCTTGCTTGTGTCCATTTACCCTAAAGTGATAAAACTGGCTTTGTTTAGAAACTGAGCACACACTGCCTTCCTCCTGAAAGCTTAGCAAGTTTCTATCCAGCTGGGAACTCTTTCCCAATCCCAGAAGACTGAGCTTGCATAAATCTTTACAGATTAAGTTACTTACATTCTGAGTAGAAGAAAAGGGTAAAGAGTAAAGGACTTGGTGAAGTGGAGAAGTGACTCTACATGCCTCCCACCAGCTTTTTCCAGTTGCCTTTTCCTACCAAGCTGCTGTCTAGCTGCCACCAGGACCTGGGGAAGACAGCAAGGGTTCTAATATTTCAATAGCCCTAATTACAGACTTCCCATCCCTAGAGGAAGCTAACAGATCCTTGTCATCTTTCAGTGGAATATAGCTTATGCACATCACATTTTAGCGCAGACCTTTCCCTGGTATGTGTGGTTTTGACAGACTTGTTATCCATCCACCAGTCAGTACACAGGAGGCTAAGCATGGGTTTGTACATCAGCTCTCTCCCATTTAAGAGCTTCCCTCACTGGGAAACAGACAGATGGAGAGGTCCAGCTCTTTAAAAGGGATGTTATTCAAGTGGTGTAAAGGTGTTTGGCCTTTCTGAGAAGTACTTTTGTTGTACTAGCACAACAAAAATTAAACTGCAGGGACTTCTCATTGTATCAATGACAGAATGCCATCACAGACATTAGCTGGAATTACACCATCCTCCAATGTTTTTCCTACATGTTCCACAAATCAGTTACCATGACCAGTGGTCAGTAAAGTTTTTCTATCATGTTTTCCTACTGAAAAAAACCAAAAACCCTGTTTTAATTGAAGAGTTTTTTGATTTAATGTGAAGGTATAAGAGAAAAAATGAAAGACTAACTCCTCAAGCAGAGCAGTTATAAAACAAAGCCATAAAAAGAGCCTCTTTCATTTACTTTGTTTGAAGATGATCTCATTTGTATTGTGGGCACAGATTTACCCTGTTCAAATCAAATTTCTATGAATAGAAAAAAACTGTAACTGTGATAAACACCCACAATTATAGCACTTGATTTTCTCTTCCATAATTTAGCACAGCTTTAGCTGGTAAACTCTCTCTTCTCAGGAAAGGAAATTGTAAACCCTGAATTTTTGCACAGTAGTTTGCAGGGTGTATGATGTGCTCCTCTGAGTTGGGTACATTGTCCAATGATGCCTAAAGCAGACAGTGCCAGTCTTAGAATCATAGAATAGTTTGGGTTGGAAAGGACATTTGACAGCCATCAAGTGCACCCAAATCCACTCTCTATGTCATTGATAAAGAGACTAAACAGTCCTGGTCCCAGTGTGAACCCCTGAGGGACACCACCTTCCACTGATCATTGGCTGGACATTGAGCCATTGACTGCTAGCTTCTGAATGGAACTATCCAACCAATTCTTCATCCCTGCATCAAATCCACTTCTCTCCAGTTTAGAGAAAAGGATGTTACAGGGGAATTTGTCAAAGCCTTACCAGAGTCCACATAAATGACATCCATAGCCCTTCCTTTCTCCACTGATGCAGTCACTCCACCACAGAAGGCCACCGGGTTGGTCAGACAGGACTTGTCCTTGGTGAAGCCGTGCTGGCTTCCCCAGTCACCTCCCTGTCCTCTAAGAGCCTCAGCACAGCTTCCAGGAGGAGCTGTTCCATTATCTTCCCAGGCACTGAGGTGAGGCTGACAGGTCAGTGCCTGCCAGGGTCCTCCTTTCTGCCCTTTACTGAAAATGGGTGCAATGTTTCCCTTTTCCCAGTCACCAGGGACATCACCTGACTGCCATGACTTTTCTGATGTCGTGGAGAGTGGCTTGGACCCTACATCAGCCAACTCCCTCAGGCCTCATCAGGTTCCATAGACTTGGTTGGGCATGTTGTTTCCTCAGGTGGCATATTCCATCTTGAGAGCTGGAATGCATGTTTTAGGAGTTATGAAGATAAATCATTCCTGTCCCTTCCTCAATTAAACAAATTAAACAAAGAAAAGTTAAACAAGAAAAGATTTGTTGTACATCTGCTTCCCTGTGCCATGTGAAGTTTTGCTCCCTCTCAAACACTCACTGGTGCCTGTTCCCCAGGAAAGGTCTTTCCTAGGAGAAAGCATTCTGTTCTAGAAGGGCTTTTAGGAGAAATGGATGCATGTGGCACAGTTTATTCAAGGATGGTCACAGCTGCTAAAAGCTTTCCACAACCTGGATCAGTGATTCCATCTCTCCTGCCCAGGCTTCTACTTTCTGTCTCTATGAAAGAGCAAAAGCCACTCAAGCCCTACACCAGTTATCTTCTGGATGCTGAGATTCCTGGTATCCCAAGTCCCAGGCTGAGACACATCTCTCCCTCCCCCTGCTCTGCCTTCTACCCCAGGAAGAGAGGTGGCCTGAGCAAAATATATTTGACTACCTCAGTCTTCTGCTCATATCTTGTTACCTGTGTTGCTCATTTTGGGGAAGGTGGGAAGCTGCTTTATTTGACACTCTCTTTTTCTGGAAGACATACCTGTAGAAGCATTCCCTGTCAATCCTTGCATGCCTTGCCAAGTTCAGCTCCATCCATGTCCTGGCCTTCCTGACCCCATCCCTACACAACTGGACAGTGTCTCTGGACTCTTCCCAGGTCACCTGTCCCTGCTTCCACTGCCTGTGCATTTCCATCCTGCCCTTTAGTCCCAACCCAGCAGGTCTCTGCCTTCCTTTCCTGATTCCTTACACCTGGGGATCAAGAGCTTTTGCACCCTATGGAAAACATCCCTAAAAAATCTTGTCCCTAGGGGCAGCTTCGTAGGGAATCCTATACCATAAGTGAGCCAAATCCACAAACTAGTTGCTCTTTGCCTCTTTGCTATTCTGTGTAGCTTAATGATGTTTCCAGTTTCCAGATGAGAGGCAGTGGCAGAAGACAAAACCTGCAGACACCTCTCTGAAAGCTTTCTCCTCCTCAGAGCACCTCAGCCAGCTTGCTGGGGACATGAGTGCACACAGCATCAGCCCTGTTGTGGTGTGCTCAGCACAGGCTCAGCTCCTGGTGGTGTCTGAGGTGTGTTATGGGTACACAGGGAGCTGTTCTGCTTCCCTGCAGAAGAAAGAGAAAGCACAGGAGCAAAATGAAGAGAAACAGTTGGGAAGGTCCAGATGAGTAGAGTGGGGCTTTGGAGGGTAGAAAGGCCAGGACGGTGACAGCAAAAAGTCCTCAAAAGGCAAAAAAATTAATAATCTTAGAGGTTGAAAGATGGGTTGGGTAGAAGAGAGCTGGAAAGCATGAAAACTGAAAATGAGTGAGCAATGGACACAGCAGCAGAAAGCAGAAGTCATTGGCAAGGAGCAAGCTCTGTGAATATCAGCAGTCCAAAAAGAGCTTTAACAGTCCCAGCAGCTCTATGTATGAATAGCATTTTCTAGCCTTTCTCTAAACACAGTGAGAACTAGGGAATGAAATCTAGAATCATGCATATGATACAGTTCATAAAATTTCATAAAGATGAGATGTAGATCAGTGAGGGTTGTAATACAATGGAATAAATGACCACCCTATAAAATGTGGAACATGGTCACAAAAATTCTCATTTTGAGGATAAGCCATACATGAGGATTCTGGCCCTTGTCATTTTGTTGTGTGGGAAAGTCTACCCATTTTAATTAGAAAACTGAAGCCAAATTTAGAACCCTGGCTGGAACTATACGCCTATGAAAATTGTCTGTGGCCATTCAGTACACTGCAAGATTCAATAATTTTTTCTTCTTGTGCATAATCTGAATAAGAGAATTGAAATAATTGACATTTTTTTGTAATGATCAGAGAGTTGAAATAATGAAAGGTGATCATGAATATTTTAATTGAAGAATAAAATTATATTAAAATAATATTCAGATTTCTCTTATGCTTTGTCAAAAAACACTAATACCATAATGGTATTGTAATTTTTAGAAATATATTATAGATTCAGATATTCACTATTCATAAAGTTCATTGATGCCTTTTTTCAAAGGTACTTTAGAAAATATTTAGAAATCTCTTTAATCTTTGAAAACATTGTAGTTTGTGATTAAATATATCCACAACATAGCTATAAAATTATGCATCTTCATCACAAAATCAAAATCAGAATATAGGACAAGAGCAGTGTAATTGACAATTCCTATTGTTGTTAATGTTTTATGTAGTATCCTTCAGAGGACCACATCCCCTAATAAGTTTCTTATAGAAGCACACTAAGGGTCCTTAAGAGAGGCAGAATTCACAGACAGAGATGATGCTGGAGTCCAATTTGCATCCAATTTTTGTATTTTAAGGATATCTATTTTCTTTTCATCAAAGCATTCTGTTCTCTACCAAAAAAAAAACCCAAAAAAACAAACAAACAAAAAACAAACAAACAAAAAAAAAACAAAAAAAAAAAACCCAACCATACAACTCAAAGTCAAATGCATTTGCCTTAGTGAAAGATCTGAATATCAGCTCAAAATTATACCGTAGGTTTTGTTTCTGTTATACTATTCAAGGAACTTAAGTATTACAACAAAACATGACTGCATTTCTTGGTGTCTGTGTGAAGTCTAAAATAACAATTTAAAACTTTATAGATTTATAAATATATACCACTTTAGAGGATTGCCATTGTGCTTCTATAGCCTAATATCTACAATGACTACAGGAAGCTCCAAGACTTCCATTGTGTTCAAGCTGCTTGTTTTTAGCATTGCTTAATGCTATATAACCAGTTGTAATACTTCAAAAACAAAACTAATACTCAAAAGAAAGAATTACAGCGGTCTTGGCTTCTTGAAATGTGTATTATTTTCCAATGCTATGCTACTAAAAAAATCCTCTATTTTTGATCATTAATTATTGGAGGTTAATGAGATCCTTATGTTTTTCTTCTTTAACATTTTGAGAACATCCAAAGACATGCTCCCTTTTGTCCATGGGGTACAGAGAGCAGAGCAGGAAGTCTTGTCAGCAGAGCAGTTTCCACAACACACTGATGAAAAACATAAGCCATTTAGAAGCCATGTGCATGTAATAATGTATATTATGCACATATTTCTCTTATTCCACAAGGTGAGTGCAGATCCCTTCAAATCCTAACTAATTATATTTTCAGGGAACTGGGGCACTGATATAACTTTTAAGAATGCAGCAGGATATCCACAAATAATGCTTCTTTGAGACCTTATCACTGCAGAAGAAATACTGATCTCAGTAGGGGCTGTGTTTACCATAACTGGGGAGGTAAATCCCACTTCTTCTTGTGCCTGCCTGTGTTCACCCCTGGCACCTGATGCAGGATGCTGGTGAACAACTGCAAGAGAGCAGCCAGTACTGCCCTCCTTGAAGGCAAAAGGCAGGGCAAAATTAGTGCAAGAACGACACAGAGGCACTAGCGCCGCTTCATCTCAAAAATTACTTAAATATCTGATGCTAAGTGGCCAGGAATTAATATAATCTTTGGATTGCTCACATAGAGTTGATCAAAGGCTCTGTCCTTAAAAACAGGCTACTTGCAAGCAATCAGTATAATTGTATGTCAAGAGGGCACAGGGGCTTTCTTTGGAAATGAAGAAGAGCCTTTTATCTGAAAGGATAAACAGGCAACACAGAAGGGATTTTTGAGAATAGGATTTCACCATTCCACAATTATCAGAAAAGCTTCTCCCGGCAGAATAATCATATATAAACTCCTGGCTATCCAAGAAGGTACTGCTCCTTATCATCTTCAGTGGAGTCCCACTCTGCCCTGCTCCTCATCTCAATAAAGAAGACAGCTTTTAATCAGCCTGCAAACACAAGGGTTCGTTTAAGAAGCAATTGCTTGTGCTCACCTCACTGTATTTGTACCTGCTGCCCCACTGCCTTGCCTTGATTTCCCTGCCCTGTTCAGCATCCTCCACAATGAAACCTTATCTTCCCAAACCAGGCAAACAGCTCCCTCCAGATGCCAGGCCAGTGCCACTGCTGCAGCAATAAATTGGTGAGAGGGGAAGGATTAGAGGTACACTTACTGAAGGAAGAAGTAGATGCCTCCTCCAGAGTCTGGAAAAATCACCTCCACTTCCCTAAGCTCAGTGAATATCAAGCTGTTTCTGAACTTGCCTCCATCTGGAAGTACAATTATGCTAGTTAATCTTAAAACGTCTTTGGCAGCTGTCATCTGTTTTTGTTTTTTTTTTTTTAATATTATCCTTAAAACTTTTCTAATGGTAAGTACACATGCAGTGAGAAATAATAGCCCTTTGTGTAACAAGCCATATACACACTTTGTCCAATCATTTTTACAGTGTTTTTCTCCATTTCAGAAGTTATTATCACAGGACAGATTGAAAGCTGAGCCATCATACCACAGCTTAAGTGTAGCAGTGAAATGGTCCCTCTTTTTCTCTCTTCCCCCTCCAGCTTCTTTTATTTTTCTCACCAAAGGTGTACAGGATGCTAATTGTGACCAAGATATTATTATTTCTCAATAAACCAGCTTAATTCCAGCACAGCATTTGCTGCTCTGCTCTTAGATCTCAGCCTCTGTGGCCCTTTTGGGCTTCTGCCAGCCTCCAAAACATCCCCTGCCATGGACTTCTGCTGATGCCACAGGTTAAATAACAGGGAAGGACTCAGGCCACGCAGAAACAAAAAATAAGATAGTGTCTTCCACTCAGTTTTCATGCCAGGCAAGTGCTGTGGATCTAAGTGAGAAGCCTGCAGACTGAGACGGCTGGAGGCACTCTCTTTAAGAGAAGCTCACTTTGAGACAATGCAGCTGATGTGCTGAGTGTCGGCCCTCAACAATTTCTCCTTGTTTTAAGTTGGAGCAGGCAGGAACAGGTTTTTGCAAGAGAAAGGGATCCTTGAGATCTTTGTCTTGGCACTGATCTCTGACTTGCTAGGAGATCCCAGCTGACCCCAGGGCTCCTACTGTGCTGCATTTTCCTGGAAGTGCCCAAGCTGAGGAGCTACCATAAAAGCACTAAAATGAAGAAAAAAAAAAAAGTAAAAGAAATCCACTGAGAAGCCACTTTTAGTACCAACATTCTCCAGTGTGAGCCCCAGTGTTTAGAATAGGAAATGATTGAGGCTAACCTTGTACACCTTGTATTCAAACTCACATGCAAAGATTGTGAAGGACAACACTGAATCCAAAATGTGCCAAACATATCAACTCTAAGTTCAGTGCCTGGTCTCTGCATAGTGCTTGTCTCCTTTTGTCATTAATTTTTTTTTTTTTTTTTTCCTCTTATACTTCTTTTACAATGCCCGATTGATGAAAAACACACAAAATAATGAGCCAACAACTGCTCCAAGTATGATCCTGGCTTAACTCTCAGGATCTGTTGCCTTTTCTACAACCAGCCCTGGCAGCAAAGGTTGGCACCTACCTTCTTGTGCCAGAGTGTCCTTCCTCCCTGTGAAAATAGCAATCTGTTTCCCAGCCCTGGCAGCAAAGGTTGGCACCTACCTTCTTGTGCCAGTGTCCTTCCTCCCTGTGAAAAAAGCAATCTGTTTTCCATCAGAAATGTTATTTCAAATTCAGCAAGCAGTGTTTAAAGCAAAGGTCACCATTAGCCCTGGATGTGCTAATGCACTGTGCTTATAATGGTTCTGTATCGACTCTATATTTCAGAACATGAGGCTATAATACTTATTCCACCTAGGATTCTTAGTAGTCACTTAAAGCATGTTTTCATTAGCCTGTAGTAGCCTCTATATATTTTAACAAAACACTCTGAGGATTTCATCTTGAAGTTTTCAAAACAGTTTTACGATTTTACCTCTAGCCTATACATACAATTTGAAATTTAAAATTTTGCATCCCTTCAGTATATTTGTTTCAGTGCCTGAAATAAATTAAAAATCTAAGTCCCAGCCTACATTGTTGGAAGAAAAATTGAAAGTCAGATAATGTTAGGCAGCCAGGGCTAGCAAAAGATTAAAGAGTGGTAGGTGACTTAGCTCCAGTCTGTGGCAGGTGACTGTATTCTGCAGCTTGAACAACAGAAATCTCTCTGCCATGCACAAAGGGAAGTAATTACTTACCATATATTATGGTTAGGGCCATGTGGGATATGTGTACATAGTCTTTTGCAGTTGACTGGCAGTCACAATACACTATTTATCAGCTGGGAATTTTTGTAGTAATCTTAAAACTGTGAAGCAATTTATAAGGTCTCCCTTTCACTCAACATGTTCTTATCAGAGAATCAGATAGCATAATAACTTGGGACTGAAATCTAGTCTAATATTTCAGAGCCCCTGAGACCCTGATCAGACCATTTCTCTGTCTGCAGATAATCTCCTACTAAACTAAATGGATGGTGCTTTGTTTTGTCCACATAAAAATAGCACTAAGCCTTCGTATCTGAAAAAAAGCAAGAGTCTGAGCTCCCTGATGTGCATGGAAGGAAAAAAAATTCTTATTTAACTAACAGAAGAAAGAGCTAGGGATGAAAAATGCAGATGCTAAAAATTGATTGGCACAAAATTTTTCCTCAAGTTGTAGATATTCTGGGTAGCCTGCACTCACTGGGCAGATAAGTAATGACACGCTTCTCACTCTGGGGTCTTTAGGCCAAAAGCAGCTCTCAGTTACCCAACTTGAAATCTCAAGTAAATCTACTGATGTGACCATAGAGTTATGTCAGCTTCACTGAGAGCATAGTATGATGCTTTCTTTGCAAAATTAAGCTCTGTACATCTGCATGTGTGTTTTGATTTGCCAATAAAATAATTTTATGGAGGTAAATTTATGCAAATACTTAGAATATAAATCCAAAGAAGAATTTTAGTCTTGTATTCAATAAAGATTATGCACCATTTTACAAGAAGGTACTCAAAAATACAATATGGAATACAATTAAAAGGAATAAATTCACAGAGGTTTCATATTCTACCAAGTCTTTGCTCCCTAAATTTGTACAAGTGACTTCCCCCCTAGGAGAAGAGTTTACGTACCCCAGTCCTTGTATTTGTCTACCTAAAAATATCGATATATTTCTCCATGTCACACAGACAGCATTACCACTCTATCTTCAATCATGCACAGAGTTAGGAGAAATCATTAGACTTCCCAAAGGCCAGACAGGGAATACAACATGTAAATAAGGAGAAAAATGTGATTTTTCTGCACCAGCCCTCAAGTTATACTCGATCCCTTCACAGGGGATGGAACATCAAGAAAGGACGGGGGGATTGGGAACAATGTCTATGTTAACTCCCAGATCAACACATACCACAATGAAGTCAGAGAAACTGTTATCTTAAGCATGTAGGTATTTATTTACATTTTTAGGTACACCATACCTGGGTGTATGCAGCTTATAGTTTGATCACTGGAGGCAGAACAATTTATAAAGGACTGCTGCTTCTTTTCCCCTACATGGAAAAATTCAACACTGCAGGTGAGGCGTTAGGGGAATGAATTCCAGAATATAAAAATCACATCAGTCTTTCAATATGAGGATCACCTGCAGGCTTTCACACAATTTTTTTATGCTTACAACAACTCTGTTTAAAAGAAAACTTAAGGGATGGCTGGCAATGAAGGAATTCGTTTTTAAAGCAGGCATTTGGAAAAAGCAGTGAAGGAAGAAACACCATTCATTTTTCTCAAAGATAGAAGACATCAATTCCACAATGAATACATCTATAAATTATCATTTATTGACTTTAAAAAATAAGTTTTTCTAGCCTGCTTTGGCAACCTTGTAGTAATTCTCCTGCAGGTTGCAGAATCATGCTCTTGATGGTAGGAGGTAGCCAGTTCCCAATAAACCTGCTTTGCTGACATGTTTTGGGATAAGGAAGGTAACACAAGCTCTATGTATTTTCTGGGGGTGCCAGCACTCATACCACTTAGCTCTGAAGAATCTCTTCTTGATTTAAATTAAATAGTCTGCTGGAGTTTAGCACAGTGGATGAGCCTACTGACTCACGCCCAGCTCTTACAGCCTCAATGACACTGGCCAGAGCAAGGAGACAATTGCCAAAATCACTTCAAAGCAGCTGGCAGACAGCCACTACTACATGAACTAGAGCAACCCTCAAATGAAGCACAGCTCACCAAATTGATTTTGATAGGCCAGAGAATACAGGAACAGTTTAGGCTGACTGCAGGCACTGGGCAAGCCGTAAATTCACCAGCAGCACCATGCAGAGATCAGGATCTGGAGCAGCTGCACCCAGAGCAGGGCTTGTCAGGACAGACAGCTTTTCACTGCACCATCAAAGGCACAACCATGCTCCCCTATCAGGTAAAAGCTGGTCCCATCATTCAAAAAAACTATCAATTTTTCTGAGACATTTTATCAACGTTTCTTCAAAAACATTGAGGCAGCCTAAAAACACCCCACAGATTTGAATGGCACTGCCAGTGGTTTAGTCTATCACTATCTCCTCACTCTCAGCTTCCAACCAGCTTTAGAGAGTGACATTTGTGCACCTGAGGATGTGTGAGCTGACACTATGTACTTTTTCAGGTGGTTCCATCTCCTCCTGGGTTTAATAACAAAAACATTTTCAAGCTGCACTGTCCACAGAACCCATCAATGTAGAACACATAAGTGATTATTTAATTTTATGTACCAAATGTCCACATGACTGGATGTCTGCTACACTGCCCAATGTTTTTTTTGTTCATTCAAAACGTGAATTTTCATAGGGACATGCATAATGTGATCGGGATTTTTCTAATATATAAATGAACAGCAGTCAGACTGGAAGCTGCTCTTCATATGCTGAATAACAAATACAATCCTTTCACACCTCCTTGCAGCATTCCCCAATTCCCACTCAGCCTCTTTCCTCTCCACACCATTCTGCACTGAATACTGCCAAGTGGAACACATGTAAAGAAAGCCAGGAATTTTTTCTTTGCCTGAGAAAAGATGAACCCATGGGCTATGGATATAAAGAAAAGAATGAACAGATACTGAAAGACACAGAGAAAACACGATTTCGTAGTTCACAGTCGGTGCAGCTGATCCCTGATCTCCCCATTTCCACAATGCAAATTACCCCCCTGAAGAACAGTGCAAGGACACAACAAGCAGTGCCTCTATAATGGCAGGCTGTCACAATTCCACGAAATTCTTCAGCAAGGCTTTTTACATCAGGTTTGGAAAGGTAAAATCTGTAACAACACAAAAGCCCAACGACAAACCATGCCCCTCCACAAAAGGCCCCATGACCTAGAGAACTACTGTTTTCCTTCAAAAGGGAATAAAAGCCCTTTCTAGTTTATGACAGAATTTTTCATTTCCAAATGACTATGCAAGAAGCAATGAAGTCATCTGTACCGAATGCTTTTGAAGAACGATATAAATAGTTTCTCAATCCTGTTTCTCAGTGAAGAATCACACAGCATATTCAGGCAAAGGAAGGTGTTTGGGTTTCAGCTCAGTGCTTCTCCCTCAGAGAACTGATCAGCTGAAAACAAATGCAGAGCAATTCCCTTGATATTTATGGAGTAGAAAAGGTGAGAACCTCTGATTCTCAGACCTGTGAGACCTGCCTTGTGCCAACACCCCAGAGCAGAAGATACTTTTGCCACGTCACTGTGATGCCTTGTGAATGCTGACCTAGAACAAAGATTAGACGGAGCTAAAGTAGGGATTTTTAAAGAGGCCTCAATAGATCCACCTTGGGCAGCACAAGCCAAAATGACCACAAAATGCCTGACTGGTCACGAGGTGTCACACTTTTATAAGTTTTGGTCCATTAGCATATTGGAGCTAATTGTCCAATTACAGCTTTAGCCCATGAAGTCCCATCCTTGTTTTCTCCCTTCATTCTCCGTTGTTTGTGCTTTTGGGCCTGAGAGCTGGATCAGCTGTCCTGGGTCCCCAGCTAGAGAATGAATTGTTTTGCCTACCTGCTCTGTGAAGAGAACTTACTGTCCCCTAACATGAAGCCTAGACTTACACACTAAAGCAGAACAGAATCTGAAAAACAGAAAAGCTAAAACCTGAGGTATCAACTGCACTGTGAAAGAACCAGATGTGCTTTTGGCAAGCAGTTTATAGAGATGTCAGGCTCCCAGGTGCTTCCCAGTATTTCATAGCTCACACCACCAAACCATGTCTGCATGGCAAACTTGCTTCAATGGGTTTCAGGGGCTTCCCTGCTCAGCCTGCCGTGCTGTTGTCAGCTAGATGGTGCTCATGGGGTGGCAGCCGATGTGCAAAGTTACCTCTGGGATTTCGCTCCGGGCCTCCTCCCCCGCCTCTGGCATCCCACACAATCTAAGCACGCTGTCACAAATGAAAAAGCAGGACCCGAAGGAAGGGGATGAAGGAGGGAGGTGAGAGTAAATCGCATCTCGGATCCTGTGTGAGCCCAGATCCTTACACAACCACACTGGCTTTCCAGGGATGGGCTGCAAGGGAGAAACAGGATGGGTTTGTGTGCATGAGCCCATTTACTCCTACCTGGCAGCCTGAAAAGAGCACAGCACTGACAATTTGGGAGCGAACCACGTTGCTGAAGAGATGTGACAATTTGGAAGCTGTTTTTCCTCTGACAAATAGCAATCCTAGCTGTAAGATTCATCATGGTCAGATGGAGTATGTCTTTATGGGTGTTTGAAGTTAGAATTAATTAGTAGCTTTTAGCAGTCTGTGAAGTTGCCTAGTTTTGCTGGATTAATTGCACATTGCAGAAAGTGATGTAAAGACACACTTTGCTAACTCCCAGTAAATATGAAAAACTCAAAGTGCACGGGAATTGTTTGGTGTGGACATATTGTTTAGATCCTTTGAGTGGCAGAATACTTATAAATTGTTAAATCTGAAGATTCCACTTGGTCCCTTGGGCTGAAAGTTTGTATGAAAATTTCATTTCAAAATGACAAGCCTATATATGTACAGGAATGGTTTTCTAAATAAAACCCTAGATCATTTTTTATTCATCTAATGTCTAAAATGCCCAGAGGCATAGCTCCATAAAAATTTTAAACTTTAAACAAAAGCTCCTTTTGAGCTGCAGGAAAACAAAACATTCTGAAAGCAACAGTTTGTATTATTTATTGTGATGTTTACTTAGCAAGAGAAGCTGATGAGTTAATTCTCAGTGGAAGCTCTGAATTACTTTAGGAACAGAAGCCAAATTAATTAAGGATCATTTCCTATTGATTTCACTGTACTACAGTCCAGACTCAGAGTACCTGCTATACTCCTACACAAGATACACATAATAAATAATAATATACTTACACCAATTACTGCTGTCCTGATGACTTCTAATTTTCAGAGAGGAAACACTTCGAAGACTTTTATGTGAACATAATAAAAGCCAGATTGTCTCTTGAAAGACAGAGAATAGGAAAACACAGAAGAGGCACTGTATACCCTGCAGATAAAAGACAATAGTCCAATGAAGAGACAGGTTTAAAAAGCAGACAAAAGTGGAAATACATACATTTGTATTGTAATTATCAATAGGAAAAATGACAAATTTAAGCCAAAAGCTGGGTTTTAGAGTGCAAAACCTTAACGCATTTGGGACATGCACTGTGGCTCAACTTTAAGTCCAGATTCACCTCACAACTTTATTATGAGCAGAAATCAAGCCCTGGAAATGTCATTATTTAACCGCTACCATCAGCCTGCTGCATGGCCATGAAGAGCCAGGGCACAGGTTTTCCCTCTAGGTGTGTGTCTTGGTTCCAGGCAAGACAGAGTTAACTTTTGCAGCAGCCAGGAGGGGCAAGGCCAGGACCCTGGGATTATTCCATATCACCTTACTCCATGGCAGGGGAAGGCAGGGTGGTGGTGTTTCCCTGGTTTTCTGGTGTGTGCAGTAGTGTAATGCCAGGTTGCATGTGGTGAGCAATCACCTGTGGACGGTTTGCCTTTCTGGTACACTCTGGTATTCGTATTGTTGTTGTTACTGTTTGTTTTCTTATCTTATTGCTGTTTCCAGTGAATTATTCTTGTCCCAGCACGTGATCTTTGCCTCTTTATAGCCCCAGTTCTCCTCTCCATCCTGTCTCAGGAAAAGGTGGGGTGGAAGTGAGTGGGCAGCACATGGTCTAGGGTGTTTCAGTGGGAACACTAAATTGGGAAATACCATTCTTAAATACCATTCCCAAGGGTGAACTTATCCATCCTGGAGACAGGCTGGAGCCCCATGTGCCGCCACTCTCAACAGCCTTTCCACCCAAAGCAAAACAATGAGTTCCATTATCCTAGATCTTATGAGAACATAACAAAATTTGGGGTGAAGTTTTGGCTCAGTACACAGGCAAGTTGCACTGCAAGATTACTGAAGAAAGACAGATATGTTGGACCCAGTTTTGAAAATTTAGCAAACAGTACATGCATTACTAGAATCCTCTATGAAGAACTTCAGAATGTTCAGCATTCCTTTGGTACAGCCATGTGCATTTTCAGACAATTTACATGAAAGGTGTTCATTGAAGGACAACTACAGAAACAAGTTGTCTGGCTACAATTTTCAGACCTGCATTTGTTGAGACCAGCACCTGGAGCTGTTCTACCTCTGCTTCCTCTTAAAGCTAAACTTTGTTTTGGTCTGCTACCTCTCTCCACTCCCTGACTGTTTCCTGCCCTGAAGCCCACACAGCAGTATCAAGCGACCCAGCTTTTTTTTGTTTGTAACCAATCACTAAAAGGCCACTTTTTTTTTTTTTTTTTTTTTTTTTTTTTTTTTTTTTTTTTTTTTTTTTAAGGCCATAAGGATTTGATTTTTGCTAGAGGTTGTCAGGCTAACTATTAATTACTGCCTTGTACAGCAACTCTTCTTTCAGCTCTCACTGCCTACACAGCCTCACTGGTATTTTTTCACTTAGCTTTAAGAAATGACAAGAAGCACCCCTATGAAGTTCAGCCAGATTCACACCTCATGATGTCCATCAATATTGTACAGAAGAGCAACAACACAAGAAATAAAATACTCACCTTTACTTGGACAGTAGGACTGAAAAAATCACTTGAGCTGAGGCCCTAAACAAGGCCGCCAGTCATAAAAAATAATGCATAAAGGTATCAGCTTTTAAAAGATCTCTAAATATCTTTGTTAGCCAAAGCAGAAGGTGAAATCCTATCTTGCAGTTATGGCAAGGAGAAAAGGAGAAAAGGAAGCTGGGTGCAGTGCTGTAGCCAGCATGCACACAGAGCAGGAGTGCAGAGATCCTAAAAGCAGAGCACTGACTCACCAGGAGAGCATCCTCCAAGACCTGAGGTCAGGCTCCTCAAGAGGCAGCAGATGAATCAGCAGAGCTCCTAGATCTTCATGGGCAGGCATCAGGACTCCCAGGAAGGGCTGCAGGGACTGGGGCTGGCAGTAATAGCGTTCTTTGAAAGCCTTTAGGAAGCTGAAAAAGAAGGACAGAAAAAGGAAGGTCTCAGAGCCTTTGACTTCTGCCCATTAAGCTCAGACTCTTTGAGCTTAGACTCAGCAGGAGGACAGGAGTTAACCACAGAAAATGGCCTTTACATTTCTTATGCTGGTTACATTTTGGGTTTGCTTAGACAGAGGAAGGACTCAAACTAGTGAGGCCATTTTTTGGCCTCAGGAACAAAAGGACTCAAGGAAGTGACCAAATCCAGTTTAAAAAAGAAGAAAAAACATTTTAAAATTCTAGCCAATTATTTAAATTAAGACATTATGTGAAAATAATTATTCCAGATCTGAGAGCATGTGTACTAAATGTAAACGTGAGAAAGAAGGAGCTGGGTTTCGCAGTCTGGAGAAGTGAAGTCTGAAGGGAGCCAATTTTGTCTTCAGCTACCTTTAGGGATTGTAGATAAGTGAGCCAGAGTTTTCTGCATCTCCCACTGAGAGGATGAGAGGTAATGCAATGGAGCAAGAGCAGCTATAAGGGGATGCAAAGAAAGATGTTCTTCACCATGAAGCCGGTCCACCACTGAAGCAAGTGCCTCGAGAGGCTGGAGGAGCTCTGTCCATGGAGATTTGCAAAAAGCTTAACCTTTACTACAGTGTGCAGCTCGTGAGTCATCATAAAAACTCAAACTGAAGTTGAGACAATTTATGGAGGAAGGCTGTAGACACGTGTCCTATTTCTGCTGCCACTGACATATTTGTCCCCCATCCTCCCTTGTGGTTTTTTTTTATCATACTGGGGGGTGCCATGGATACATCAGTGCAACTGCAAATGCAGACACTCCTCAATCCAGTTACCTAAATTAAATATTTTCTATGTTTCAGCCTATTTTTCAGTGTATGCTGAAAAGGTGACACAAATCTGGGAAAAGCACATTTCTAATGCTGGTTAGGAGGGTACAAGGTGCTTGACTTCCAGGTCATAGACACAGGTCTAGGAAAAACTAGATTCAGGGATACAGACTGCTGCAGTTTATTTTTTTGTGGTTGTTGTTCTTTCCTGCTGGCAATAAATAAAAGCTCCCAAAAATATAATTTTGGATGGACACAGCAGGAGCTCACTTCACTGAAAGCAAGGCTGGAACCTTACCTGCTGACATGCAATTATTGAACTCTCTTCATGCCCTCCCATGCACCAGCTGCATTGCACAGAGGGAGCACAGCACCAGTATGTGGTGTTGTGGTGAAAATGTGTTCGGTGAAAATGTTCTGATATGCAGGTGGCCATGACTGGAACAAGGGACAGGATCCAGGGATAAGTCTCAGTGCAGGAGGTGAAGTGTGCATAGTGAGTGCTGAGTGCTTGCTGGGGTGGCCCACCTGCAAAAAAAATCCACGACTAGGGCAGCACCCTCCTCTCCATCCAGCTAATTTTGCAGTGTTTGCAAAGAAAAATATCATGGGTGTAAAGTCCAGGTCAGGGAGGCAAGTAAAAAGGGGGAGAAGGAAAAAAAAAAAAAAAAAAAGAGAAAGTCAGCTTCTGCACAGCGTAAACTTATAGTGATGATCATTTTTATTACTATTAACTTGTAAACTGTGTCAATAAGACAAAGTAAACAAACACAACAGTCACAATAGTCTATAAATTCAGTGCACAAACAGCAGTTACACAAGGTTCCTTAATAATTCATTTTAGTCAGCTTCAGAGTAACTTCTAACAGAAATAAATAACAAGAAACCATGAAAAAAAATCTAAAACCCAAAACACCACTGTGTGTGCTGTGAACTCTTGTTCCTGTGGAGTCTTTAATGTTTTGGAACATGATATGCAGCAGACACAGTAATTTATAAGGTTTTCCATACTTTTGTTTTGTTTTACATGTGTTCCTGTCCAACTGAATTTTTGTCAAAGCAAGCCTCAAGTTTTTGTAAGTGAAAAATCCTCTTGGTAGGAAGAAGAGGACAATGTGACTGCGGAGAAGTTGGCATGTGCAGGGTAGACTGCAGCCAGGACACATCCAGTCCGCCGGGCATGTGTGCCTGCTGAGACTGGACACTGGAATGGGCACTTCAGGCCCTGGGCATGGGAAACCTCTCTGCAGGTTCCAGCAGCACTTCCCCAACCCATGGGCAAAGCTGGTATGTTCACACAAGAGCTCGCTCACCTCACACCTCACCTGTGATGCTGCTGACTGAACAAATGCCTTCAGTATTTCCTTTCCTCTTCAAATTTATGCAATCAACCATGTCCTAGAAAAGGTAAGGACAAAACTTAGGAAAGTCTGATGCATTTTTTCTTGAACACTCAGCACAACCACGCCTTTCATCCTCACAGCAAATCACGTCATAGTCAGGGTTTGTAATTTTCCATGAAAAACTATTTTAAATTTTAAATCACATAGAATTGTTTCAACCTTTCCAACAGTAACTTCTGAGTGCAAAATATCTGTACAGCATCACATCATTTATGTGACATTGTATTCTATCCAGTGGTGCTTGTTCAGAACAAGCATAGATTACTATCCGAAGACAAAGGGAAGTAAATAAGAAATGAAAGAAAAAATAATGATAGTGTGAGGTGTTGGTTTCCTTATCCCTCAGAGTTCAATTTAAGCACAGTTGTTATTGATTTAATTTCACAGCACAGGACCATATTGATAAAGGATAGCACAGTGCAATACACAAGTAACAAGAGAAAATTATGGAAAAATAGGGATGTGGTTTTCTTAAACTAATTTTATTTTGTTATTATATCATTCCCCACATTGATCTCTTGCATTTATTAACAAATATTAAAATACATTTTTATAAGAGGGAGGAAAAGAAAAAATTTGAAATTTTAACACCATGGATGGCTGAAAAGTTTCTTGTGAAACTTCACAAGAAAACCATCCAACTAACCCTTTCTCTTAGGAGTTTTTGCTTTCCACGGGAGAGAGTGGATATTTTTCTAATCTGAAATGTATAAAGATGGGGAGATAAAAAAAAAAAGACTATGCAAAAAAATGAAAATGATTTTTGAAACATAAGTTATTGCAATACCTCTTAGAAGTTATATTTCAGCTAGTTCATATTTCTTTTCCATCTATGCCCCTGCAGTGAGGCTCCCAGTGGAATACTACATTTTATCACACATGGGAGTTTGTGATAGCTCCCTGGCAAGAACTCCAGTCAGAGTCCTGTGGTTCAAGAGAAAATAATGAACCACACACTAGAGCTATAACACTTTAATATACTAAGGAAAGCTTTCAAGGCTCAAATTTTGTTCAGTGCTACTTTATTATTTTCTTAAATAAAAGCAACCACTAGCAAAAATAAGCATTTTCTAACCATAGTAGGTGTACCGAGCCTGAGTCAGTCCTGGTTATTTTTGTTTTGTATTTCTTTGGTAGTGTGGAGCCCTGCAGCACAGGTGGGAAAGAGGACCTGTAGCTGGAAAAGACGGAAATTCCCAAAAAAGCCAAAAACCTGCCACAGAGCAGCTCCCCAGTGTTTAGCTGCCTGCTCAGCAGTGACTGCTCCTGCAGGGAGATGAGCCACTGAGGCAGGTGAAGCAGCAGGATTGCCTTCCTGGCACCCACACAAGCTGGATTTGGCTCGGATCCTAAATGTTTACGTCAACGTCAATTTCCAGGTTTTGAAAGGTGTGCTCTTTCAAGCAAAAAAAAAGATGTTTTAGAAACCACTGCCATGCCTCAACATAGAAAATTTTACAAGCTAATAAATTTAATTTAAGGTATGGCCCAGGTTTTGCAGTTTTTATTTAAGGTGTCCATAGACCCTCCCCCTAGAAGAAGAAGGACCAATGACCCCACAGCATCTTTTGCAAAACACTTCAAGCCTGGTTTGGAAACTGTTGAAACTCTGGCACTCTAAGTAAACAGTGCCATATTTTTGCAATCTTTTCCCATCCAAATTCAGTAGTACAGCATGAACTTCCCTCAAATAACAACACAGCTCCCCCAGGGTGTAGATAATACACGTAATCACCACAGTCTCTCCCTGTTCTAGTTAACACTTCTTAACAACAGATGTAATCTTCAGTGAGACCCAGCTTTTACAAATTGCTGCTAATATGAATCACGTTTAACTTGTCCAAGTATCTCTTCTAAAAAGCTTATGTTTTCCCTAGAGGTATTTAAATTAGGAATCCTTAGCTGCTAATTGAATATAAACGTGGGTAACTGAGCAGGTGATCCTCATTTCTGAAACAGAGGCTGAAGGACTGCTCTGACCAGAGTAAGTGAGGTGAACATGCCTGATTTACAGTGAATAAAACCTTCAGGATAAAGTAAAGGTTTGAAGGGTGCAGTTGCAACTGGTCTTGGGTGAAGAGCATCAGGTGATGCTTTCAGATCTTTGCCAGCAGCTCAAGGTCACTGCCACAGAATGCGTTCTGTCACTGCATTCATTTTCATTGTGTAAGTGTCTGGCAAATTAGGAAGGACTTCAGTTCAAAAGTGTTTTTGAAATTCACTAAGTATATGCTACGTTCAAACATCATTAAGACAGTAAAATGATCTGACAAAAGAGAGGGATTTTTGACAGGATATATTGCCTGTTGCAAAAGCTTTCAGAGCAAAGAAAAGCAAGCTCATTGCTTTTAGAGCACCAAATCACTGTCACATGTCAGTGCAGGTATTGAATTTGGTCCAAAATTTTAGAACTCTTCCAAAGCAACAGATCTTTACATCTCCTAAAGATTTTGCAGACAGTTGAAAATTGTACTTTGTTATTTTTATACAATGATAATGGTTCAAAAAGTCATTTAGCACTGTTTATTGCTTTTTATTTTGGTGCAGTAATATTAGAAATATATATATATATTTTAGAAGACATAATGCAGTCAGAGAACTACTTAATCAGCATATGAAAGTGCATTGAAACAAAAGCTGTGAGAACATTTATCAAGTTAGGTATGAATATTGCCAAAATGGCTCAAATAGAGAGAGGAGAAATAGAACAGCATAGAAGAGAAATCAAACCATCACTGATCCCATAAATGCAGAAAAAGGATATATAACAAGCATGATATTAACTTAAAACTCATAATGTTCTATTTTTCTGTGTGTGTTAAATGATAGCTTTGCTGCAAAAAGCAAGTTTCTCTTCTTTAAACACAGATAACTGTGAGTGCACACTGGGGAATACTGAGATTGTGCTTGTAGCACAATATACATTCCATTTCCACCCAGTTGAACCTAAACCCCACCCTATTGCCCATCACCACCAGTTTTCCTTAAAACAGAAACAAGATTTTTTTTCAGATATATTGACACATTTCCCTTTTACCTTTCTTTTTGTGACATGCACATCTGTGGTAATTGTGGAGTTTCTGGATATCTTTTTGGGTTTCCACCTGAATGGCAAGATACCACAATCAAGAGTGGTAATTATGGTATTTCCTCATGTATTTGAGACAAGAGGTGGAAGACTTCACACAATCTACAGATGTGGTTGCTTCACAAACCCTTGTCAAAATGTGATCCTGTGGTGGAAAAGGGTAGGTTTGGCAGAGGGTGAATTACTGGGGCTCAAAGGTACAGAAGGAAGAGAATTAGGCAAGCAGGGCTCAGCCTTTCAACTCACCAGCACCTCAACAGCCAGAGCAAAGATCCTTGCAAAGATCAACTCTTGCAGGTAGAAAAGGGACATCTTTTACTGTGGGCTTGAATGCCCTGTACCAGGCCACAGTGGCTTTCTGAGTTGCTTTCTGTTCAAGCAACTTTTATAACAGAACAGTCAAAAAGGATTCACCTTGCAAGAGGTGAAGTAAAAAGGAAAACATAAGGCAACATAAAACAAGATCTGTCCTCAAAAAGACTATCTATGCTTTTAAAGCTACTTCATGCTCCTTTGGGGCTTTGTAAAACAAGACCTGGAAAATGCAAATATTTCCAGTAATGCTTGCTCAAAGGGACAGTGCTTTGGCAACAGAAAGTCTGTCCCAGCACCCTGTTCAGCACAGTCCCTGGCTCAGGGTCCCACTCTGCTGGTACATTAAGCCTCCTGGCTCAGTCAGCAGTAGGAATTGGGCAACTCTGGGTGAAAATGGCTTTGGGAAATTTTTTCTTTGGGAAAAAGAGCCTAGGAGGAGGGGGAAAGTGAAAGCTGTGAGCTTACAATGCTGCATAGCTTGGGTCTAGTGAGCCACTCCCCCAAGGCTTACACCTAACTAGCCATGAGGGACTGGACAGAGAACAAGTCAGATTTCTCTTTGGCAGACAAGAGGGAAAATGAAAATACATTTAAAAAATACATTTTATAAAACTATACAATATCGGGTTGAAAGAGACCTCAAGGATCATCTGGTCAAACCTTTCTTGGCATGGTGTAGATACGATGGTCCAGGCACTCAAATGTTCAACACTGGGGAATCTACCACTTCCCCAGGGAGATTATTCCAGTGGCTGATTGTTCACATTGGGAAAAGTTATCCTCATTTCCAAGCAGAATCCTCCGGAGTAACTTGTACCCACTACCCCTTGTCTCTCTCTGTAAAAAGGGAGATTCCACTTTCCCTGTAACCATCCTGTAGATACTGGAATATGGTGACATTGGAACCTTTGGCTTTTTTGAACTTCTCTATCAAAAAACCCAACTTTTTGTAGAAAGACTGACTTCTTCTCTGCTTGGCAGAATTCTGTGTTGAATACATAAGACACATGCACTATATCTGTGCCCATCCACAGAGGAGGACAGTCATGAAGGGCAGCACACATGTGACAGCTTTGCACAAGTGGAAGAAAAGGAGAGCAAAAGACCATATTTCCTCAATTTCCTCACAGAAGTCACTTGTTTCTACCACTCCAATAGCTAGTTAAAATCCAGTTACTTTATTTTCCCTAATACAAACAATACAGATTCTCCTCACCCTCACAGTAGGGTTTTTCCTTCATAGACTTATCATTTATGATGAGACAATGAGGCAACTTTTTTTCTTTTTTTTTTTTAATCCAAATATATCTAACAAAAAAAAGAGAAACATTTTCTGTTACTGATTTCCAACTCATCAGCAGTTAAAAATCATGAAGCTTCCGGAACTTGAGGGTGGAGGAGGGAAATCTGCAGCCTCGTGTCACCTGTAAGAGCAGAGCATATTCCTCCCATGTTTGCTAACCTTGTAGACACAGAGAACTGTAGAAGGCAGCAATTTTCACTCATCCAGAAGCTTTCTGACTCTGCATAACCCTCAGTCATATGTATCCTTGAATGCTGTTTCTAGCCACTCTGTCTGTTAATAAGTTATTCAGTGCACGCATGACTTAATTCTACATCATACTGAGGTTGCCCAACACTCCATTTTGGATGAGTTGTCAGCTGCCAATGGCTTTGCCAAACTTGTGTTCTATGCCACTGTCTGCCTCATCTTAATTAGCTCTGTAGAATATAAACACAACACAGCCTGCACCCACAGAGCTTTGCCCAGATTAGAAGAAAAATTTCAGTTATCCATGCCATGCATTGATGAGGGGATCTGAAATATGGCAGGAGGTAGGATTTTTCTGTGTTTAAAATGCTGTCATTGCTCTATTAGTAAAAATCTGTACCACATTGACCACCTTAAAAGACTTTGTGTGTTTTCCCCTTACCCTCCCTATCAAGATGCTTATTCTTACGCTACTTACAGTTTATCACCTCAAGTCCCAGGGCTACTGTGACTTAGTCTGTGGGCACAAGGCTGGCAGGGGAGATTTCATCTTCTGCTCAGATTTCTGCTCAACTGGGGCAGTGGAAAGCAAGGACAACAGAGAGATCCCCGTGTCAGCAGTAACAAAACAGATGGGCACAGATTGTTACTGGGGACACAGGCTTGCTCTCCCATCCAGCTCTCCCAACATCTCCCCCCTTCTTCCCAGATGCCTCTGTTAGATGGATTCCTGTGGAAAGCACTTGCATTTGGGGAGCTTTTTTGTTGCTTAAATGCTGGAGGTGGATTATAAAGAGGGAAGGACTGGTTAGAGTGTTTTGAGGTGTGGGAAGAAGGAAGTTGCTAAGAGAAAATACTAATTTGGTCTCCTAAATGTCTCATTACTTGCTCATGCATATTCCTAGTCCAAGGCTGAGAAAGAAATCACTGCATATCCAGCCCTGACAGCAACTTAAAACCTGGATTCTACATTCTTTCTCTCTCAGTGAGGAGGCAGGAGACCTCAGGCTGTAACTTCAGTTATGCACCCACTTGTTGGGAAGGATGCTCCTGCATGTGCTCACATGTCTGGTTATGGATGCACAGGAATAAGCAGGTAATTCTTATGTCCTTTACCTTCTCAGGACAAATGAGCACAGCTAAAAACTGTCAGAGCCTTGAGTGCAACATTTAGTACTTAGACAGCACATCTGAAAGAATGTGGTATATAGGGAAAGAGAAAAGACACAACTTGCTCAAAGAAATAACATTCTTCATTTCCCTCCCACCTCCCACTTAGTCATCTGCTTCATGGAGCAAGTGAGTAAAAAATCATGATCCAGAGGGTAATGGCTAGCTGAGAGAGGCTCCCAGGTCCACTGCAGGCCTGCTATGCTTCAAAACATAGCTCTTGCTCAGCACTGACAGCTGAATCCTCATCTCTGTAATCTATGGCCTGGCTGTGGAGTTCTCTGCTCTAATTATTCTGCATTTGTCTCTCCTCCCAGCCTAGAACAGGTTTTCAAAGGCCTGAGACCACTGGAACGGGGAAGATTTATGGAGCCAGTCAATGCTGGTTTCATTCTGCAGAACTTTGAATAAGAACCAAAAGACTGTTTGAATCTTTGGAGGGAAGTTTCCCTCTGATTCGAGTATTATTCACTTCCTGGTGCAGTGAAGTTGAAGGATTAAGTAACTTTTCCCAAATATAGAATGCATCACACCCAATCACACACACACACACACTGCTGCCTTCTTTAAGTGAAGCATCTGAGGAGGAAAATGAGATTACAAATTTAGGAGTATAATGAGATCAAGTTAAATTCACACCATTTACCCGCCTAGGCACAATCTATGTCATTAGAAAAGATTAATTTTTTCGTTGCAATTTCTAATCTCATTACACCTTTTGTCACAAGGATGATTTATCAGAATTTCAATACTTAATGCCATACATTTTGTATGTTCACTTGGCTTCTCCAGTATTTTATATTTTCATTAGCTGGTATCCAGTCACTCATGCCATACCACTCAGCACAGCTATAAATAGAGAGACCAACCAACCAAATCACACAATATTGAAAAGGTCAAAGTAGTATATTACATTACTATAACTTAGAGAATACTATTTACAAGGTATTAAAATTTTGACTCTTTATTTATGTGACAACGAAAGTAGCGAAAATAGGAGGCACTGTGAAATGATCACATCATTACCAGACATCCTTGGGAAACTGAGGGATTGTAAACCCCTCAACATTATTATCTTTATAGCCTAATATAAATTCATGTTATTCTTTAGGTACTGTATATCTTATGCTAAGACAGTGGTCTCTTCACTACCACATTTTATGCTTTTAAATACAAATATTTTAAAAGCTTTTATGGAATACTTATAAGTTTTGGGGTTTTTTTAGGCAGAAACATCTTTTAGCTAACTAGTAAAGAAATTAAGCCAGAAAATAAAAATAAGAATTTGTGAAACTTAAGATAAGGATTATTACTAACTCTTTTCCTCCATGAAGACAATAAGAGAATTATGGCCTTTCTCTCAAAGTCTGTGGAAAGGACCTGTTTGTGCTCAGTGGCTGTGTCATCATAAAGTACTTCTAGGGTGACTGTGAGCACAGGCTGTTTCTGCAATACATCCACCATCCTGTTCCCTCTAAATACACCTTTGTCTGCATGGTGAAATGTGTATCCCACCTCTTTCCCCCAGCTCAGGATTCCTAAGAGATCAAGTACACACTGCAGGAACACCTGAAAATCCACAGTTACCTTCCCAGGTTCAGTCAGGTGGCTGATGAGTGCCTTGCATCACTGCCCCTGCATTCAGTGCTGCTTGATCCTGCAGAAGTTTTTGGCTCACATGAAAGTCTCTTTGCTAAGTCAGCTACAGACATGAAGTTTTACCCAAAGAACAAAAGTACTGCTAGGACGTTCAAGACTAGAAGAGCTGTCCCAGACACAGCAGTCATGGCCCACATGACAATACTCACAGCTTTAAAGAATTGCAAAGCAAAAGTAGATTTTTAAAACTGGGGGGAAAAAAGATTAAAATGGAATGAACAATGCTAAAGGGACAAAGAGAGATGGTATCAGCTGGGCTTTTTGAGGTACCTACAGGAGAACTGAGCTTAGTACTCAACCCACAGGGCACTTTCAGCATGTTCCAGGCCACCCTGAACCTCTGGGCAAGTTAAGGTGTTCACAATCCAAGATGCTGTGGAAGAGGTACTGGAGGCTGCCCTGCTTTCTCCCAGTATAGACAGGGGGCAATCTGTTTTTAGCCAGCAGATGTTTGATTAGATCCTGGCATTATACAGTGCTGTAGGTTTGGGGAATCAATATTGATACCATTACAGGGGATTTAATTCATGGAATTGCAATTAACTTGAGAGACAACTGAGAAGTAAGCTCTGCTAATATTAAAACAACAGCCACCAGTGACCTAATTTCTATCTTCTGAGCCTCACTGTCTTCCATGAGAGAATACAAAATTCCCAGTGAGTGAGAGGGGATGCCAGAATAGGACAGATGAAGACTACTCACAATTTCCAGTTTGAACCACCATGGTTGCAATAATTCATGGCCAGATTTCCTGATGCAGAGCTCAGGCTGATCTGGCATGTCTCCTTCTCTCCCACTGAGTCCCTGTTAAGAGATCAGAGAGGTTGAACTGCAGCAAAGCTGCAGTGTCTGCAGGCAGTACAGCTGAGTAGCCACATTTACCTGCTGATGCTGCTTAGGTGCTTATATGGCAAAATGAGCCTGCAGCTTCTATTTTTCTTACATGAGACTTGAAGGGTGGGTATGGATAGGGTTTTCTTGGAGAGGGGGGGGTGCTTTGGGGGCCTCTTGGGAAGCTTTTCTCGGTGGGATGGGTTGGTTCGATGCCATTTATTGGTTGGTTTCTTTTTTTTAGAAAAGTACCTGACAATAATTTGCCTAAGACCTTGTCTACATAAAAATGATGTCCTAGTAGAAGTGATGAAGCCTCCTCTCCTGACAGTGACAACTCCAATACAGATGCTATTATTTAAATAGCAAGGTTGTGCACACACTGCTAAATAGTTTACTGAGAAAAGAATTATACTCTACCTGTGACACAATTTTCAGATTAGAAAACTAAGGCTGTACTCTTACAACTGACAGAATCCACAGGTAAAACAAGCAAGTAATTGCCATGAAGGAGACTTAAAAAATTTAAACAAACAAACAAAAAAAACCACTGCCAAAAAATAACGGCATTATCTTTGCCAGCAAAGGTTACTGAGGAGAGAGCAAGAGAGAGAAATGTGAAGCATCTCCTGGCTGATCCATGCCTCCTGAAGATTCATCCCGAGCTGGTGCCTTGGCACAGGTCTGGCAGGGCTCTGGCAGCCCAGGTGGCTCTGAGTGGCTGCTCCACTGTCCTCCCACTCCCAGCAGACTTGCTGCTGCTGGGGGTGTGGAAAGAGAGCTCCACCCAAGCCAATGGAGCCCCTCCACTTTTGGGAGGATGGCTGGAGGGATGCAGAGCATGCCTTGTGGGATTTTGCTTTGAATCCTGCAGCATATGGAAATTGGTCTGCAAGAGAAATGAGAAATATTTAGAAACAGTTGGAAAGGCTGTCATTGAAATTTATCCTGGCTATGTCTAAACATGGAAAAGGACAACAGAAACCAATGTTAACTTCAGAAAAATGTAAAGAGAACTGACTCTGCAACAAGCAGAAGGCTTATTTCTTTTTAAGTATAAACAATCTGGTGAGGAGGAAGAAAGGCAGAACTACAAAAATAAGCCAAGGCAAGTAAAAAATAATGAGGGTAAGAATTAATAATACCCTGCATCATTTTGCAGAGTTTTTTTTTTTTTTTTTTTTCTTGTACAGCCATCTCCAAATATAACTTTAAGGGAGAAACCAGACAAAATATTTCTGTTCTGAACTATCACAGCAGAAAATGGCTTAAAAGGAAATTGAGCTGGGGGAAGGGGATAGCCTTCAGCTGTGGACAAGCTTTTTTAGACACCTTCCTTAGGAAACTAATCTTTCTACACTCTTTAAACAGTCAATGGCAAGAGACACCAGCCTCCACAGGACAGATCAATACCTCTAAGTGCAGGTGACATGGACACCTCCTGTACAGCAAGGACAGAGGCTGTAATAAATCACAAAACTTGGACCATTTTCTTCAAGCTTTGCCTGTTTGGGAGCCAGAGCTGAATTACAGGTGAACCTTGATGCCTTCAGGGGGAGTTAAAGAAATGGGTGAGAAGACACAGAACCCTTGTTTTACCCTTCCCATTTTTCTGTCCTCTAGGTGCATCACTGTGCATTAAACCCCAGAGTTCCCACTTGTCTTCGGTTTTGTTTATTTTTTCCTCTCCTCAGCTCTGTAATGATTCTTTTCACTTCTGTGCCGTGGGCAGTCACAGGCAATGGGAGTTTCAAGGCTGCAAGATTGCAAAAGTGCAGAGCACCCCCTTCTGAATCCAGATTTCCTCTCCCACCCAGGTATTGTACTAGGAGAGGTCCTAGGCATAGGAAGCAGCTCTTTCTCCAGAACAATAAAGCTTGCAACAGCAGCTTCCCTTGTGCAGTGTCTCTAGTTCCAAGACAGAAACTTTGTTCCCAGGGAACTTGTAAAAAAAATATTATAAAGACAGCAGGAAAAAAATTATTGTGGGAGCAGTCAAACAAAATGTTTGAAATACCAAGACTAAAAATGACTGTAAACAAGGCTAAGGACAGAAGTAGATAATGTAATTGCTTCTAATGTGAACACCATAGCATTTACCACTTCCCATAGATGCCAAGCAGAGAAGATTATCTAGATTTTCATGTGACTTTATCTATGACAAATTGGCTGAATGGATTGACAAAAATAATGAAAGATGCTGAACGTGAAGCATATTTAGTACAGAAGCACCGTGACAGATAATGCTGTAATTACTGTAAGCAGTTGCTGAATCTAACAATATAAATTCAATGTAAAGCATGAGTTTCTCTCCCACAGCTTTAGAGAATCAGAACAACCTAAATTCCCTTCTATTTCTTTGAAAAAGAAAATTCATTTTAAAAGTATGTATCATATAAATTCCAGAAAAAAATTACAGGATCCTTCTGCTTTCCTTGCTTCCTACACTGTATCTGTGTGATGCCAATTTTTTTCCATTTGTTTCACTTTCCCTTGTAGGACTCTGAGAGAGATGCAATTTGCTTTAGGAGACCAACTTATTGCTTTAACTTATTCTAAGCTTATTACCTAATAACTTTGCATTGTGCAACTACCTGGAAAGGACTAAACAGAAAAATCACCATGCTCATATTTGCAGAAGTATATAAACAATCCTTTACTTAACATACATCCATGATTTTCAGCTGATAATTTATGATCAGATAATTTCAAATTCACTGGTTACTCATAATCCTTTCCAACAGATGACAGGAACCACATCACATCCTCTGTTTTTCCTCTTTCTGCAATACACAATTTCTGTATGTGACAGCAAGCAGTGGGTAAACTGCAGTTTCATTTTGGTAAAAATTTCTCAATAAAACTTAGTTGCCCACACATTTCTGAAAAAAATCATTGAAGAATTTGGATTAATAACATATTGACTTGCTGATAATATATGGCGTGGTTTAGGAATTCCTGGGGGAAAATAAAAATGAAAATCAGAAATAATCACTGAATAATGCATAATTTATTTAGTGTATTACATCAACTTCTTAAATGTTCCTGACTCATAATAGAGCAAGCACACCCAGTGCTGTGGAAATGTGGCATCTCCTGGCCTTCATTGCACATGTGCTGAAGCACCTGAAGCACATCCTGAGTTAGGCTATTCCATTACAAATGGGAAAAAATCTAGCTGACCTAGCAGGAAAACACCAAATTTGGACTGATAATGCAGCATATCTGTATAGCAGGACATGAGCCAAACTAGAGGGGAAAAGGAAAAGTGGTGGAGTCCAGTTAAAGCACAAGTGAAACTCTTCATGGCTGAGGCAAGTGAAACCAATGATAACTTCTATAATCTTCCATTGTTTGTACAGGGAACATTTAAATGATTTTGTGGTGTTTCCCTCCCATCATTCTCACCCCTCCCTTCCTCCACTTGCAGGTTGTTTCAGATCACACCTTTTGTTTGTTTGTTGAGGTCAGTTGTGGCACATCTTCATTTACATGTGATTAAGGCCACAGTGAATACCATGCACTAAAATATGAAAAAATAACCAGTTTCCTATGAATATCTTGACCAGTTAGCATAACAAAAGCAAGGGAGAGCTCTTTGCCTTTGCACAGGGGTATGGGGCAAAGTGACATTTTTTTCTGTTTCTTTGGGTAAAATTGTTACTAACATGAAATCCACCCGCTACAACATCTTACATGCCCAATACATGCCCAACATCTTACAAGACCCAGAATTGCTGGGTCAGCATGAACTTAGAGTGCACCACAATCCATGAAAGGACACATACAGCAACATTAGTAGACATAAAAAAGGTCAACATTTAACCCTGTATTTTAGCCCTTACCATATTTTTGGCCTTTCAGCAATGAAATTCTTTGGCAGTAGCAACAGCAAGCTAGGCTAAAACCAAAAATTCCACCTGTGAATTAGTGGCCCATTTCTTTCAAGTGCCTAAAAGGGATTCAGAACCATCTATGGGAGCAAATATACTCAATTCACAAGCAAAACCTCCTTTTGTCTGGAAGAACTGGGTAATTGCCAAAGTTAGCTGCTGATCTACTTGAGCACATATGTAGAAGGTTATAGTGCATGACCTGTATGGATGTTGGAGGAAATATATAATGATTTCAATGTTTTTAATATTCAAAAGCAAAAACAATAAAAATGTTTTAAAAAATCTGTGCTTACCTCCTGCACTCAAATCTTCCATATATTGAGATTTTGTGCTGTAAGGCTTTTGCTTCTGTAAGAATAATGTTTAGGGAAGGGAGATGACACCGTCCATGTAGTAGGAGAAAAATAAAAAACACTGTTAGGAGCTTGGCAGCAATATCTACAGATATATTTCCTTTTAATGGCAAATATATATCGGATCTACCAGTCATATACACATTTCTCAGTAGGTATGGCTACATTTTCCTCTTGATTTTTCTATGAAAGTGTTTCTTTACCACATTTATATGCCCCTCAGAAATATACACAGAGAAGCAAAAGGTATTTTTGATCAGATGAGAGGTTCCTTTGCAAGGCATTGATGCCCATTTATCTAAAAGCCATATACAAACTGTTTCAAGATGTTCCCAAATTGCTTTCTTACTTGTTTGGCTGAATTCCTGTTGGTCCCTGTTTAAATACACATCTGGCTGTTGCCATTTACACACCTTCCACACTGCAGGGTGCTGCAGGACATATCGTGCTTGCTGACATACTTTTTGTGAAGGAAATCCTTGCAATCAGCTGTCCAACATATGAAGCTACATTTGACCACAGGGCACAGAATGAGGGGAAATGTTTTTATGACCAAGGAAATCAAAACTGTTCCTCCATAAACTTCTGGGAGGGGAGAGGTGAAAGGGGAAAGAAGCACAAACCCCCACATCTCTAGGAGCATAATGAAAAGACAAACAAATCCTTTCTAAAAGGCTGAGGTTGAAAATCACTGAGTTCCAAAATCCCAGAGGCCAATGGAAGATGAAAGCATTTGGCATCCCTTTGGCCTGGTCTTATTACTTCAGTAACCTCCTCAAATCTTACTATTTGCAGCATGTATTTTCTAGCACACAGCAGAAAATGGTGCTAATTGCAACAGCAGCATTTTGGAGATGGCAGTAGTAACCACTGCTAAGTGATAAACACAAATTAGAGACAAACTTCAGAGCCTATTTAGCGCACCATTTCCACTTGCAGCTTCAATAAGACAGAAAACAACTCAGCCTGCTGCAACACACTCCACAAGAGCTACAGAAGTGAATTGAAGGTAAATAGATGATTTAGGAAAAAGCTGAATTTAGACATACAATACTGACTTAAAAGTCCAAATTTTCTCCCTGTTTAGTGTTCTGAGCTGACACTCTGGCTCTGCTGAACAACCAGGCTATGTCTTCTGCTGTGAAAGGGGAACATCACCAGATGTATCACCTGCAAAGAAAAGGTCACTGTTACAAACCCAAATCAAGACACAGTCCAAAGTGTTTTGTCTGTTTCAAAGCAGGCTGGGACTCATTTATGGTGAATTTTAATAGGAATAAAACACTGCTCCCTTGACAAGAAAGACTAACAATATATACTATATAAATAGTAGTGATTCACAAATAACTTAGTATATATTTAATTAAAGTATCTGCATAAAAGCAAATAACATCTCTCTGTTATGTAAAGTATTAAAGCAGTTAAATAAATCCTTTCAGAGGACACGGCTAATTTATTTTCAGGCTTATTTTATGGTTTCATCCAGAAGTCACAATTCAGAGCATATCCAACCACCCCTTTCCAAAATACTTTACCAGGAATCTTCCCTCTAAGTTTTGTGGAAATGTGCCCAGGACCCTCTATTCAGATTTTAAGAGGCTTTTCTCAGGCACCATCACACCGCTCAGTCTGCAGGATTATGTATCCAGCCATAACAATATCCTACTGCCTTGCATGTCCACTCTGAAAAACCCTTCTGGAAGTCCCCCACTTGTCAAATCATCATCAAGTTTTATGTGAAGTTGCCAAAGAAAGCAATAATCAGACTATGAACAAGAGTGTGCATGTAACATTTCTCATTGTATGGCAATGTTTTACCAGTTCATCTGGTAAAAAATATTCTGAAGACTAAAGTCAAGAAGATGTTACAATATTTGGGCAACCAGCAAACCCTGGTTTGGTGTCTTTAGAGGGGCAGGGAAAGAGCCTTGCCTCTCTTATATGATTTCATTATATGCAATCACAGTGGGAGAAAAGGAAGTGGCAATTATTTTTTAACTCATCTTTCCATCTAGGCTAGACAAAAATGCAGATTTAATGTAGCTACTGCACACACAGTAACAGAGAGGAGGTGTCTCTACAAACTCCCAGCCTGTACTGCTGTGGGCAAGCTGAGGCCACAGCAAGAGTCTCTGAAAGAGTGAAGGGAATTAATTATTGTTGTACAGAGTTGTAATAATGCAAAGGTATTAGATCTCTGTGTGAATCTTTGCCATCCACTACCTGGTACACGTTTGTATGCATAGAACCTCTTTAAGGTTCAATTGTGACAATAAAGGTGATTCTTCATCAAAACAACAAAACAAGATATTCACTTTTCTGTGAGTGGGACAGTTAATAAAATGAAGGAGCTGGACCTCTGCTTTGGTGCTGACCAGGGCAGAAAGCTAACAAATGAATGGAAGATACTGTGCAGCTCTAGGGCAACAGAGAAGCATCTCTGCCCATCTCCACAGAACAACTGCACATGGCAGGAAAGCAGCTGTGCTGAAGCACCACCCATTGGGATGTTCCAGGTTTGGACAAACAACTGAACAATGGTAAGAAGGTGTGAAAAAACTCAAGATGTTCTTATTTCTAGACTTTCTACCACTATTAATGATATGTTTTATAGCTTTCCCTACTTATAAACTTCCTGTGCTTTTGCCTGGCTCTCCCTCAGCTGAGTTACAAAACTTCTGTAAAATCTTCCTCACATTCCGGCCCCAACCTGTGCCTGCCACGGCAGCTCTAACTCAGGTCTCCTTTACTGCTGACTACAGAATTACTCTCCCAGCACTGCCACTGCTTACAGATGTCTTTGTTTAACTTGAATATTCCTTAGCATCTGCCAGCATTTTCCCCTAGCTAAATTCCTACTAAATGTACTTTACTTCTCTAAGCCTCATCAGCTATTGCTCTAAATGCATCCCTTCAAGAGAAAAAATCTCCACCTGTCTTTAATATGTGTATCAATAAAAAGAGGATTAGAAATCTGCACTTCTGGGCTGTTAAACAAACTCTTTTCTGCCTCCATTTATTAAACCATAAAATGTTTATAATATTCACTACAATATCTCAAAGAACAGTTAAAAAGCTTAATGCTATTGACTCAATACTACTGATTCTGTCTTGCTACAGAGAATATATAAACATTTCCATACCAGGTAGAGATATATATATATATATATATATATATATATATATTTATATGTAAATAAGATTTATAGTTTATGGTTTGTAGTTATTAGTATAACTTTATTTGCAAGGTTAATACCCCAGCCCTATGGAGCAGAAGGTAGTATCTGCATTATAGGCAAGATTATATTGTACTTGCATTGTGTTATATTATACTTGCTATCTATTCCTTTCAAGTAAGTTTGTAACACTTATTTTCTCCTATAGGGCAGTATCATTAATAAATATGTACTGCCAGTAAGCTTTAATTTATCTAAAAGCCCATTGTTTTAAAGAACTTCTATGGAATAAAATTAATCCTTTTTTTTTTTTTTTAAATACATATTACAGAATCTTTTTCTTACAGATGTTTTAGTAAGGTTTGCCCCTTAGGTCTGTATACTATAAAAAATATTTTTAACAGTAAGTAACAAAAAAACGAAAACCAAAGTGAAGGATCAGCAACCCATAGAAGTACACAGAACATCATTGTAACCTAAAGACAAGAAACATTATTTCTAAAATTGCAAACCTGAAGCTGTTCATTTTAAAAAAAAATTATATCTATCTATATCTCTAAGTACTTCCAGGTTTGATTGGGCAGCCCATATTTGCTGTAACATGAACACGTGAGACCATCCACTGTCTCTTGAAAGGAAAGAAGGTTGCACTTAGCTGCACTAATCTGTAGGAATTATTCTGCTCTGTGCAGGGGATGACTGTCAGCCATTTCCAGCACTAATTGGACTCAAGTATGGTACGACCTAATTTCTCAGCATATACTGCAGAGTTTTGAGATTCCTGAATGCTTCAGCCTTTGGAGAGTTTTGTTGTTTTCTATTAGCTACAACTTCGCTGTCTCTGACTGCCAGCAGAGGGAGAAAATGGAATATGAAGTAGAGAACATAATACAACACACCATCTCTCATCCACACTGCTGAAATAAATATGATGTGGTTTCAACCATTTCTTTTCTAGGGCAGGGTACACTCATTCTAAGTTTCCCAGTCTATAAGTAATCTGATTAATTATGTTTGGGGTTTTTTACCCCCCTCTCTCCCTTCTGACTTTTTCCCCCGCCTCTCTCCCCTTTTGCCTTTCATTCCATGCAGGCAGAATCTTTATGGGATATATAAATAGTGGAAGAATTATGCAGAGGGGGTTTATTATGAAACTAGAAATCATTTCATTGACATTAATGGGAAAGTCTGTCTTTTAGAGAGCTCTACATTTCTAGAAGCCATTTCCTGTTCTCAAGGTCCCTTAATGCAATGAACCAGGGCGAGATGGGAATTGCTTTACCTCTCTTGTGCCTCAAAGACATGTGTACATGAGATGGGCTGCTGAAGGGCTACATTTTTTTTAAGTACCAGCAGTCTTCTATATAGTCTGGATTCTGTTTTAGTTACCAACTTGTTAAGCTTATTGGCACACAAGCAGTTATTTTCACCAGAAGTGAAAACAACTTCCCCCTAAAGCTGCCCTCCCCACATCTGGGAAAGCACGTACACACACCAGGCTATATAACACACTATTTAAATAAAGTGCTTTCTCATTCCTTCCTCAGGCATAAAAAGCTGTTAGCTGTAAGAGAGACAAAGGGCAGACAGCTCTGGCTGCTGCCTCATTGCCTCCCAGCTCTCGGCACTGAGGTTTGGCTGGCTGGGTCAGGAGCTTGCTCCTCATTACAGGGATCCTCATGCTCCAGGTGAGGATGTGACTGTGACAGACAATCCAGGATCCCCACCTAATGCCTGTAGCTTGCACCACCTGCTTTAAATAAGGGTCTGGGGATGCATTGGTGCAGCCAAAATGGTACGGGTTCCCAGGAATAGGTTTCTTATTGCTCTCATATTCTTAGAGCCTGTACTTAGGTTGTTCTGCTCTTTTCACTGGTAGCGTTTTAGACACATAGATGATCATGGACCTAACAGCAAATGATGGCAGTGCTAAGTTAGACTTCCAGCTGTCTACAGGTGTCCATGAATCATCTGGTGTCTGGGGAATTTCTGCTCCAAGGCTGAAAGAAAGCAAGCCATGGAGAGATAATTGATGGCCAAAAAACATTAGACACTCACTGAATCAACTCCCTCATCGATAACAAAATCATTAGCAAAGGGATAAACCTGACGTGAGATCCTTGATCTAGCAACAATCAGAAGAGTTTGATCTGGGGCGTGAGATCCTTGATCTAGCAACAATCAGTCTGGGGGTTCTGTAAACAGAGCTCAGTTTCTTTTCCTGCAAGTTTGGATTCTTTGAAACAGAAACTGGGACAAACCCGTTTCTTCCCACTTATGTCTCGCTAGGTTAAAAGGGACATCAGAAACTTTAGGGCTGCAGTTTCAAAAGGCAAAGGTGGTTGTGAATAGGACTTCAAAAAAGGAATAAGAGGTAGCAGCTCAAATAATAATAATAGTACAGCACAGAAGAAAAAAGTTTTACAGTGGTATGCAGAAAAGCAGGGAGTTACAAAATTCGTAAAATTTGTGTTACATGGGTTAGTATGATAAATAGTAAAAATTTCTGTTACATGGGTTTAGTATACTAAATAAAGCCTGCTGCCATCAAAGACCATTGGAATGATGCAGACACCCCCTTCACTGGGGTACTGACAGAGGAAAAGGTTATCCAGAAAGTCAGAGGAGTGCTGTGCTAAGGCACAGCAACAGGAGCAGCAAAATGAACATGCAGTCAAGGGAAAATGGGCCATAATAGATTCAGGATGGAACAAGAGGCTTGCTGACAAGGCCACAGAGGAGAGATGCCAGCTGGCTCATATCCTGTTAAATGACAAATGGACAGAAAAAATATCCTGAGGTTTCTGTCCTGTCTAGCATGGCAGTGCTGAACACAAGGCATGGGGCTGTTCTGCACCTCCATCCACAGAGTGCTGAAGCTCTGCTGACTGGAGAACAGACCTCAAGCAGTCTGCTGCTGAGCAAGGCCTCTTTGGGGTCTGGGTTACTTGTTGTAGGATGCTTGCAGAGCCAGTTGCCTTCCCTGCCCAGCTAAGGATATGGGCTGTGTGTTGTCACCAGGATTTCAAAGTAAAAACTTCCTCATCCCTGGGGGCACAGATACCATGGGGTGTGTGGCAATCCCCCTGGGATGGACCCCAGCGCTGTGCTTAGGCCCACAGCTAGACTGGCACAAGTCTGAGCTTATCCAACCCTATACAGGCTCAGAAGTGATTTATGAGCAGTACAGAGGACCAATAAAAGTCCAGTCAGCCTATATGTGTATCGCCTCTTCCAAAAAAGCAGTGAAAGGAAAACTACCAGCTGCCTTTGAAACAGGGATGCAGGAGCCTGACTGCAGTAAAACTACATTCATCTGACAATTGGAACTCGACACACAGCAGTAGGCAATAAACTTCAAGGACCAGGCTGGTGCTGCTGGAGGAATGGTGCAGCTGGCTAAGCAATTTTTACCTGCATGTAAATTCTGCTGATTTAACCACAGCTTCCTCCAGGGATTTCTCTAGGATCTAGATTTCTCTTATGTCAGAAAGACTTACCTATGTGCGATACAAAGTCAGATTCCTTCAAAAACTCTTTCCTTCCTGGTTGTTCCTGCGATGTGTTCACAGCTTCTGCACTTCAAACGCTTGTCATGCAGGCAAGCCTGTTGAATATCAATTATTTCCTAAAAGGGCTCCTTTGCAGAAGCTCAACCCCACCTCAGCCAGCACCCAGCAGGTTTGTGCTGTACCACTGTTTATGGCTGCTCATATCACCTTTGTTATCCACAAAAGCTTTGGTATCCATAAAGGCATGGGTAGGAAGGAGTGGCTTGGATTTATCAGTGTCTGCCTCTACAGTTATGGCACCAGTGAAGCTCACACACTGCATGCCAGTGACAGAACATAAGTTTTGCCCCAGTGATAGAGTTTTTAGGCACGAGTGTTCACTGACAGCTACTGGGCATGCTCTGATGTCTAAGCAGCTCCCAAATCAAAGCTGGCAGGCAGCTCTCAGGCAGACTTGGAGATTTATGTTCTGCAAAAACAGGCCCATGGACTTCAGTGAAGTCACTGCGGCACGGTAAAGGAAAAATCAGACCCATATTGTGCCACAAATGGCTTCTGCAGGATTCTTCTGTAGGTGTAGTTAATTCTGCATGACAAGGAATATTTACCCAGATTATTTATTCCTCCTTTTCTTATAAGACTCTGGCTTGTTTTCTCTCAAAAAGTCATGTTTCTTATCCCATTTGTAACTTGCCAGAGGCAAGTAAAGCACAGCAAGTACACAGAAAGCAAAGACCTACCAGAATAGCTCATTTTTAGTCTTAGACTGCTAGTGGCATTTGCTGCTTGTGTCAACTTCTACAAATGGGACAGGAGAGAAATGGTTTCCCATGTGGTAAGTGGTATGGCTTATTTAGAAAGTACTGGTACACCTAGAGAAGCATGAAGACTGTGAATAAAAGCCTCACATATTGGAATCAGCACATTTCATGGCATCCACATGCTGCAGAGGAGGCAATAGCCAGTGCTATGGGCTTACTGTGATCCATTCTCATCACTGGGATGAAAGAATAGGGTAATGAAAAAATTGATCTCCTGGAAATAATACTTGAAAAAAGGAAAAAAAAACCATGAAAGTAATTCCACATTTTGTAATATCATTCTCTACTTAATTTTGTCTGATTTTCTTGTAAGCAACTACAAAATCTGGAAATCAAGCCTCTGATTTTCTTGTAAGCAACTACAAAATCTGGAAATCAAGCCTAAGACTATTGACTGGATTCTGTTTCCACTCAATCCACTACAAATTTAGAGTAAATTAACTAAAGTTAGCGTAGAAACAAAGCAATAAAAGTATGAATTAGATCTGATCTACTGAAAGGTTTAAGAAAAAAAAAAAAGTTAGTCCAGCTTTAAATTGCTGGTTGAATCAAGCCAAGGCAAGAACAGTATTGGCAGAAGCAGATACAGAAGTCATGATATATTTGTGTCCTGTATCAAAATTTAGGGTTTTTTTCAAGGAGTCATGCACAGTACTTGAATGTGTTGTTTCAGATGGAGCTCAGCTGAGACCCAATAGCACTTGCTGTTTGGGGATTGTAGTTTTTAAAATACTATGTTAGATATCATATGCTGCAGACCAAATTCCCAACTCATTTAAGTGGGTGTAACACCTTGAATTTCAATGCAACTCCATTAGCTCATAGTACTGTTCAGCACTGGCATTTTCATGAAATATATTGGTACAAGCCAATGCAATTTAGCAACACAAGCACAGCAGTATTTGGTAGAGACTAAACTAGCTCTATTTGTTAATACTAAGACCAGAAAAGACTATTACATTATAGAGTTTGATCTGCTGAAAAGCACAGCTCATTCACTGAGACAAAATATCTCATTAAAATAGATTAGAATTTGGTCTTGAGCATGTGAGAGAAATATTATTCTCAGGTAGCTAAGAATTATGAAAAAGAGAATGGTCTGAGCAGCACCTATCCATAACCATGTTTTGAGTTCTGATTTCTTTCCAGCTCTGATTGCCTCTCCTTATTTCTGCATTTAAGGAGAGAAAAAAATTTAAAATTGGAAAAAAATTAAACCACTCTCTTTAAGGCCTGCAGACAATTGGCTAAAGATATGGTAACTAGCTGAACAGAAAAACAAAATACACTGATACTGAAGCCGAAAATTTTATCTTCCTTACTTATCTATAGAGTCAAACCAGACTAAAATACTCCTTGGAATGAATTTGAAAGACTTCTTGTGTCCACTCACCAGGTAAACTCTCTCAGCACTTAATTATCCTGTTCCTATGGAGCACCTCTTTTTTTTCCTGCTACTTTCTTGTGCCTGGAAAGCTCCCTCTTATGCAGAAACTGAATTAGTTCAACTTCCCCTTCAAGCCACTGAACTCTGATGTGCCTTGTAACAGCTGCTGTCACAGCACTTTTCATGTCTCAGGACTGATTTTCAGCCACAATTTGCCCCTTTAATGTTTTTATTGAAGAGACTTGAGCATGCAAATGGTTCAAAACTCTGTGGTAAACTGCTGCAACCACAGGTTCTGTTCCAATTGCACTGCATCATATTGCACAAGCCTCTTAAAAGGCCAACAAATAGTTAACTCCCTGTACGTGCTAAACGAGCATGCACGGAACATTTCCTTTTATCATTGTTGAATCTGTCCATTGATTTCACTCCCGAAGTTTCACATCCTCTTTCAATCTCCCTTGGACATTATTCGCTCTATTACCAGTCCTCTTTTCTGAGAAACTCTGCAAGTCACAGGATTGTGTCACAGACTAGCATGTCAATAGAAACTGAGGAGCAGCAGGCTCCAGTTTTCGGGGGAAGCCTCGAGAGACAGTATCTCTTGCACTCCTGTGCCATTCTCTGTGTTATCTGCAGACAAGGAAGATATTAATTTAATGTTTTATACATCTCACATAAGGCAAATTGGTTTAGTTTTAAATCATAATACAGTTTTATGGCTAAGTCAGCATAAATTCAAGGACAGTATGTCAAACAAACTTCTAAGATCTAAAAAAACCTGCCAATCCCTACATCTCACTCTCCCCACCCCCTCCAAAAAATAAACAGTCTCTCACCACCATTAATGTTTTCATTAAATAATGCCTAAAATACCTAAAACATCATTCCTATGACCATTCTCCCCTTGCCTGCAGGGATCAGCTCACCATTCCTCACTGAACTGAGCTGTCTTTCCATCTGTCATATGAGGTGGGTTCATCCCCTGGTTGTGCTCCAGTTCCAAGGCACTCCTGGCTACTGCTGCCCCATCTACACCTCTTTTCATGTTTTTAGCATTTACATTTATCAGTTCCCCAACTGTCCTTCAATACTTCCATAATTCCACTGGCTTCCCACAGGGGACCAGCACACGACTGGCAAGCTGGTGAGCACAGGGAGCTGCTTACAGAGACTTCACAACAAATGCAAACAGACATTTTCACATCATCCAAGCCAGGTTCTTCAAAATGGTAAATAATAACCATTTGCTCCACTCTTCACCAGAAGCATATGATTTATAGCTAGAAAAATAGAATGATATGGTCTAAAAGTTTCTCCCTTCTGCTTGAAGATTGACAGTTTTCTCTGGCGGTAGCTTTGGATGTAGAAAGCTCTCAGGAAAGCAAAAGCATTAAAAATAAATGCAAGATGCTTCATGCACGTTATAACATACTGAACCTTCAGAATAAATTATTTATACCAAAGGTTGGATGTGCCATAATAGCATCCACCCAGCAGCTAAAAAATGTATTGGAAATTGGAGAGCAAACCACAGAGATTAACAGAAAGAAGCCTGCCAGCTTTGGCTGAAAACCTGGTAGGAAAAATAACATAGTGCTTAACTGAAATTATTCAGAGAGTAAAGGGATGATCAATTCACTTGGGTTTTGGTTCTTTTCTCCCCTGATAGTCTACAAAGGGACCCGAGAACTTTGCAGAATTACAAATCTGGTGTATTTGTTTATGCAGTACATCTGCGTTTCTATGCAAATAAAAAGGGACATTGTTAAGCCTTCATTTTTAAAAATAGGTACAACTTGAGATTTCCCATGCAGTAACAATATAAAATATACAAGCTCTTTTAATCAAATATCTTAGTTCTTACATTGCTTTTAGCATGATATTAACTAGCACCTTCCAGTAGTATTGTGTTAACAAGATTAGCCTTGGCCAGGATACTTTCTGGAGTTAATTGCAACCATCCTTGCAATCAAATCACCTCCCCCAGGATAGGGTTACATGGCAGAAAAAAATCCATTGCATAAGGCAGCATATAGAGCACTAAATACACTCTTCTCAGCTCAGCACAGCACCATATTTAATCTCCATCTCCTTTCAGTAACATAAGAGACTGAAGCATTGGAAGAAAAATCCATAAGCTGATCTGAGGATGCAGATCTTTTCACACGACAGCACAGAAGCCAGAGATGGGAGCTACTGAGGTAGAATACTAGGAGGAACTTATCCAAATCCCTTTAGTAAATCCTTACTTCTACATTGTTGAATCTCTCTTTTACACAAACTGGCATTCAGCTCTCTTCATACCAAGTGTTTTGAATCAAGAGTTTGAAAAATTGTGCAAAAAAATCACTGTATCCTGTGATTTTTTAAAGTTATCATTTTATTCCGAGACCTCCCTCCACCACCAGAGAGCTGTTAGGTCAGAACACAAACATACCCTCCCTGACAAGGAAAACCTTTCAGCCAGAAGCCTTTACTGTAAGAAGTCAGAATATTACACTTGCAGTATATTGCATCTCTGTGAAACCTTTTCACCTGGTGCCACGCTGACACGGTCAGAGTTTGGGGGTTCATTTTAATACAGTTTGTTCTTAGTTTAGGGAGGCTTAGCAGGAGAAACCTACTTACTAACCATGCACAGTAGAGTATTACAAATTTTGGAATGTTATATTCCAGACTCTTCCACAAAGCAAGACAACGTGCTACATATCATAACCAGGGTTTTGCACACACAGAGCCTCGCCAGATCCCAGAATTCCATAACTTTGCTTTTAAAGCTCTTTGCTGCAGAGGTGATCATGGTGAGGCTGCAGAGGGCACAGCCTGCAGCCCCCTGAGAGCGTTCCATGTTTTCCACGGCGCTGCTCCGCGGCTGCGTGTGACACGGGCACAGGAAGGAGCACAGCCAGGTACACCCCCACAGTTGTGCTTCCAGCCAGGTACACCCCTGCAGTTGTGCTTGAGGCATAAACCATGCAGCAGGAGGGAATTGTCCCTGCCCCATCTTCAGGGCCATCTGCAGGCCGTACATCACGCTCGGTGAAAGCCCCTGAACTCGGTAACACGCGGTTTATTGTCCAAGACTGTCACCTAAATATAATAGAGCACAAACCAATCATTTTTACTGCTGTCACGAGGCTGAGCTCAGGAGGGTAGGATGAAGCTGAGGGGCATGCTAACTTTCAATAAAGAACCTGACACAATATTTCAGTGTTTTTCAGGATGGGCAACAAAGCGGCTGCTCTTTAACCATGTGTTGCTTTGTAGGCTTCAAAGGCACGAGTGTGTACTTCGGATTTTTCATAGACCACTTTGGAAATGCAAATGGTCCCCAGACAATGGGACAGTACTGCTCATTTCAGTATTTTGTGAAGATACTAAATTAAATTAACACTTTCTCACTGTAAATGGGCAGAGAGCTCACAGAGAGGCTCTGTTTACAGACTGCTAATAGTTTCAGCTGAAACCAGAAGCACATTTAACAAGGCATGAAGCATGGAAACAAACTTATAAAGATAATTTCACAGCCAAGCAAACTATTCAGACCTACACTACACTTCTCACCAAATATATTTGTATACAAAAGTTGGGGGGAGGGAATTTAAAATTTGCCCTAAAAATTAAATTTGGAAAGAAAGTCCCTTCATGGTGTCCTTAGATCCAATTCTCTCACTAGCCCCACAGTGAGTTTTGAGTAATTCCACAAACATCAAAACTACAGTGGTGTAAAAGCATGAAAAATGTGAGGGCAATTGTATCTGATATCAAAACCAGAATAACAGGATGAATAATGAACAAACTGAGGCAGAGTTTTAGCTGGTGTAAAGCAAGTTGCAGATTTCAGTGTGGCTAGGTTAATTTACACCCCCTGTGGATGTTGGTCCATTGTCAGCAAATCCTGTTTTCTCACACTAACATTAACAAACCTGTTAGTAACATGGGAACAAATGCAAAAGTAAGTGTAATGATTAATTTGATGAAACTCTGAATTCATTTACCCCATTAAAGTAATATGTTATGCCCTATAAATGGACAACATTTAAGTTTCGTAAAAATCCATTAAAATCACAGTAGCTATTGAGCAAATTAGAGGCCCTGGCAATTATTCATCATTTCATTACAATTAAAAACTAATTGAAAGCCTAAGTAAATAACGTTAAGAGTTTTGTTCATGATAGCAGGGAAAATAGGTTTGAACAGCTTCTGTTAGAGACAGACTCTTGTGCCTTTCACCAATGGGCAGGATTATACTGCACAATAATTTTTGCCATCACCAGCATTTATGCTGCAGCAGTGAACACAAAGATCAAAATGATCACTTGCAGCACAGAATTCAGGGCAATGTCATTAATAAACCCACAGAGCCCAGTCATCCTGCGCACCACAGGGAAATCCAGCTCCACACAGTTGGTGTTTGGAGGCACATATGTGACACAATTAGTATAACAAAATAAGTTTCTCTTTGCTGAAGCATTTACTGCAAATTGAGTCATTAATCTCATTTATAAAGCAGGCACGATGGCTGGCGCACTGCGATTGGCCAAGGTGATTTCTTCTCATTAGTGTGTGAAAAGCTCCATCCTGTTCACTTTAAATGTGGGTCATTTTAACTAAATAGAAACACTTCAGCCCTGAGACCCTGCAAGAGCTGGTGTTGTATTTATATGAGCAGTCAGGAGTTCCTACATGCTGGTGATGCTGTGTTCTAGCACCTGCCTGGACTGCTGCTTAGATGGAGCTATTTTGGCATGTGACTCCTACTTTGTCCCAGTCATGTTTCAGAGAATTTTTTTTTTTTTTTTTTCAGGGTAAGTTCTCTGTGGCATTGGATCCAGCCTCTGATGCTACCTATGCAATCTTGTATGAGTTTTGTAGGGTCAGGGCCAGTATACCACAAGTAAAGGAATTCTGCCAGTCCTGGAGAAATAACCTGTCCTTTTAGACAGCAAAAACAACTCAGTTCCTACATGTGTGGGCAGGGTCAGCCTCTGCCTTTGATAGGTAATATAACTCAACTCTAAAGTCACTGCTTTCCCCTCTTTCATTAGGAACCTCCTTATTTTCCTAGCCCACATATTGCATGAATAGAGAATGACCAAACTTGGGAAGGGAAAATCCCTTGAAAGACGTCTAGCAAAATTCCCTTTTTCCTGATAAGGACTTTTCCATTAAAAAAAAAAAAAAAAAAAAAAAAAAAGGCAATGCTAAAAATCTTTTTTCTGTATTCCTTGTAGGTCTTTCCTTCACAGACTTAAAGTCTTCCTCCTCTGCATACATAACCACTAGGATGACTCATGCCACATTTACTTCAATTATATCACCTCATGTAATAAAGTGCCACTCGTTCCACCAAATGTGGAGAACAGCCCATCTGATCAGCACTATGAAAATCTACAGGGAGGAGGGGAAACATTACATCACCCCTCCTCACAGCACAGACTGTTTTACTGCTTTTAACCTAAAACACACCCTCAGGCTACCTGCTAGGACCTTCAGTCCCCATCCAAGGGCTGCCCCATCAGCACAGTCACTGCAGGGTAAGGTGTGGATTTGGTACAGTGCAGGATCCCTTCACCTGCAGAATGAAATAAGCTGCAGCATGCCATGGCTTCTCTGAGACTCAGTTCCCATTTCCTTCCAAAGGGAATTTGCATCATTTGAGCAGAGCAAGCAAGCACAAAGCAGTAGAGACCAAAGTCCAGCCTTCTTCAAGGTAGCACAGACAACTCTTTTTTGTCTGGGTTTTTTTTTTTTTTCAAAAAACTCTAAACCCAACCACAAAATCAGGCCGATATGCTAATATGGCTCCAAAACCTCACATTTTAACAAAAGAAACAGGTTTGCAGAGAGGCTTAAAAACCTCCTCTGAAGAAAAGAGTGAGGAGGTCCTTCAAAATGCCTGAAGGAGATGCTCTTACATGCAACAACTCAGCAAAATTAAGTTACCTACTTATCCAGCTAAAAAGGCAGAGGTTAACCAAGACTTCAGAATCCTCCTGTCTCCTCCTTCCTATGAATATGAATACAGTTGTATAAAAACTGATGTATAGAATTTATGCTGTTTTGTTCTAGATGGATTTGTTAGTATTTATAAATAAAAATAAATTTCTGGGCATTATTTTTTACAACAAAGACTGTGCTCTGCTCAAATAGCGCTCTTCTCTGAAACATGGGCTCACAGTAGCAGCTGTAAGTGAAGGAACCTGCTTCCCATGTGAAATACTCTTGGATAAGTTGCCAGACTTTTGGGAAGAGGTGGTCAAATGCAAAGTGCTGTATTCCAGCTTAATGGGGGTCTTCTACCACTGTGAAGCCTCTAGATATTTCTTTGTTTAACTAATCGTAGCACACAATTAATCATATGGTGAATGTTTGTTCATTGAGAGCTTAAAAATACAGTATTTTGAATACTACTATTACAAATTTTCATCAGGTGCTGAGCTTCTGAAATTGAAAATGCTGCTACTTTTCTTGCTACTTCCACCCTAAGTCAAAAAGGTGATGAATTTCAGAGAAAAGGATCAGATCTCACTTACATTTGCAGGCGAGTAAGACCCAGGAGATTTGGCTGAAATCTGAACCTGAGACTTCTGGAAACAGTCCTATGACATTATAAGCAATTGTGGCATCTGAGAGTGGGATTACCTTTCCTTATTATAGCCCGAATTTTTGTGGCTGAAAGCAGGGCTTTCTCATCTGCTCTTTCACCTGGAGCTACTTAACCCTCCTCTGGCAATCCTGCTGCAATCCTGAGGAAGGAGGGAAATAGCAGCATTAATCCACTGCTGAAGGTATTGGCAGGAGTTAAGGCACAGCTCTCATTGGAGGCCTTGAATATTTACAATTGTAATCCACTGTGGCAAATGTTTTCAGCCTGTGCTTTCATTACATTTCTAGGCAACATACTTTTTTTGTTGTTGTTGTTGTTCAGAGTAAATACAGGGGCTCTGAACTATTAACAATCAGAACACTTGCTGTTGTTTGTGAAGTATTAGCTGACCTACTTCATGGCAGTTTTAATTAGGTATTACTCCCATGCTGTTCTGGTCCCTGTGGGGATTCTACGTTTGGCACTGATATGAGTGCTCCAGCAGCACGGTGATTCACCAGGAAAGAGGCTGTGCAGAAACACATCATTCAAGTGCAGGAGTGTGGCATTGCGTATTTTAAAAGTATAAGTTTGTGTTATGTTGTTATGAAAATTAGTTATTCTTTTTAGTTTAAGTAATGGTTTGTTCCTTTTTCCCCCCGTGTAAACCCTTCATGATGGTTTGTTCCAACGTTGTTTTTCCCGCCAACTTTTGGTGGCCTGCCCATCAAAGAGAGTAGTCCCTTGTTCCTCCCCTCATGCCCTTATGCGGTTGTGTCAATCCCCACGGTGCTGCCACCTGCCCCTGTCTGTCATTGTGACCCCTCCTCCTTTTTTCGAGAGACTTCCATGTCACTCATCCCCAATCCAGCTTCTGATTTGTTCTCGAGGCTTCCTCCCTCCTCCATGTGATTTTCATTGGTCCCTCTGTATTATGTAATTCTCCCTTTGCCTTCACCTATTGGTTCCTTCATGTCTCCACCCCCCAGGCCCACTCTCTATCAGAGCTAGCCAGGCCCTTCTCCCCTAACGCTTGTCCCTAGATCCTCCTTGGAATAAAGTTTCTTTGGAACCTATACGAGTGTTTCGTCTTTCATCCCTTTGTCTCAGGACCTCATACCCCACGCCAGCCTGTGTCACCCATGCCACAGCTGTCACCACTACCTGGGCAGTCTCGGTGAGAGCCGGGAGTGGACAGTCTTGTGGCGCTCCTCTGCAGCCATCCAGGGAGCAGCTGGCTGGCGCCCCTTCGCTCCGAGTGACCATGGCGTTAGGGAACTACACAGGAGCACAACAGCGTACAGTCCCTCACCTGAGCCATGCCAGCCTTCCTGCTCCATATCAGGAATTAACAGGACTGCAGGTGTCCAAAAAGGAGACCACCTGCAATTAGTTCTGATTCCCCCCCAACTACAGCCTACACCCAGAAAAACCCTGCTCTACCAAAAGTACTGAAGGCCTGGGACTGTGCCCAGAGATTCATCACCTGCAAGCTTGGGTGTACCATGTTGACAACTCACAAGTCATTTTAACTGTTTAATTTCCCAAAATAGGTCTCTTTGCATCATACCTCAACAACTGAAATAATTTCAAATAGTTTCAATAGTTTATTTGAAATAGTTCAAATAATTTTTAGTTTAAAAAAAGTCTGAAGAGGAACAACAAGGTAGAGGTCTTAGACTATTTTCACTCTTTGCCCGTGATAGCACAGTTATTTAGTTACTTCACTGTGGCAATTCTGCAATTCAGTTGTGTGCTGCTAACTAGAAAAAGCGTATTCCCCAGGATTTTTTAAAGATTTCTTTTTATTTTTTTTACCTTTTGGCAAGATAACTATGTATGCAAAATTTCACTGTTCTGTGTCCAAAAATAAGAAGTAATACATTGAGCAAGAATATGATTCCATGACACATGAAATAGATAGTTTTACACACATCAAAGTAATTTCAGAAGCAATTAAGGATGAAACACAAATCAGGGGAGCCTGTACTGCCATTGAAGTGTCCCAGGGGATAATAAACCCCTTAACTGCCACTCTTCTCTAATTATACGTAAAGCAACTGTATAGGATGCAAAGGAATTGATAGCTATGGCTGCCTGCTGGCATTTGGCAACAAAAGAGAAAGTTAAAAGCATCCTACAAGCAGTGAGGTTTTGAACTTGGAAAACATCAAGCATTTTTTGTTAGCTTGTTTCCTTTTTCCTCTCAAAGGGAGAGCTTTTTGGGTAGTCTTCCTTAAGCTGTGCCTTGGATGAAGAACCTCACTAATTTTCACTGACGTATAGCAGAAACCTTTTCCCTCTCTGTTTATGAATTTTAAGAATTATTAAAATCAGCCTAAATCTGACTTTCCTATTATTAATGAAGGTTAAAGTGGTCACAGCCAAATTCACTTGTAAGCTGATGGCACAATCTGACCTTTTGTCATTAAAGTGAAGTAATTTTTTCATAGGATCATAGAATGGTTTGGGTTGGAAGGGACCTTAAAGGTCATCTACTCCCAATTTCTCTGCCATGGACAAAGACATCTTCCACTAGATCAGGTTGCTCAGATCCCCATCCAGCCTGGCCCTGAACACTTCCAGGACAGCCTCTGCCATGGTCTCACCACCCTCATAGAAAAGAATTTTTTCCTAATATCTGACCTAAACCTACTCTTTTTCAGTTTGAATCCATTCTTCCTTGTCCTGTGACCACAAGCTCTTGTCAAAAGTCTCTTTCCATCTTTCTTGTCTTCAGGTGCTGGAAGGCCACAATTAGCTAATTTTCATTAAAGAAATTCAGAACCTGCAAACAGGGAGAGAGCACTACTGTATAAGCCAGATAGCTCTTATTATGATTTGCCCTGGTTTGGAACACACTTGTAATACTTTTGTTCATTCCTTAGGTTTGATTTGTCACAGCAGGGTTGTGGCTGCTCTGCATGTGCTGTAAGACTTTATAAGGCTTGGGTGACTTAATGAAGCAGCCTCTCTCCCATTACCTATGAACACCCAGTAAAACCACAGCAGACTTCAAGAAGGTGTCATGAAATTAGTGAGTTTTGAAGCCTTTGCAGGAGGATTTAATCACATATATATGTAAAAATATTTATAGAGCTCATGTGGCAGGAATCTTTCCAAGTTACATGAAACATAGCACCATAAGGCTAACTTCTCCAACAGCCTCCCTATTCCTCCCCAGAAGTAGGTTTGGGGAGTATCATTTTGTCATGACCCAGGAGACCTTGAGGTCTTCCCTTTCATCTACTTGAAAGCTGGACTTCTTTGAAATCAGTAGAAACTCAATATTCCCAGCCCAGATTCCACTCACTGTATCTTGGCTGAGCCCAAACATTCAGATGTGGGACAGAAGTTCTTCTAAAAGTTTTGGTAGAGCAGGATGCCCCACCTGGGCTATGGATCCACTTTAGAGGCCTCAGAGGTGTTGCCAGCTCTGTCATTACTTCTCCTTATTTCTTTCATCACTTGCAGGATGTGGGACTGACCACAGGAACTGCATGAGTGAGCCTGGAGTCAAAGAAAAAAACCCAACCTAGGGATCAAGGAACAATTTTTTGGTAAAATAAAAAAGCAAATGAGGTGATTATGTTGTATTTTTACTGTCTTTACCTTGTAGAAAAAGCTCCAAATTCTGTTCTATATATCTATATACAGAATGCTTTACAATGAACCTCAGTTCTATCTGAAAGATATGGAATTTTCTAACATAAGCATACATATTTCAGTGGAAAGTACTCATTTACTAAAACTCCCTTTTTAACTTTTTTTAAAAAATACTAATTGGAGACACCAAGAAGTAAAACACTGACTTGAGAAAAGTGATTTAAATGAACATATTGCATTCTCAAATCAGGAGAGCTGGTTTAAGCCTAATTAGTGCAAGGCTTGAATGGGTGAGGCGCATCTCTCAGAATTCAAGTTGTCACAGCTTAATTCTGTTGCAAAAACTTTGGTATGTATCTACTGCATATGCAAATAATCTAAGCATCAAGTAGTATAGCAGGCAAGCCACTGTAGAAAGGGTGAAATTTAATCTCAGTGACTCCTGATAATCCTGACATTTTAAACACCATGACAACAGTGCATCTCTTATCTACCTGTAACACACCATGGCATAGCCATCAGTCTTCTGCTGATGGAAGTGACTGAGAATTACAAATCTGAGTCATGAAACAGGAGCAGGGGGAAAAAATAAATACAATATTTTCTGTACTTTTGCGGGGGGGGGGGGGGGGTTGTTTGTTCATTGGTTTTTGGTTTTGTTTTTTATATCTCAGATTTAAAAATCAGTATATACTAATTTATTCATAATCTGCTATTCCTGAGCTATAAAATAAGAGCCATGTCTTGGAGCAAAGGGAGGAGAAACAAAGCAGAGATTCTTAAAGAAATGCCACCCACTAAAGACACAAGAGGATTTAGTCTAAATGTTATGCTAGATGCTTATCTGCATGCAGGGCAAGAATAGACCCCTCTGTGATTACTCCTGTTTCCAAGGTTCATGAAAGTAACATTATGTTCTCTGTGTGTGGTGAGTTATCATTTTTGAATGAATATGCAAAAGAGCCTAATGCTAGGACTGACTCCTCCTCCAAGAATATTTACTCCTACGTTTCAATTTTATTGGTATTTCTGAAGTCAGCGTTGCACCTGCTGAAATTCTGACCCTGCTGAACACGTAACAAAAGACAGTCATGCGACATTTTGGTCAGGCTTTGGAAAAAAAAAAAACCTGCCTTTGGGGAGTCAGCAGCAGGCTACTGAGCATAATATGCTTGTAAAGATGGGCTCAGCACTGAGCAAGGCCTAAGCAGGGACACATACCTTCAGAAAAAGTATGTTGTAATGAGTGAAAGATGAGTATGCATTGCTTTTGTGGAAATATGTTCAGTGACTCACACAAGTGGGCAGTTAATTTCAGTTCTCTGGCTGCAGTGCCTTAAGTTATACATTTCTAGGTAACATTCAGAGAAAGGAGTCATTTATGAATTGCCTCATTTTTGCCTGTACTCTATATTAATATTTGCATTACTTTTCAAGCTACAAACAAATAGGCAAATATGAGATTCAAGAAGCAGGATCTGGGCTGCTGCTGTAAGGGCTGGGTAGAGAATGCATCAGGATGTCTTCATACAAGGAAACTGCCTATGTGAGGGGAGTAACTCACATGCATTAATGTTTCATGTGAAAGCTCTTGGGGCATAGTATACATTTTGCTTTGTGGATATACACAAGATTATTTTATCTTTCATCCTATCCAGAACACACTGAAATCAATGTATGCCTTGCTTTGACTTTGCTGAGGTTTGAATCAAACTCATGACTGTAATTATGAAGGGCAAAGAGCCATCATAATGATTTGTGATCATTTTGGTGTCTTATAAGCTGAAATGTTGATTTACCGTGTTCATAGCCCATTTCTTTTTCCTTTATGAGGACTGGAATGTATTCACACACATCAGTAGGAAATGAATTTGATGCTCCTTTTCTTTTCCAGTAAATTTGTCCAGAGCAAACAGCTATTTCCTTACTGGAGGGGCCACCAGCATCTGCCATTAGCATTTGTGCCAGGTCAGGACACTAAACTGATGGTGATGCCTTTTTTACAACTGTCACTAACAGTTGCCTAGACCTTGAGGGCACGTCTTGCTGGGGAATCCCATGATGTTCCAGCATATGTTCTCTGGCACCACACAGAGAGCTGGGGGAGGCCAGGGAGGGTCACACTCACAATCCTGCCAGCTGCTCAGTCTTGCACATAGCAGTAACTTGAAGTGATGCTAAACACCACAGGTTGGACTCTTCTGAGTGCCCTGCCAAGTTTGTTGTAGTCCTGGTTAATACTTTTTATTGCTCTTTCAAACACAGGAGGTCCCTAAAGTTCCCTTTCATCTGGTTCCCTGCCACCATCTTTTTAGTGCTGCGCCTAGCAAGTGCCCCTAACTAATAGGAACAATTACAAATATTCCAAGAGTTAATTAGGCTAACAAAAGGACAGGTTTTTCTGGCTATTTTCCCAGGTCCTTGACTGGCATCTTGGCATGGGCTCATCACAAGTTCTTCTCTGGTGAATATGAGAGCATACTGCAGTGTGGGCCAAGGAGGAAGAAAGAGAGGTGTTCCCCCAAGTGCTACGAGGAACAGTGAGAGATAACCAGAAACTGTGTTTCATACCTCTACCATGGATGAGATCTAATTATGAGCACAAGGCACAAAGCTACTAGTATGGGTGTGGGGACCATGGTGAACCCTCCAGAGATGCACGCTTCCTTGCAATTTTTCTTAAATTGCAAGTGATGCCTATTTCTATGGAAATACAATTTTGTTCACAACCACTGAGGACTGAAAGTACAGGAAAATTACCTTTCTGTAAAAAGGTGGTCTAAACATTTTTCTGCATTGATGTGGCTCTATCTTTATTCTGTTCATTCCCAATTTTAGTATGATCTACCCATAACCTTTTAAATCCAAAGAATAGCTTTAAAACTTGTAGCCTGTTTCTGGATTTATCTGGATTTTCTTGCATATATGTCCTGTCACTTCTTTTTATTTAGAAATTATAGAGATTAGAGAGCCTGTACTCAGAGAGATCCTGATGGTATATGGTATTCCAGTGGATTAAACGCCAGATTCTGATCTCATTGTAGTCAAGAGTGTGACTTGTACCAGTTTTAACATCTTTGCAAAGCTCTTCTGGCTTGTTTCATAGCATTATAACAAATGTAGGCACTACTAAACTGAAAAATATAACCTTTGAGAACAGAAAGGGATGGCCCCAGTTTCCCTAAGTATTTCAATAGAACAAGTTGACAAAGTAGGAAAAATATTAGTCAAGATGTTTGGTGTCAAGATACTTAGTGACAGCATCACTGCTTAAAAAGTAAACAAACGAGCAGAACTCACAACTCCCCCCACCCCCATCATTTCCAGAGAATCCATGACCAGTTATTTTATTCTGGGATTTTTACGACCCTTCTCTGTAAATACAGTAAAAAAACTGATTTGGGAAATGTAGTGGCTTTGAGCAGATGCTCTTTTATTGAGAATGGACTGCAAATGCCCCTCCCAGCCTTATCAGAAGGTTTTACAGTGTGTGCTTAGGAGGAAATATGTAAATAATAAGGTTCAAGAGAGTTCTACTCTGTCTTTACCCATGCTGGGATCTACATTATGAGCAAGTATTGGAATAAATATGAATCCTTGTTTTACTCAGTTATGATGCCCAGCCTGCCTCCAAATCCAGAAGTGTCTACACTGCTGCTCCAATGAGAATAATTATAAAAATAAAAGTAAACTTACTATGGGATGTACCTTTCTTTACAGCACATGTAGACCCATGTTGTCCAGCACAAAGATTTGAAGGAGATGAGTAAACGTTTTGAAGCTGTTTCTCCATTCTTTTCCCCACATTTTCAAATACCTTCAGATTCTGCATTTGCATTTTCCCCAGTGCCAGCCTGCAGTGTGTCATTCTGTTTAGCTGAGCAAGAAGCATTTTCAGGTTCACTTTGATCAAAATTCTGTTGTGCTCTTTATCTCCCAAAGGTGTATGATCCTGTCCTGTGCAGATGGAATGCCTAAGGGAGAATAAACAAACAGTGCATGATGCGATGGCAGTGGATGGGGAATCACTGAACTCCATGGAGATGACTTGTCCCTCAGTGCTTATTCTGTAATCTGTTTATTTATGGTTGGTGCTATTGGTACCAACAGTCAACACTACTACCAGTCCTTTCCTAACCTCAGTGTCTCACATCTACATTTTTCAAATAATTTTGTCCACAAGAGAAGCGGTCTTGCCCTGTTCTCTGAATCACAGCTGGAGAATCCCATACATAGAAACACATAGGAATCAGTGACAAAATAATTACTTTCCTTTCTCAGTTCCAAACATTCCTTAACTATACCTTGTTAACATAATCTACAAATTCTTTAAATGTTTTGAAAGTAAGCCATGGCATTGGACTGTCCAAGGATTGATGCGGGATTTAGGGAGAAAATAAAGCATGATTCAAGCTCTTTGCATTTAGTTTGAACAAATTCACTGCTATGGCCTAGACATATTATGGGTATCATCCCAGTGCAGTTGAGGAGAGATGGGAAGAAGTGTTGTGCTGATGCAGGTCATTGTAGGGGGAAGGAATTCACCCTCTTATCCACAACTTTTATGTCTTAAATACTGGTCCTAAGCTTAATGGAATTTGTAAAAAGCATTCCCACTTCCTTTTCTCCATGGCAGTATGCATCATGGCAGCACCCTAATTTCTGTTGTATTAAAAGATTTATTTGTAAGGGTTGACAAACCAATTACTAGCCAAAATACCAAGAAAAGCTGAGTTTCCTTCAAGCTCTTTTCAGAGCTCAAGATTGAGGAATTGCTGATCCATAGGTTAAATCCCATTGGTACTGAATTCTCCAGTTCTAGTCAAGAAAATCACAAAAGGCTCTGAGGTTAGGACAGGAGATTTTTTTTCTAGTCTCCAGTAAAATTACCTGCATACTTGAAGCTGAACATCTGCCTGAGTGCTCTGTTGGATTGAAACCAAAATGCTTAGCACTTCACCAGGCAGGGAGGGCTCTGACAGTCTCAAGGCCAACGATTTTTACAGCAGACAGCCAAGCCATCAAAGGATTAAACAATACAGAAAGAATGCTAAAACCACAAACTTAGTGCCTTGCTTCCTCAAGGAGATGAAAATGTGTACCCTTATCACAAATCAAATATGAAAAATAAAGGTTGTAACCATAGCAGCTGTGAAAGTCAAGCACTCTGGGCACAGGATTTATTATGCTTCTACTTCATCACGGGCTGCATTCATTTACAAAGAAGTCCTTAACGTCAAGAACAAAAGAAACAAAATTTCTGTGAATGCTCTAAGTGTGCTGACTGCCTAATGCTTGGAGTGCCACTTCATAAGCTGAGCTGACAGGAAATAATAATACAATTAGACAACAATGACCTTCAGGTCGGGCACTTCCTGGCAGTTAACCCAGTCTTTAACCTGGTGGCTTGGCTGCTCTTGGAAAGTGCCCAGTCCTGAGGCTTTCATAGCTGTGACAACTGCAGGAGTTCTTAAAACAAATAAATTACCATTTTTATGTGCTGAAAAGTTAAAAACTGAGCTGCACATTGCCATGGAGACAGTGTGCTATTTAGAGCACAGAGATTTTCCAAGGAGTGAGAGTCCAGTTTAAAATCCAACAGGAAAGAATGCTTCAGTCTTTATGTTTTGCTGGATTTATAATCATTGTACTTTGCATGTAGGATGCACAGAGATAATGTTAATGGATTCTCTGAAGTCATTTGTGCATTCTGGAGACAAATTTTGACTATCATATTGAAAATGTGTATTCTGCTTTAGTCTGCCCCAGTTCTTACAGCATCTGCTTTCTGTGATATCTTATTACCAGAGCCATCAGTAATGACAATTTATGGAATTGTTTAAGCATCAGCCAACAGAAATACTGCAATAAACAACCTTGAATTTGTAGGTTCTATATTAAGAACTGAGTACTCCAAATTCCAGGTGTCTCAACCTGGTTTAAATTCTCTTTCATAAATATCTTTCTAGGGAATACAAATGTTCCACAAGCTTGCTGCCAAACACAACTGGAATTGCACTGTTGGGATGTCACACAAATGCCTGGTATTTGTGAAACCAGCGTGCCCCAAAGCATCAATGCACTTTACCAAGGAATCATATTGATTTAAAAAGTCACTGACACTTTGCATTCCTTAATGCTGAATTTTAAATGCTTTTGTCATCTTGTCAAGGACTGGAAAACAACACATGAATGAGCTTTTGTTGTAAATATTGATTCTAAAGAAACCTATTTGACAGTGACTCTGCATGTAACAAATGTATGAGAGGAAGAACAGTGCGTGGCTTTTGCTCCCAATTACCACACACAAACAGTTTGGTCAGTGCTTCAGTTTTGTATTCTTGGAAATACCCTCTGCTTGGCAGACCCGTTCTGGGGTTGGTTTGGAGGTTTCTTGGTTTTTTAAGTAACTTTTTAAAATGAACAATGTCTTGTGGTTTACAAATGATTCAATGCAACATGAGGCAGAACATGATTCAGCTGCTGTCAGGATGCCTCAGAGGAGCATGTGCTTTCTTGAAGGACACTTGCAGAAAAGTCAAAACACAAAGTTACCGAGCATTCCTGCTGGATATCTAAAGATGAATCTGAAAGGAGAAAGGGATGGAGGGAAGAACATTGTGATTTATGCACAAGTTGTAGAGGAAATCATATATAAGACCATGGGCAGAAACATCTTGCAAACAGTGCACTATAGGCTATAGCAATAAAAAATGGATGAGTATTCATTTTTATCTACATGAGACTAGACGTGGGATGCTTGTATTTCTTTTCCTTCTCTGCAAGAATTCCTTCAGGGATTTCTAGATCCCTCTCTGTCTTTCTGAACACTAGAAGTATCTGGTTTATTTGATCCAGTCTCATGACCTAGGCACAAATTTCTTTTTTTTTTTCCTTTAAATATAGAACAGTAAGATGATATACAATAATATATCACATCAATCAGATCTCAGGGGAATTAAATTTTTTAGTGGGTGAGAAGGCACTACCTATTAGCCACTTCGATATTCTTTTGAAAATCTGTTGAATTTTCAATTCAATATTTTATCAATATTCTCCTGAATATTGATATTCCCTTAAAATTTTCTATATCAAAAAAGCTATAAAATCAGCACTGCAATGCCGTGTATATAAACAAGGATTAATATTGTCTCAGCTATAGTATAAATCACCAAAAAATCTCACCTAATATGATAAATCATTATCATCAATGCGATCATTTGAGAAAATCTGAAACTGCTGTTAAACTGCAGCTAGTGACTTCTGTGTTTGGGAGTGTTGGGCTGAACTCAAGAGTGCCTCAGGCTAAGGCTGTCCTCTGACTGAGGAGAAAGATCCCTTTTCAGAAGGCATCTGGGGACTGGTAGCACACAAGTTTGTCAGGTTGGAAATGGGACAGGACAAATGTGGAGATAATCCATAGCCACTCCCTCCATGGCACAGGGATAACTGCCATGCGGAAGGATCTGATCATGAGCACTTAAGGCTAAGCTTGCGCAGCAGGTGACTGTATCTGCTCTTCACACCCAGCTGAGACCTTGTAGCCACAGCAGATATGGCACCAGCCTGAGATGATAAACTCTTTCTCTACTTAGCAGACTAATATGTGAGCTTGGAGCACAGGGAGAATGAGCTCATGTCTGCCCACAAAAGACCTTTTAAATATATTTAATATTGGTATCCAAACACAGGCACAACCACAATTAGCAATGCCAATTCCCTTTTAGCAAAGGTGGCCAATCCAGACTATGAAAAAACATCACATAACTGCAGGATAAGTGAGAAGCTCAGGCTCATGAAGCCCCAGAACAAGATACCTTGGCTTGGGACAGTGCCAAGCTTTGTTTTATCAGCTCTCAGAGCTGTTGTTGTCTTTCTGGAAAGGAAATAAACACCACTGAAAGAGAAGAGAGATAACATGAGAACAGGGATAAGGACTTCCTTAATTACTCATATTGTGAACTTTTACTCTAGTGGTGCATTTCAGACTCCCCTTAGGGCAAGTAACTGGCCAGACTTGCCAGTACCTCAAAAGAAGCAGAAGACACTCTGCATATCTTTCAAAAAGATGTTGGCATTTACCTACCCTTTGCATTGCCTTCATTTGCTTCCATTACATCAGTGAACAATTGCTCTCTCCCACACAAGTGATCTCTCTCCGTGCAGAGCAGGAGATCATACAAGACCATAAAGGAAAGAGCACAGCTATCTTCCTGTATCTTAGCAGAGAAAAAGGAGAATGCAACAACACCACAAATAAATCATATTTCCAGCATACACAGGGTTGATCATTGCAAATACATTATCTCTCCAGAAAAAAATGGTACATACAATACAGTTATTCTTGGACACAAGGGGATGGCATGCACATGCTCTGGGAATGGCACCAGATTATTCTAAATGGAATCCAGCAACAAGTTCATTTGTGGTGAGGAGGAGGAAAGAAGAAACAAACATCTTTCTTCTCCCCTCCTCTGAAAGGGAAGGTGATGACAAAGCAAGTCAATAGGGAATCAGCATTAAAACAATAAATGTTTTATCAACAAGATATGGACACAGTCCTTCCCCAGACATAGTGGTGGAAATAGTGACAGTAACATATTCACCAGCAAAGACATATTGTGAGTGCTTTGTGCTGGCTGTAAACCCTTCTCTGGTCCAGCTGGCCCCATGTGTGACTCATGCAATGCTTTGACCCTGCTTTGGCTTGAACCTTTGAGCAGATGATGTGAGATCTGAAAGGGTAACTTAAGGAAAGATATTCTAGTTATAATGAATGTCATGTGTTGTTTCCACCTTGTATATTTACAGGCTCATATGTACCTTCCTAGACAAGTCATACATTCCATTAAAAGACACTGCAGTTTACCCAAAGCTTGCTCTTGAAATTTGCCAAAAGATAAAAAGTTTCACTATTCCACTATCAAACACTCACAGTACAGAGAGTATCAGAGACTGGAGCCTGGGCCTTGAGTACAATTACACAGCAACCTCTAATACTTATTGAGTAAATATTAAGACCTTTGCCACTTCTAATACATGCAGGGTGGCATCCTGCTGCCTAATTGCCTAAGGACACTTGAAATTACACCAGCTCTATCTCCCCAGGTACTGGGGACACACAATAATCCAGAAACACAGTGAAATTTAGCCCCTTCCATGTATCAGTGGGGCTTTTTGAGCCATCTAATCTCCATGCCTTGGCAACAACAAAACCATATTTCCAGTGTACACAAGGTTGATCAATGCAAACAACTGATTTTTCCTGTATTCAGGAAAAGGAAGGCTGGTTTGAAAACTGTTTTTCAAGCCTCAGCTCTTAAGGAATGAAAACAAGGAGGGAAAAAGGATAGGAGGAAGGAGAGGAGCTCTTACGAAGATGCACCTGGGTTTGTATTCATTTATGTCTGGTCCCGTCTGTCATGTCATATGGTGCCATGAAGCGCAAACTGATTCCTGAAAGAGGATCTGGCTGCTGGTAGCATAGAATCCATTTGGGAATTTTCACAGGAAAACAAAACAAAAAAAAATATTACAGAATTCAGGGGACCAAGGGTTCTTTTTCTGTTGTTTTAATACAACTCACTAAATTGCATTAAATAATACTGTGTTTGCATTCCGGCATTTCCAGGATTTTGAAGGTAATTGTTATCAGTAAAAAACTCATTACCCAAAGTGTGAAAATTTCAGTAAATTCAGAAAATTTTCAGTAAAATCAGGGAATGGTAGATGTTACCACTCTTTTAGGATTTGTGCCTCAGATCAGCTCTTTCACATGTTGGTGCAGTAGTGCATAAACAGTTGAGGCAGAAAGCACATGACAGAGAAACATCAAGTTCATATATTATAAAATGCAGTTTCTCTCACTAAGGCCTTAAAGCTCTTTAGTTCTAGTAATCTCCTCTCTAATATTTTATGCACTGTTTCTAATAGCTTGGTAGACCACAGAAGGAAAATTCTCACTTCAGAGAACACGTAAGATAAATGTTGAAGCTAATGGAGTGACTCTTGCCCATTGAAAAGGAAAAGAAGCATCTTAGTACATGTCCTTAGGCCAAGTAAATGATATTTAGTGTTACTTCTTAATCTTCAGTGGTGAAAATCTAATGCAGGTAGCCCAGGGCTAAAATGAATCAATCAGACATGCAGACTATTGTTGACAGTGATGAACTCAACCTGCAAAGAATCAAGAAACACCAGTCTTTTCCTTGTGAGACTGTTGTGTTATGTCCTACAAAGTGCAAATAAATTCCAGGTCTAGGGAGTATGCAGAGTCTGTAAACCCAGCCCAAATAACCCTGATTCCTGCTCACTGGCTTGGTTGGTTTGAAAAGGAACCTGTTTCCTGAGGCTCATCATATGTGCTCAGAGAGCTCTACTGAGTGCACGCTGCAGCTTTCTCCTGGTTGCACATCCTGCTCCCAGGCCTAATTCTCTTGCCTTTTCTTCCTCAAGAAGAAAAAAGCTTGGCAGCCCCAAAGGTTAACACAGCATTTTAGAAAATCTTTACTTATTAAGCAATGACTCTGACTAGTTTGTGGGAAATATTAGATAATATGACCACTAATGTTCAGGCACTACATGTCAATACTTCCAGAAGCCTGATAGAAAAATCCCACCACCTTGCCTGACCTCTTCCATTTTTCATCTTGTAATATCCTAGTGTGATATCACAGCCAGTGTATTTTTTTCTGTTCATGCTTGGCAAGGCTCCACATGGTTTTTAAGTCACTTGTTCAGGCAGAAGAAGAATGGTACATTTGGGATGAAATTATGCTGGAGGGCATTGCTGCAATTAGAGAGATGAATGGCCCTTGGCTTTAATGAGAACACCAGGTACACGTTTCATGTGCTTATTCAGAGGAATCCAGCTCACTCAGCCAGGCAATGTAGTGCTGCTAAGTCAATACCTGTGGAAGTGCAAACACTGCTTCTGGAGAAGGGGCCCTTTCAACTCCATGTTTACCTACTAACAAAACACATCTTAGCAGGAGAAAACATCCCAATTGCCATGAATATTCTGTCTCATTCCTTCCAGCATGTTAGAGCTGCTTTTAAATTCACAGTAGAGTAGTGAGCAAGAGAATGCTGGATGGGCATGAAAAGCATGATTAGGACATTTATATCACCATTATAAGTACACCCATGCCAGATAACATGCAATTACATATCTCCAACCTCATTCCAATAGTGAATTTTTTTTTGTGCTACTTGAACAGAAATCTGTTCTTTAAACCCTGTTGCTTTCCTGTGCTTTTTCAAGCTTCAGGAGATAATATTTTGTGCTACATAGCTACAGCTTCACAAACAGAAAAATACTAAAAGGACTGTATTAAGATCAGAAAGACAAACTCTCTTAGTTGAGGAAAGAATTAAGGCTGCTAGATCTGCCCGAGCTCAGTTTCCCTTTTCTGTGCTGATTATGATACAACCTTTGATAATTCAAGCATATTTTTCCACAGCATTTTTCCTGTCTCTTTTTGTGCACAGAATGGACTGCACTCACTAAGTGAGCAGCAATTCAATATTTCATTTTCCGCCTGTTGTTCAGTGTATTGCCCTAGGCCTTATTTACTGCATATTTACAAATGTGGTTCTGAAGACAGAATTATTAATATCCTCCTGGGTGTTTCTGTGCTGCTTCTCATTAGCCTATGTGAGTGCTTCACAAAGATCATTCAATTTATCTTCCCACCATTTTTCAGAGTTGAGGAGATGGAACCATCCCTGTTTTGCAACTTTCAGCTCACAGCTCTCAGACTTTTTTCCCATTCTTTTTTGTCCATCACCTCTACACTTCTAGGTTTTGTCCTTTCCCCTTATTTTATGTAATCACCAGCATACGCCTGCCTTCTCTGCAAATTCCAGCTCTCACTCCTGAAAGCAGCAGGAAAAATCACAGGAGGAGCTTTTCTTCTTGGAAAAGGGAAATAAAATTCTTCATTTTTGTTGCTTGCACTGACATTATATATAATGACCAGACAGGTTTTTTCAGTCCTGTGCTAAACCATGCCCCATGCAAGCAGAAGCTTTGGAAAACTTAGCAGTCAAAATTGTGAACTTTGTTGAACTACAGCAAACCAGGTATTTTCAAAGGCTTGCAGCTTTTTAAAAGAGTCACTATAAGAGTATTCCTAACAGCAACTCTATGTTCCATTCAAATTTCAAAGCCTCACTCAAAATGTGAATAGTAGAGTGTTTTGATGACTCACTCTCCTTTTCTTTAAAATAATAAAAAGAAACTTAGTCTATCATATTTTAGGTGTAAAAAACCCAAACATTCTTGTTAAAAGTTATATATATGTAAATGAAATTTAGATGATCCTGTTATAGAAAAATCTGCTCTCAAATTAATGTTTTGAGGAGCTATAACACCTTTTCAGTTTCTCTTAATAAGAAGTGCTTGAACACCTTAATTACAGAAACTCTTATCAGCCCTACCTGTAATACATGAATGGACACACATAAACTTCTTACGGCTAACTCCATGACACAGAAAAAGAAGAGTTTAATAAGTAGACTCATGCACTTAGAGAAACATAAACATATACAAATGTCTTTAAGCTTTCATTTGCTTAAATAAAAACAGCCAGGGGAATTCTTTAAGGGAAAATACACAAAGTGGGGAAAAAAAATTCCCTGTTTTCTGGGCAATTTATTGCATCCCTCGTCAAATGCATATTCCAAACACTGAGTCCTCTCACAGCTTTTGAAAAAATGAAGTAGCTCTTGTTAGTGGTGGGGAAATTATCAGCACCACAGTAGTGCTGAATTTCTAAATGCATTACTGAGAGTGTTACCTGCTGGTACTCCGGTGGTAATTACAACACACATCTTAAAATCTGTCTGCACCCTCTGTGCCACTGTAACTGCAACCCTCACTCCCACACCCCATCCATTAACAGTAATAAAATATTTTACAAAAATGAGACTTAAATTTGGATCAGTATTGTGAAAGACTCAGGTGGCCATGATCACATTTCCCAAACTTCAGGGCACTGTCACCAACATCCAGGGCAGCACAACACAGAGCCTGTAGCCAAGTGTTTGTACATTTATGTATTTAGGGAATTTTTGGGTTGTTTTGTTGTTTTTTTTTTTTTTCTTGTTGGTGGTGGTTTTTTACAAAGATGAGATCAAACCCAATATCTATCAGTGTCAGACTCCCTCAGGACCCTCAGGCTTCTTCCACTGTTACATTTCTATACAGCAGCATGCTGACTTGGATAACAGCATTACCCATTGGACTTTTCTTCCATCCACACCCTGCATCCCAAGTCACCCTATATACTGGAGATGTTGCTGTTTGGTTATCTTGGAGAAATTTAGGAGAATTACTGTAGGAAAGAAACAAAACAAAATACCAAGTAGTATCCCAGTGACAGTAAAGATCTACCTCTAACAGAAACAGGATACCTTGATGCTAAAACTCTTGAAACCCCTCAGAATGCAAGTCAGATTAAAATTACTTGAAACATAAGTATTAATTCACAAAACTACAAAGCACGTAAAGACCATTACGAAGCATGTATGTATTTTTTCTAGGAAAAAAGTCTCTTATGATGTCAGCTTTTCAGGTTACTGGACATTCTCTGACTTCCAGCGAAGGCTGCAGTTCACTATTATTGCTTCACCTCTGAGTTACAGTCACAGAAGACTCTTTGTCTGGGAAATTAGGCTGGGTTTTGCACTTCTAGGAAGCAGCTTCCTTGAGGATTCATTGGGTTTCTGAGTCTCAGTCTCATTTCTCTATCTTTCTTCATAGAAGAATTTTACATTTCTTATCAGACTATTAACTACTCTCACCCCTTTGGAAACATCCATGTGTCTGACAGGCTGGATGCAGCCCTCTTTTGTGCTTGACTGAGCCAATTGTTAACTCCCTAAGCAGTAAAACATTCTTTCTGTCCAAGGAGGCACTACCTACCTCTAAACATGGAGTACTTCAAGGCATTAAAAATGCATAAAGCATGTCAACTGCTTATTATGCTTTATACAAAAATGTATTAAAATATAGATAGACAAAATTACACATGGCACAGTCACACCAGCTATGCAGCTGAAATTGGATTACAAATAATCAGCCACAGTGGAGTAGATGGGATCCTAATGAGTTTGGAGCTTGAGTGCCCACAGCTGTCTGATGCCATGCAGGAGGCTGAGCAGGAGGTTGGAATGTTATGTGCAGCAGCTGCAAGCCAGGACCTGGCTAAGTCTGTCAGGATGAGCATTTCTGTCCCCTGGGTGCTGGTTCAACCTGGAACAGAGGGGCTGGAGCCTTGGCTGGCAAGAGTGTGTCATATACAAGGGTCCTTGCACAGAAATCTTATTGTAAAAATTGATATCTGCTCTCCAGGCCGGTCCCACTTCGTAAAGATACTTCAGATTCTGTCACCAAATGATACAATTATGTCTCTGCATCTGTTTTATCCTGCATTTCACCACAACAACATGCCAAGTCCCATAAGCCTGTCATGCCAGAAGAGAACATGGCTCCTTCCTACATAACCTTTCTGAGAAATGGCTTTTCAGAAGCCAAGGATACATTTCCTAACCACTGATTAACTTAGGGTCAGCTACATTTCTGCAACCTTAGACTTGAACAACAACAAGGTACACCAGAGTGCCCATTAACACACTTTAGCTGCATTCCTCTGAAGGCTGGAAATTACGTGGCATAGCAACACACTTGGCTTACAAGGATTGCTGGAGGAGTTGAATTCCAAGGATTTACTGCTTTTGACCCTCCAAGAGTTTAGCACAGGGTCTAAGCACTGTCAAATAGGGTTTGGCAAAAGGGAGAGAGTGCTGCCAGTGCACCCAGTGCAGGTGCTCAGGCATCTGGAGAACATTACCCAGATGTGCTCCCAAGGACACTGCAGCTGCACCCTTTATTTTGCTCTGACCTTTTCCTGGGGACACAGGATAAGCCACACGAGTTTCTCCCATGGAGCAGGTGTTAGGTACTAATCTCTCTCCTCTCTGTGTGAAAAAGTGTTGTAAGTGCTTCCTTCCATTGTTCCCACCAGAAGTCAGAGACAAGTGGGGTACCTTTCTCACCTCTATGGGCAGCAAAGGGAATTTCACTACATGATGTCCTTGACTCTAGCAGGGATCAGGCCCTCCACCAGGACCAGCCAGAACAAAAGTACAGCCCTTTTGCTGCTGTATCCACAAACTAGCCAGAAGCAAAGAACTGAAATTATTTTTTTTGCTGCAGACTTCTCCGATACAAGCTTATTGATTGCATTGCTGGCTTCTGGAGAAACAGATATGAAGTTAATGAAGATCAAGGGTTAAAGCTGATAAAAACTGATATTTTCAATGCAGTTCATCTATCACGCACATTCAAATTAGTTTTCCCAACAAAATATCTATTGTGGAGAAATAGTAACATCTGAATCATTTAAGAGAATGTTAGGAAGAGCTTAAAGCCGCTAAATATGTTTTGTGTTTATTCTGCTGAAAATGTTTTCCTTTGATAAATAAATAAAAGCAATTTTTAAAATTTTCAGATTTTGGATTTAATCACCAGAAGATCTTTCTGATCAACAGCAATCCTCATTACAACCTGCTTGCCAATATTAACTTCTATTAATTAATTTTCCCAAGGAATGTGTTTTGTACAGCTGCTAGAATATTTGTCCAGGTAAAAGGAGCCCTTTCTTTCCCTCAGATTTGTTATTCCTGTCAATTCACTCTATTACATGTAACAAGTGCCCTCAGAAATTCCTCATGGGGTGGTGTGCACGTGCCAAACTTTTGGGTCATTTCAGCTCTTAGCAGGAGCCAAGTGTGTCCTCACTTTTTGCAAGTAGTGCCATGAAGAGATAGCTGCCAAATCCAGGTTATGTTAACAAGTTGCCTGCATTTTGACAAAGCTGTCCCAAAGCCACTATTAAAATAGCTGGTGGTTCTCAGTTTTCCTGGTGTTTTCATATCCAAACACAGGTGCATTTAACCACTTGTATTCTTAGCACCTCGTGTTTGGAAAGATGAGCCTTCTTTACAATTCCAACAAAACGCAGAGGGGGAAAACGACTCCCTGACCTGCCCACTGTATGCTGGCTACAGCTTAATCATCTTGTCAGCTCGCAGTGTGCCCTGTTTTCTGAAGTGGAACAGCAAAAGAAAACAGAAAATCATGGATAAGACATGATTTACCCTTGAATCGTGCTTTCACATTTCAGATTCACAGGGAAGGTCCTCTCCAAACAAGCTTGCAATCAACACAATGCATTCCATCACCGTGGTGCTTCCACAAATTGGAAATCAAAATGGCATCAAAGCCACAGGCAGACACTGGTTTGTATCAGACTGAGGAGGAGATGCTGAGCTAGATCTGAATTCAGTGTTTCACTGCATTTCCCCAGAAGGGCTTTAGAAATGGGGCAGCCTCAGCTGAACCTCCCAAAGGGCTGCAGGAGCACATGTGCCACTGGAAAGGGATGCTGGTTTTCCCAGGCCCTTCCTTTCCTGTCCCCAGTGCCACCTCTCAGTTCCCCCGTGCCCCTGCTCATCTGCTGCTCTGTGAACCAGGAGGATGGACTGGCAGCAAAAGTACAGGCAGCCACTTCCACCTGGCTTTGGCACAGAGGTTCAGCTTCAGGAGGATGCTCAGGAATGTCTAATACAGGAAGGCTGTGGAGAAGAGAAAGTGCTAATCCAGCCTGTCTGTGTGTGCCTAACCATTTCTTTTTCACATTATGGGCAGGACTCACTGCCAGTTGCAGTGCTGCATCTACCAATCTTGCTCACAAGTTAACTATGACAGAGCAGTTGCTCCTGACTTCCCCTGAAATGTTTTTACCTCTGGTTTGTTTTTTTTTTTTTTTGTCACATAGGATTTCCCAGATGCTGATGTGCCACACAACTGTTCTGAGCAGGGGAGGTACACACATGCACAGTGTAAATTGTGACTTACCCTGCAGACTCCAGAGGGAATGCAGGTAGCCAGGATGTAATTATTTAAGCTGGAATTGAGCCAGGACAATGAGGTTAAATTCTCTATTTGTTTGGATTAACTTAATTTCTAAATATATTGTCCCACCAGTTGCTGTAGAAATAACCTTTTTGTATTAGCCAGCAGGTTAAATAGTACTTTTATTGCAGCACTTGCTGGCTTCCATGCAGTCACTTCTGGTTTTATTGGACTTCCAGGCCTTTTGCATGATCCCTGTCAGCCTTGGAGCTGCATCTCCTAAGGACAGGTACAAAAAGGATAGGACTGACTCTGCCCAATTCTTAAGGGAACCCCCCACCCCACCTTTCCCAAGCATGGTTTGGTGCAAAATGCCGCAAAGACGGTGTAGACTCCACACAAAGTAACCTCCCATATTCCCAACAAGGTTTTCCATCCTGCACTCATCTTACATTCTCCCCCAGATTGTTTGGAAACTAGAGCAGAACAGAGAGAAGCGCCTAGAGATTGAAGGAACACAAATAAACCAACCCAAACAAAAAACCCAAACCAAAACAAAAAAAAAAAAAACCCAAAACCAAACTAAAACAAACAGGAGAAAACAAGAAGGGGGGTGGGGATGGAAAAAGAGCAACATTTTCTTCTGTCCCCTTCCTTTTGACTCCTAGGCCTGTCCCCCATTTCAGCAAGTTAAACCACCAAGAACAAAGCACACAAGGACTAATGGTGAGGTATTGCAAGAGGTCGAGAGCTGAAGAAACACCACTCAGAGGTGTCTGTGCTGTCAGGACAGCACAGCAAAGACACAAAAGCCTCCCCCAGCTCTAACATTAAATATGAGTACAGCTGGGTAAGTAAAACCTTATTGAAAGCCATTCTCTTCTTGTTTTCTTATTTCCCCCTCACTGATCTGCTATGTGGAAGGGCTTTACTCACTTCCCTGGAGATAAGGACGCTAATACCCCTCATTAGTGCTTGTGACTCACTGAATGCAGCCAAGACAATCCTGTGGAAGGGTTTTGATAGAGAAAAACCTGCCACGTCTAGAGATGCATTTTCAGGGTAACCAAAGAAAATGCCAAAAATGGTTTTTCTTCAATGTCTCCACCATCACATATTTTAAGGGGCAGAAATACTGTCAAAAAAAAAAAAAAAAAAAAAAAAAAAAAAAAAAAAAAAAAGAGAGAGAAAATAATCCCTACTTTAAATTCAAGAGAGTTTAAAAAATATTTTGAAGCTCTTTCATATTTCTATTGCCTGCAAGAGCAGGTGTGTAATTACCAGCTATGGAAAGCTCAGAGGGAATCATAGAAAACCATTAAAACTGACTAAAAATAACTCTTTTATACATAAAGATGTCAGAAATGTGAAGCTTTAAGTCCTTCAAGGGCTTGAAGGAAATTCTGTCTCACTGAGAAGCTCAATTCCATTCTGAAAAACACATCCTTTTGGTTCTGAGGAATCCCATTGCTTCCCAGCTGAGAGTTTATCTCGAGCTGCAGAAGCAGCAAAAGCCCCAGGGTACAGGGCTGATCCCTGGGCAACTCTGGCATAGTGGGTGATGTGCACTGCAAGCAGCTCCTCCTATGCTGGAGGAAAGACACAATGGGGCAGAAAATCTGTCAGAAGGGGAGGGTGTTGGAATAATGGGCTTAATGCAATGGAAGAAGGCTCAAAAATCAGAAGTGGGCAGGAAAGATAAGCACCATCCAAAGAAGTGTTTCTCTAGAATCTCTAACACAAAGATCTTGAGATTTACAGGAACAGAACCAGAGGACACTTCTTGAGAATCATCCCTTTGCATCATACTGTAAAATCCTTTTCGTAAATTTCAATTGTCCCTTAAAACTAGGTAATTTTGGGGAAATAGATCAGTAGAAAAATCTCATTTCTCTAAAAATCACAAACTTCTAACTTGTATTCTAAACATACCCATGGTGGTAACATTTCTTTACAAATATGAGCAAGGGTGAACTCTTCTCCTTTGAAAAACCCTTTCCAAGTATCTCATGCAGACACTGTGCATGCAGACAGCCTTTCGACCACCTTTCCCTAGTACCTAGTGGTGCAATTCCTGACTGTTTTGTCAGAAGTGTGTAATACTTCTCTTCCTGTACTTTCCTCTTCATACTGCTGGTAAAACTTGATAAATAGATTAGACAGTCACGTTCTCCTACCTTCAGCACTGGAACTAAAGCTGAATTGAAAATAAACGTTAGGTCCCATAACAGCAGCATTAAAAAAAAAAAAAAAAAAAAAAAAAAAAAAAAAAAAAAAAAAAAAACCCAAACAAACCAAAAACAAAACAACAAACTTTTAGGAACTTTATTTTCCCTCCAAGATTGATCCAGATACAGTTGTAGTGTCACGGTCTAGGAGCTGGCCACAGTGGCCTGCTATCTGAGATGCTTCCCTTTTATGATAACACCAGAAAGAAAGAAGATGAGAATGGCTTGGGCAACAGGTATCTCTAATCTTTTGATGACAGCATCTTTTGTTCCTTGTTCCAACACTGTTTCTTTTTCAGTCTTTTTTCAGTGACAGGTCTAAGGGCATTTTCAAATAGAATTTTGACCCAAAAAGCATTTAAACACTTTTGCTAACCTTTCAGCTGTCAGTCATAGTATGTGGGGCATCATCACTTCAAACTTTATCATTTGTTTGCTATAGAAAAGCTCAGGTTGACTACAGAAGGATAATTTTATATCAAGTACTTTCATTATTTTATAGATATTTTCTACCAGAACTAAAACGTCTTTATTACATGAAGTAAATTTCAAATGTTCAATGGCATTAAATTTCAGGTCAATATAGATTTGAAAAACTGAAGTACAATATGATCTGAAGAGAATACTTTCTGAGGGAGGATTGTTTGACATTTCAGAAAGCAGAGCTATTTTCTAAAGTTCGAATTGAAAACAAACAAACAAAAAACACACTCTTAAGATACAGGGAAAAAAAAAAGCTAAGATATAATGACACATTTTACAAGATAAAGCTTTCTTTCAACAAAGCCTCTCTAACGAAACATCACTGAGCAGGCAGGAGTGTTGATAGCAGTCTTACTACATCAGTGATAAATCCCTACAACCACAGAAACCTCCTCCCTTGCTTACAGCTCCAGAGCACCATTTCCAGAGAAAGGGAAACGGCATCTCACATGGGAGACCTTCCTCATGCCCCTGAATCTCCCAAGGCTCCAACTTGATTGATATCAGCATTATCATTGCACTTGATTGATATCAGCATTATCATTGCACTTTGTCTCTATCAGATTCCTCTAATGGCAGTTTGGCACTGTCTGGTAAAGAATTTTTTCTTATATGTCTTTCATGACCCCAAGATGATTAACCTATGCTGTTGCTACAGATATTTCTCACCTCAAAAATTACAAAACAGCTGGTGTACCCAATGTTATTTAACTAACTACATGGTATTGTTGGGCAAATTAGTGTCACCAACACATGCAACAATGATCCAGAAGCATGTTCTGCCCATCTCACCATTAATATATTCCCTAGACTGTGCTTGGTGCATGAATATCTGGAGCTCAGCTAGGAAAACCCTAACAAGAGGAAGGAAGCACAAATCCAAAGCTTTATCATCCTGAGTTTCTGTGTATTTGCAGGCCAGCTCTGTAGCTAATCTGCATGTGGTTTGTATTTAATTTCCTCAGGGATTCAAGCAGTAATTAAAATAAATTATAATTAATGACTGACCAAGCTCAGAAATCTTCATGCACCTTAACAAAAACTGAAAATAGCTGATAATGTTGAAAGAAACAAGGCAATATGCTTATTCATCAAGACTAGGAGCCAGAAACATAAAATAATAAAATAAAATCTAGAAATCCCAATCGTAAAAGCTATTGCTATGAGGTACCTTGAGGTCTGCTAGGGATAAAATCATGCAAGGTTTCTAAGTTACTATTCCTGAGTTGCAGGTCCTTGGTGTCCTCTGCCCACAGCCCTTATTAAAGAGGTGGGATATTTCTCCTTCAGCAGCAAAGCAGCATTTGGTGGGTCTCTGCAGGTGAGCATTTAAGAGTGCACAGCATTTACAGCTCTGGTTATCCCTCTGGATTTAATGTGGATTTAACTTTCGTCAGCTCCCCATCAGCCCTGGGGAGAGCCTGTTTTCCCCACAGCTCCTGAGACCACCAGGCTTCCCAACCACAACTCCCTCTCCCCAGCGAGCTTCCCACCTTCCCCAGGTGTGCCAGGAGTGTGGCCAGACCCCTCCCTGTGACAGAAAATGGCATGGTGGGAGGTCTGGGTGCTTGGTCCCTTAAATCCTGCTCATTTCGTGGAACCGGAGCTGTATTTCCTTACAGGCTTTTCTCGATTTGTTCATAGTAAGGCCCTTAAGCTTTAGATTAAGCACTTAAGCCTATAATAAAAGGGACACAAAGAAAACAGTAAACTGTTAATTTAGATAATAGTGAGAAAGAAAACCCTGCAGACTGCATGCAATTCTAATTCCTCCCCCTCATGTCCAAAGCTAATCCTCTGTAGGTTCCTACATTCAAGAGTCCTCAATGAAATGCAAATACTACTGTACCATGGACCCCCTGCTGCAGCACATAAATCCTGAAAAGTGATGGGAAACAGCACGTGAGGAGGACAAGCTTATTTTTAATTCTTTACCATTGCAAACACCTAACAGGACATCCCAGAGCTCTCAACAGTAATGACTTTTGTGACATAATTGCAGACCACAAAGCAGCAACATAAAACAAAGCCAGAAGGAAGTCCATTTGCCACCAGATTTCCAAAAAGATTTTCAAGTCACCCGTGCAGAACCATGCAGGCAATGTAGCAAGCTGGCTAACTCTAGGAACCAAAGATTTTCAGCAACAGGAACATGCCAGGAAATTTGCCTCTATCCTGACAGAAGACATGCATCAAAAAAATTCTGGTGGATCCAGGCTGTAGCAGCACTGTGAGTGGTATACTGAAGTGGCATCTGCGTTTTTTTCATGCCCGTTTCTAGCATTTTCTGAAGAATTCTCACAACAAGTGTGTCCCTGCTGTTACATCCACCCATTCCAAAGTCCCTGCCTCTGGGAAGAGCCAGTCAGCAGCACTTCAAAGCCTGCCCACCCTTTAGGGTGACCTTTTAGGTCACTAATCCAAAGCTGCTCTCTGGACACCGCTGGTGTCTTGCTGGAGTTCCTGGGAAACAACCTCCTCACTTCGGTGCAGATCACGAGATGCACTGCCAGGGCTGTGACACCAAACATGGTTACACACTGGGGATGGGGCTGTTTCATTTTGGGATGAGCACCCTGGACCATTCAGTATGGAAGCTTTGGCTGTGCCATGAAGTTCCTCAAAGCTGATGAAGAATTGGGCGTGCACGATTCATTTGTACAGGTTCATATATGCCTGCAGGTACACTCCAACGTGCCATCCGTCCAAGTGTGTACTGCACACCACCTTCCAGGAAGACAAAGTTCCTCCCACAGCTCACCCAGCAGCATCCCTGCTGCCTCACCCCATTCCCACTGGACTTGCAGCACGTGGCAATTTAACAAACGTGTCACATTTAATAAACCAGGCCCTCCACATGGTGTAAAGTAGGGCAGAACAGGGAGTCACTGCCGCCTCACAGCGTTGAGTCCCTGATTCTCATTCTTTGTGAAGGGATGGCCTTGCATTTTTACATGTATTCCATTGTAATTTGACAGTTGCATTAAATCCTTTTGCTCTCACTTAGAGAGAAGCAAAATGCACACAATTTGCCTGCGCTGTAGCACTGATTATTTGGCATAGGTATAGCAGGGCCTTGTGTCTCCACATTAAGTAGTATTAATCTCCTCTTGCTGTCTTCTTATGGAAGTCTTTCCCATGTCTCTGTTAATTTTTAGCTCTCCAGACACCTCTGTTTCTGCTGTATGCGTCAGATAAGGAAAGAAAAAGACACGGTGATAATCTCTGTTTATATACTGTACAGGGAAGCTGTATCCAGCAGAAGGAAAGAAGCTCAGAGGGAGGAACTACTGAAACATCACCTACTTAAAGCAATGCCACACACAGCCAGTGAAGGCTTATAAAATAATGAGATTTGTAGCAATGTCTCCAACTGGGTATTATACACTGAAGAGAGAGGTGTTACAACATCCTGTCCAAGAAAGAGATTTAGTGGGTATTTCAGAAAGGCTCCTGAAGCATTCAGCCTGATATGCAGCTACATTAACAAAGGAGGCACATAGGATACTAGAACACCTTGCTAGAGGCACACAATGAACATCAAAAGGGCTGATGGTTAAATTACTAAACAAAGCACTCCACATAGGCCAAAAGCAGGGTTGTTTTTCCCATACTTGCACTAAGTCGTAGATAACAAGTAATTACCTGCAAGTTACTATCTTTTTTCCTTCCTATTATGCTATTCTTTTTCTTCCCCATAATGACACCCACCCATCCAGTGAACACACCATTCATAGCAAAGCCTGCCTGCATTCATAGTGACTTCCAGCCAGCAATGTTCAACAACGCTGGGTTTATTCCTAAGCTGTTAATTGGATGAAACTACAGCAGGAATGCAGCAGGGGACTTTTTCTTCCCCCTTTTGAATTTCTCAATTAAACAGGTCACTGATGCACCTTAAGTTAATAAACACAAACATTCCCAGATAAGGATGTAGCTGAGTCTTCTTCTGTACTCCTGCAAGCAGCCATGGCTTACTTCTCTCCAAAAATACCTTGGAAACCAACACAGTTTGTTCCTCTGCTGAGAAAGAAATATGTATTCCTTTGCTCAAGAGAGCAGTAAATAAAATAAAGGGGTGGATGAAAACAAACACCTCAAATTGAACTGAATATAAAGCAAAGTGAGGCAGTGAAGATCACTTTTAAATGCTGCCAGCATTTGAGAAAATGAAGTCCATTTGAAGGGAGAATTTTCTCTCAGTTATGTTGCTCTAGATCAAAAGCCACTGTGACAGATTGCTGTGTATGGGACAGATGTAATTTGAAACAACATGCAACCTAATATTTCCAACTCTGAATGTTAACAGGGCAAAAAAAACCCCAAAAAAAGGCATAAAATAATAATAAGGAGCTATTTCTAAAAGAAATAATCCTGTTTAAAACAAAAACATCTGAATTCCTTTTTACCTTCTCACTTCTGAGACTTTAAGAACTACATAATATTTTCATAGCTTTCTCTGTCAGTGTGGAAAAGTAAACATGCACACACATGAGCACATATATTCACATATTCAGAAAAACAATTTTGAAATCACCTGACTCCAGGAGCTGAAAACACAAGAGAAACATCAATAAATACTGAAGGACTTAAAAGCACAAGTTTCCACTACAGCAGTTAACTTTTTTCTAGTAGACTTTGCTGAATATTCCTGCTTTAAATAAGTATATGAATATTGTAATACTTCTTCAATGCTCATGCTTCTGGTTTTTAGTATAGGACAAAGCAAAAATTGTCAGTGGTGCCTTAAGCAGATCTGGTTTTAGTTTATCACACTTACTCTCTACCTAGGTAACCATACTTGTGTATTACACAATGAGAACGTGCAAGTCCTGGCATGCAGAAAAGAAGGAAAAATACAAAAAAGTGTGAGTAAAATTCTATTGTGGAATGTGCACATTAGGCTCATATGACATTAAAGAACACTCATTTTCTTATTTTTCATAGGAAGATTTTACTAAACTACCTGGAATATTAAAAACTTTGTGATATTTTTTTTTCTAGGCAAGAAAAAAAAAAAAGGAGCTGGAACAAACAGCTGTCTTTTGAGGGCTTAAAATTTTCTTTTTACACCTTCTCTTGACATCCCCCAAGGAGGCATTTTGCCCACTCTGTTCCTTACACACTTCTACACCTGCCTAAATAGCTCATCTTTCTCTTTTGTCTCTCTAAAAGCTGATGAGTCATGAGCTGGCAGAACAGCCATTTGGTAGATTTATAAAGCATGATCAAAAATTTTGTGACAACTACAAAAAAACCCCAAAAATATTAAATAGATATTTTTACTGTAGCTTAACAGAGTCATGAAGGATCCCTTGAGAGTTAAGTCCAGATAGTGGCCTACAACTAAGATAGAAAACAAATCCATGTTCTTGATACCAGGGAGAATACTCAAAGCGTTGCAAAACAGCAAAATATTAGGATGAATTTGAATTCCAGAAGAAGAATATCTGTATTGTTGCAGAGAAAAGATGAGATTATTTATAAATGCAGCAATATCCTTCCTAAGTGTAAATTGAATAGGTATATTTAGCTTTCTGCAGAGATTCATGAAATTAGATTCGAATAGACAAAAAAGCGGCATGTGAGTGCTGTTATTTCCTATGATAAATGAACAGTGAAACGAGCACATTTTTATAAGAAAACATACACCTCATCCAGCGCACTGATGAACAAACTACTTAGCTATCCTGGGGGGAAAAAACCACCAAAAAACCCCTTCCTTTGTTTTATGATTTATCTTCATGGCTCTAAGAGCCAGCGACTGCATCTGTCCTGTAAGGTGAGGTGTCAGGAGGAGCGTTTCTCTTCCCTCTGGGCTCTGCAGCCTCCATTGTGATTTCCTTTGCAAAGGCCATGGAGCCTGCTCACACTGCCTCAGGCGCTGGAAAGCAGCTCATGCACTAAGGTGTGCCAGCTGGAATGGGTTTAAAATGCTGCTCTCACCATCAGTCCTCGCCCCTGCTTCTGTCTGAATGGCAGAGCAAGCTCCAAACCCAGCCAGTGGGTAGCACAGGTGCCAGCAGAGCAGCTGACAGGTGAATTTATCCCACTCACAAAACCCTAAAAAAATGGAGTGGTTTGGTCTTTTCCCCATCTCTATGCTAAATTGTGCTGACAACAGACTGGTTGACAGGGCCTAAAGGAAATTCTCATACAAAACAGCTTTCATTAAAGCAAAGCTTCTAAACAGCTGCTTATTGCTGAAGGGAAAAACCTTAAGATAATACTGGAGTTTTATCTAAAACCATTAAAAAATAATACTGAGAACTGGAAGTTCAGATTATAGCAAAAACAACCAAAACAAAACAAAAACCCCAACAAACAAGCAAAACCCCAGAATGCAACAAAACATCTATTTGCATAGAAATGTATATTTAAAGTCACTCAAGAACATTCACTTTGTCCTCTTGTGTGCTATTCACCTCTTTGCAGCATCTGTGTCTTGTGCAAATGAGATAAATTTTGATGCTAGTTTTCACTGAAGCCTAAAGCAGTCCACAAGCTGTAACCAAAGGAAACTTTAGGTCCCTTCCTTGGATCAGTTTTCCCAAGGAGATAAGAAAAACTGGTGCACATAATATTGCAAGTGAACAGAAACCGATTCATAGATGTTAAGACCGAAAGAAGCACAAAGTCTGACCCACATAACACAGCATGGAGACTTTACCTTTGTCTTTGCCTCAAGCTCTGCTTCAGCTGGAATATTTCCTTTAAAAAGATGATCACTTTTGGCACAAATATTTTAAATGAGAGAATATCTGGGACTAGCCATCTCTGAAATTGCTCTGTGACATGTGTTCTTAAAAATGGGAATCTAATTTGTGGAGAAACACATTATTTTCTTCAGTGCTGTGCTCTCTTTGCAAACTACACTACTTTATGCCTTGTTCTGTCCTTATTAAGTATTTGCTCAAGTTCCTCAGCTAAATGCATTTTCTGTCTTCATCTAAGTACTTAAAATGAATGTGTTTCTTCACAAATTTTGTTTTCAGACAATCTCAAAATCATTTCAATTTCCCTGCTTCCCTCAGATTTCCTAGACAAGACTCTTGCTGGAAAAAAAGCATGCCACAAAACCAACGCAACCCTGTTAAAATTGAACAAGTGGCCTTTGTAGCCTTTATACACTCTGAAAAATTCTACTTCTCCCTCAAGACCAAGGTTGCAACCTCATGCTTTTAGTGTGTGTCTCTAACTGCTTGACACATTTAATTAAAGCCCCAAGTCCTAGAATCAAAGGAAAACAAAAAAAATCTCAGCCTCTAGAAGCACTCTAGCCCTCATGGTAAACAATAAAACTTGGGCATATGACCCAAGCACCACAGAAATGCAGTCTCAAATGTAAAATTGTTTCATGATTTTAGACAGCTGAATCCCATACCTGAATGCATGGGACTGGAATCCCACCACTGCTGACTGGAAGAGGAGGAATCTCCTCCTGCTGGAAATTGCCATCATCTCCAAGAACACAGGAGGAGCTTCTAAGCAAACCCTGTAAACTTAGCCTTCAGCAGCCAAGATCTGAAGAAGAAATTCCTCTTGACCTCACTTTCTAAAGGAATAGAAATGCTAAAAGGAGAAGATAGAGCCCCTCTCCATTTTTATGTGAAACACATTTCAAGAGACCAGCTGAGAACCTCTCCAGTTTCAACAATCTCACTTCCAAAGAGCAAGACTCAAACAAAAAAACTCTGCAGACAACGTGAACTCAAAATGGAATGTCTGGCCTTACCTTCCTGAGAGCACCCCACCAGCTACAGAAGGTGGACACTATTCCCAGAGAACAAAACCAGCAACGTGTTCCTCAGAAAAGGACTCCTGGCCCAGGCTAGGAGTCACAGGCACATTTGAAACCAGTCAGGTGTTCCTGAGCAGTTTCCCAGCTCGGGGCTCTGCAGATTACAAACACCTATCAGCTGCAGCTCAGAGCTGAACTTGTTGAAGCAGTCAAGGCACTGTGCTCAGTCAGAAAAGGATTTTGGCTGTAAATCTTATCAGGTAAACAGGTAGCTCTTTATGCTGGGTCAGTGCACAGCTTGGCACACACTGCAACTCCCTAAATTGCCATGTAGTGACCTGTTATCCCCAGCAAAGGGAGATACCATTAAATTCACTGGAGATTTTCCATTCAGAGCTGCCTGAAACCATTTAAACAGCATCAAACTATTGAAAGCAGCCAAAAAAACCTTTCCTCTGTGCCTCTACTTCACTTACACAAAGTAAAATCTTGCTGGTAGAAGCACAAAGCTCTGCAGGGCATGGGGGACTGGGAGACAACTGCTGAACAGCTGGGCAAGTAAGAAATTTCACTGCTTACCAATTTCGGGTAAGCTAGGCATAACAGCACTATTAGGTTTATATTATGGATCACTAAAAATACTAATTACAGAGGCCCAGGCTCGAAACAGTTTCTCAGAAGAAGGTGCCTACAGCTAGTGTGCGGAACCAGTGTGCTTTACAGGGCTACATGTTCCCTCCTAAACAGAAACAAACACGCACAGTTATTATCATTTAGAAAAGACAAAAGCTGCCAAAGCCAAGGAAATGCCATCAGTGCTCTAAAAAGAGGACTTTATTGTTTGCTACTAATTGCAAGGAGAAAAGAATTCACAGACATTTCAAAGCAGCTGCTGTCTTGTTCTTAAAAACTCCTTCCACTTAAAAAGGGACATTTTAATTTTAACAGCTTTCAGAAGCTTTTATGGCTTGCTACCATCCAAGGCCATTCAGATGTGTTATTTCAGTATTGATTGTATTGTGAAGTTCAGGGAAAAAAAGGTCTGAGAAGCTAAGAGAAAAACCTGGTGAGTCTCTAACTAGAGAAATTACTATTTAAGTCTCAGCAATTTCTGTTAATTTAAGGATTAGTTCTCCCCCACAACACACATTGGTCTTGTTAATTTTACTGGTAAAAATCTATGCAGACTCAGTTGCTCAGGAGACTGCAACTTGATCCTTTGAAGCTACAGGTTCCAGCTGCTGCAAATCATCTGCAGAGTGAAGCTGATTTACATTAGCTGAGAATCTGGCCTGCTGGGGCTAAATTCTCCCCATCTGGTTTAATCAGTCCCCCTTCTGGAAAGCCCTAAGGATTGTAGTTTCAACAGTATTTGTCTCCAAGACTTTTGTAATCTTGATATTGTGTATACAGTCAGGAATATTTTACCCAGTGGTGGGCTGGGCACAGCCTCAGTGACGGGGGAACTTGCTAAGTGGGGCTCAAAGGGTGTCCACCTGTTTTACAATGTCCTGCAGAATTTTTTATTTAGAGGTTTCCCTAGATAAGTGTCTTTCTTTTGAGGTGTTTGTCCTACTTTTATCAGCCAGTAAAAGTGGCAGCTGTTATTGTGTGCATCTGACTGCTGGGAGCTGCCATCACTGTGTTTGTGGCATTAGATGAAAAAAACAATGAAAGCATCTTCTGTGGAAGGATTTCACTTCATGTACTTTTGGTTTTGTCTTATGGAGAATAAATGGCCTGTTTTTCTGTCTCTAGATCTCCAATTAATATTTGGCCATCAGTTTAAAATCAAGAGAAAGCTCTGCTTGGGCAAGTAGTGAGTAAAACTAAGGCTTAATTTAAATCAGATGAGAGAAAAGAAAAGAGAGATCCAAAGATACATCATGACTTTGGAGGCTGGGTCTGACTCTATTCTGCCACAGATTTTGCCTGGGTACCTAAATAAGCTACTCAAGGTCTGGGATATGGGTACCTGCAGAGAGGAGGAGGCAGAACTGGAATCTGGAAAAAACTTACATGCAAACAATTCACATTGCTTGTTATCAAACTTGGAGAGGCACCAAAATATCAGTCATGGAAGGACCCAACTTCCCAGGTCCAGTTTCTGCACCTGCTCATAGGGATTAAGACACATTTGCCGCCTCTCAGGAGCATCTGAACTGCCTCTGTCCCGAGGGACTGAAGAAGAGGATCTTCACAGATATGCTACAGCCGCATCATTGTGCCAAAATTATTTTGGAAATGGTGTGTAAGGAGAATGTATCCATGGCACTGCAGCTGGGAAATTCATCAGGATGCACCAAAGTGGGTCCTGGTTCCTACCCAGAATGCAAGATATTCCCCAAACATTATTCCCAGGTAGCACATTGCAGAGCTCAACTCCCTCCTCCTGCTTGTCTTGCTCTCAAATTATTTCTAGTGCAAGCAACAAGTTCACTGTGGGAAGGAAGGAAAAGGGAGATTAAACTTGCCTCAGCAGGCCACTAAAATGCACTGTGAAGAAGGAGAGGTCTCCTTTTATTTTTGAAAGAGCTGAGGGAAGTCTAGCAAGCGCTGGGAACTCATTGGTATGCTCATCTAGAGGGGAGCATGGGCAGTGACCCTAAGCCAAAACTCCTGGAAAACCCGGATGAGGTAGTCAAGATGTGCAGTCTGACACCTCCTCTTGCTCATAACACTTCTGAGCTGGACAGCTCAGATGAGAGATGCACAAGAGCAGTCATTTAAGGCAGCTTCTTTCTCAGTAAGTTGACTATTTTGGCTCCCATTTAGAGAGGATGAGCCTGTCCTATAAACAGAGGCTCCTCTAAATGGGTACTAGGTGTCTAACAGTGTTCAGCATCCCATATGGGCACCAGATGACTGCAAGGCAGGTTCTGCAGCACTGTAATTCTTTATTAGATTTGGCCTTTAGTGTTTCGGCTCTCCATCTGTGAAATCAGGATAAAAGCACTTCCCTGTTTTGTAGCTCATTTTCATACCCAATTGTAATTACTACAGAAAGATATTCAACACTGCACCGCTTTCCCAGAGCAGTTACCAACATAGTTAAGCAGGAACAAAGCACAATATGGATGCTTTTAATCTGATTTTATAAACTTGACACATAACTTTTGGCATAATTCTGTAAGGAATCGGTTGGAGCTTAAATGACACTTCCATTTCACTTCTGGGGAGATAACTACATTCATGGCTAGGAAGATGTGCAGGCAGTCTTGTACTGCCAGGCACACAGCTCACAGCTTCACTGCTACTAGTGCCCAAGAGAGCCATTTTATTGGAGTTGAGGTGTGATTAACCCCACTGGATACCAATTAGCTCTTCCAACCACATGATCTATCAGACACTGTCAGTGACTTTGATTTTCTTGAAGCATTGCAAACTGCAGTGGCTCAGGAGCTGTTCCCCAGGTGTTCAGGTGTCTTGTAGATAAAACTGCAGGTAGTAATCTTATCATCTGTCCCTGAAGATGTCCCCTCTGTTCATCCAGCTGAGCCCAGATGCCATGTGACAGATGTGGATCAGACACCTGGAATGTTTCCTGCTCTCAGCCCTCTTTCCTAGTGCACTACTCCTGCCTAGCATGCTGGTCCTCATGAGCCACCCATGTTTAACTTGCACCACCTGGCTACAGCCTCTGCAGGAGCTCCAGAGTCAGTAATAGGCTCTCAGACAGATGTTAGACACCCAGTCAGCTTTAAACATCTCCTAAGCCACAGCAGCAAGGCTGGGTTTAAAAGTCTGGATGTGCTCACATCCATTAGCCTGGGCAGCAGCTGAAATGCTTGCACTGGGCAGGCACAGTCGACATGCAGCTGTCTGTGATGGATCGTGCACCACGGAGCATAGAGCTCTAATTGTTACTTAACTCAGCAGTCTCAGCTAATGAAAGAGCCAGGATAATTGTTTGTGGTTCTGCTGCTCTTTTTGATTTCCAGAGACTCTTCTGATTTTGATGACTGAAGTAGACTGTTCCAAGGTGAGGTGTTCTGAGGTGCCTGAGCCACTCAATCTGATTTTGACAATGGAAGTGGAGCTCCTAGTCTTCAAGGAAATTATTAAAATATTACCCTTGGAGTTTATTGAGAATTTGTGGATCTGTGAGCCTTTCTGCTTTTTCACAGTCTCCCTTGACACATACAAGAGCATGCTGTTAAAAGTAATAATACTTTTAAAACAAATAATTCAATTTTTGGATTTTATTGTGACTCAGCAGCAATTTTCATTTTTATCTCAGGGAAGGGGAACCCCTTTCTCTTTCCTTTGACTTGGAGCAGAGTCAGGGTGTGATCATGGTGTGACCCCCTCCCTGTGCACGTCACCTTCATTGACAGCATAATACAGCACATTAGACCTGGAGCTGCTGCTAGCAAGGTTCATGCCCCCTTTTTATCCAGCTACCACAGCTGCAAGGATGAGAATCCTCGTGGACAGAGGGAGCACATAGCAGGAGGCTGTAAGGGCTTAAACCACCTCTGCAAGATTCACCAGAGCTCCTTCTGTCAGGGAGCCCTGTGTGCAGCAAATGAAATTTTCATGAAACAGTGAGCAAGCCTCATTAACATCTCCTGGGGAGAACGACGACGTTGGGCAGCGAGCTGTGCCTCCCTTCAGGAGGCTTCTCCCACCAGCCCAAATGGTGCTCATCCCACTGCACTCTTCTACCACAGAACTGCTTGTTCCCTGTGAGCACAGGGCAGAGCCCACCTGGCAGGCTGATAAATTGTGAACGACTCGTGGTTGTTAGAGAAACACTGGTTCTGACTGAAAATACAGAGGTATTTTTAGTGTCTGTGAGAAGTTATTGGGATACTAAGGACTGCATGTGCAAACAGCAAGGCTTTCTTTATCCTATGGGAACAGGAATTAGGTGATGCCTGTGACTGAGGTAAAATACTCACTGTTAGTTTAAGAAGAGGTAGGGGCATCACTTGTGTAAAATTCTATCCTTATGTCTTTTTTCCTTTCCTTGTTCACACTTCAGAAATGAGAAATGGCTTTCACAGCAGGAAGACAGAGGGTTTTGCACATTAGTAGTCACAGTGAAGGTCAGTAGGTCTGACTTGCTCAGGTAACAGCTGAGTACATTGGATCTCATTTCATTTTATTCCAACTGCAGAAGCTGTGCTGATCAACAGTGTCGCATTTCCTTTTCTTCAGCACAAAAGATGAAGTGATTGTTCCATGAGGCAGCAGCGGGGCAGGCGAAAACAGGAGAGGAGCAGCACACCCAGCAGTGCACTCCCTACACCTGCGCCTGTGCTTGTCCTTCCTCAGCTCTAGCCCTTTTAGTGCTAACAGGGGGGGTTACAGACAACCCCTCTGGGGTTTTTTTGTTCCTACAATATATTTCAGAGTCCCTTATATGCTCAGAAAATGCAGACACCTGCCTCGTGAATGCCTTCTGAATAGGAATGCTGGGAGAAGTGCTACTTGATATTTCTGTACTGAGTGCACATATGTAAGGATTCTACTGTTCAGTGTTGGACATATCTCTGCCTCAATCTCCAGGGTTATAGCAGGAGGAATTTTCCTTCCCAGAGGCCAGAGAGGCTTTCTGAATCTTTCATGTTCAAGTAGGATGGGGGAGGCCCTTTTTGAGAGAGTCCAAAGGAACAGCGATGTAGACTAGAGGAGGAAACTCCACTAATATTCTTGAGTGGCATTCACCCCCTTAAAACCTGAGTACATTGCAATAGTTCTGTGTGGCAGAGGAGAATTTTCCACATTTAACAGCATGGGAGCAGAAGTGAAACAAATGGATGAAGTGCCTTAGAGGAAGCCTGCAATGTAGAAAGGGTCAAAAATAATTTCTGACATATGATTCTAATTAGTTTTCTATTGGGACCTTTTTTGTTATTGGATCTCCAATAATTGTCTTAAACACCTTCAGTTCTTCACTTCCATACTGTAATGCTGCTCCTAAGATAATACTGTGAGGTCCCAGTTGATGGAACATTTTGACCACAGCTAACTGGCAAAGAGCTCAAGCAGTATCAATTATTGTCTTGCTCTTGCCCAGGACAAACAAAAAAACCCATGATCTCTGGAGAAGAGCAATGATTGTTGAGGCCTCCAAGCATAATGCACTAACTTTCCTCTGTACACTCCTTAACATTTCCTGGCATTGATTTCCTGCATGTTAACAAGACTATTAGAAACATAATAGGGGTGCTGCTAATAACCCCATGCTGGTGTTTGCTCAAAACTCATCAGAAAGAAGTAAACCTGCCCCCAAATGCCAATGAGAGCTCACAAAGCTGCTTCTAAGAGCAGCAGGAACTCCTTCTGCCCAAAAAGGGCTGTCCTGTCTTTTCTCTTGCTGGTGCAAGAGGCTGCATGTCAAGTGAAACAAGCAGCTGCAGACAAGCTGTATTTCTAAGAAGGAGCAGATTTAATATGTGGATCTGGTCCATCCTCCTTTGCCTTTGAAAAAAAGAGGCATCAGGAAGTCATCAGGGTGCTTAAGGCATTTAAATTGGTACTAGACACTTGTCCTGCTGCCCAGCAATGGGGAATATTCAGTTGTGAGTGTCCTTGAGGTAATTTCATCAATAGAAATTCAGACTTTAAATTGTGCCTTGGTCAACTTGCTTGACAGTTTTACAACAAAAGTGCATAAATTGACAGGGGAAGGGAAAAAAGAGTATTCTTAAATATCCTTCACTTATCTATGAGGAGACTGGAGGGGAAGGGAGAGAGAAGGCTCTTATTTAGCCTGTTTGTAAGGGAGCCTTGTCACAGCTCCAGGCCATGCAGGGAGGATGTTCCTGTGAGGGAGCATCCTCTAAGTGAGAGCTGTTGCCTCTCAGTGACCGCTGCAGCAGCTGCTGCCTCAGCTGAAGAGCTCAGCCGGCAGCCTGGCTGGATGGGTTTGTGCATCAGGGACAGCAGCAGGACTCAGTGGCCTCTATATCACCCCAACCAACACTTTTTAGTTATTAGTCACCTGGGAAGGAATTAAACTGTGGTCTGAAAATGAATATTTCTATGCAAAATACCAAATCCTGCAGGCTTCCACTCAACTTCCCTGCTTCTGCAGAGTAGTGCTGGGAGCATGCACACCAGAGCAGTCGTAGCTGTGGAAAAGAGAGGTTTTACATCACCACTGGGAATTATCCTGTTGTACCATCTCCTTCAGAATCTGATTCTGGTTTTGTTTTTGGGGTTTTTTTAGGAGTGGGAAGCATTGATTATACATTTATGCTGAGTTTTGCCACTGTTAAAATGCAAACTGCAATTTTGTCACAAAATGCAGTATTTCTGAATTACTGCGCTTTGAAGCCCCAAAGGAGCCCCAGAGGAACACTTCTCAGTACTTTTTTATTTTAGATTGCTTGCATTTTTCCCCAAGACTAGCCAGATAGATCTAATACATTCCTGCTAGAGCAATTTGTTGCTGTTGATTTTTTTTTTGGCAAATGACCTACACCCTCTCACAAACACCTCTAAATTTCTCAACTTTTGCTAAGGTATTCCTAAACCAAATAATTAAATACCTCCTTTTTTCTTTTTCTATTTTTTTTTTTTAACTAAAACACCCGGCTCCAGCTGTTTTTGTTACATCACCCATGACAGGGAACAGAGAAGTTACTCTGTGCAGGTGTTCAGCAGAGACAGGAACTGCTGCCGAGAGTAGTCCCAGAGGCATTGCCTCCAGACAGAGCAGGAAGGCAGGGAAAAGTGATTCTTCCCTGGCCATTTCCCACCAGTTTCCTTCCCATCCCAATGCAAACAGTTACAGAGACAGGGAAGAAATTCTGGAAGAGGCAATGTCCTGCCTCCAGGAAGGCACTGACGCTCCCTGTTTACTGGCAAATGATCACTGCTCATTGTGTTCCAGGGATTCCCCACAGCTGTGCTGCACTGCTGGGCTCCTGCTCATATTGAGCATCATCCAAAGCCCTCGCTGCAGCCATTCCAGCATTTTTCCCAATGACTGCACAGGGTTTTGGATGTGGCTCATTACAGCCAGTAGCACTGGCTGCAGCCAAATTCTTGGCCTGTGTTTTGCAGGTGATGGGAATAGATGATCACAGTTATTCTTTCTGACCGTAAAATGAATGTAATATCTTCTTCTGATATTCCTTCCCCCCACTAACAGGGATTACTTGTTCTGCTCTATTCCTGACCAAGTTTTCTGGGAAATATTAGGTTTTATATTGTTTTTTTTTCTCACTGAAACGTTTTCACTGGGATGCTTAGGCATCAACACATTTATATCCAAAGCATCCTGAAGAGGTTAGACAGAGGTGATTACGTCTCAAATGATGTTGTACTATAATTGCTCAGGATATCAGCTTAAATGAAATAATCTGCACAGGAGAGAAGAAACAGTAAAGCTAAGGAAGGAAATTGCTGCTATAATTACTAGAGTATTTCTCTTTGAGGTATTAGAAAGAAATGTTTATAACATAAAAAGCCTGAAGAGGATGACATGAAGCAACTACAGACTGGATGGCAGAGCCTCTTTTACATTGCAAGCTTCCTGAACATTACCTGCACAGAAAGGGAGGGTAGGAAGGTAGCTAGAAAATAGCCTGGGGTGATCATCTACCTCAGACTCTTTGGAATTAGTTACAAAGATAAAAAGATATGAGACAGGTACTCTTGTTTAGTGTCTTCTGTCACTTCTCACTTTTCTCACATTCAAGCCTTGCTATCAGCTTCAAGTGGCACAAGCGGACCCACAGCCAGCAAGGATAAGAAGGAGAAGCTCCATACAAACAACTGCCTTTGATCAATTTTGTCTCTCTCCCTGCCAGGCTGTCCTGAACAAAAACTGCTCTGAAATTCTCACAGCTAGAGCAAGCTCTCTGTGCTGAGCATAACAATACCAGGCAAAGTCCTCATGTTTCCTCTCCAGCTCCTTTACTGTTTCTAGAAATAGGAAACTCTTTATTGAAAGCTCTTTGGAGCGCATTAACGTGCAGGTAAATAATTGTGTGAGCCTCACCAGAACAACACGTGATTAAAAATAAAAATATAATCACCCAAGGGAACATTTCCTGCTCTAGAGCCCTTCTGAACTCACTGAATCCTCCAAGTGGCCAAACATTGGGTCATTTTGGGCATCAAGCAGAACCTTAAGGCATTCACTAGTTCACAGAACATCTTGATACAAGTGGTTGCAGGATTGCCTTTTATTCCTGGGGTACATCAGTGCAGCAGGATCCTGAGCACAGATCGGATGCAGAAATTTTCCTAACCAAAGTCACAGTGCCAGTGATGCTATTAAAGACATGAAAACCTCATGGACTTGGCAAGGAGGTTGTAAGGTAGATCTGTTTTAACCTTTTCCCTCAGATTTTGTATGATTTCCAATGGGTGTGACCAGTGAGAGCAAAGAGATTGGAAATTCCTTAGTTACAGTATTAGCCCCCATTTATGCTTAGAGCCACTGCAGCTTTGAAGCAGCAAATTCTTGAGGAAAAGCATGGCTTATGACACAGAACATCTACAAAAAAAACACTAAAAAATGATGCACAACCTGGGTGAGCTGCTCCATCCACTTCTCTTCAGAGCAGAGTGACCAACGATTGCTGCTGCTCAGGGAGGTCACTCTGGCCTGGTGGGTGGTGCCAGGACTAGGTGGGGACGGGTGTGTCCCACCTAGCAATCACAGCTGATGGACCAGGGACACTTCCATGGACACAGTCCCGTGTTGTGCCCTGTGCTGTCTTCTCTGCGGATGAGGAGCAGCAGCGCAGACTGGTTATTGCAAAATGAGAGAAAGAGCCCAGCTTTGTTTTACCTTTTTGTGAATGACCTCCAGGTGCAGCTGCAGACCCCAGAGGATTTCGAGATCAGCATCCATGGAAATGATGAGCCTGGACCACCTCAAACTGGAGCAGCTGGGCACTCACACCAGGTGATGAACAGCAGTACCCATTAGCAGGCCCCAGTGTCCTGGTTTGTTACGTCCTGGTATATGATTCATGGTTTAAAATTCTATTTAATTACAGTAATTTGATTTGGCTGGGGTGGAGGGCAGTGTTTGGTTTGTTTCAGACGCATTTTATCTCAGCAGAAAGAGCAGGCAGTGGATGGCAGGAAGGACAGAGAAATTCTCACAGTCATTCCAGTGCAAAGCCACGTATTTAAGTTCAGTGTGGAAGCACTGCAGACACTGAGGGCAGGTACTCTCCTGAGAAACAGAGCCAGAGCAGATGTAAGAGATGGATTCATTCCTCTGTGCCAGCTCTATTTAATGCACAGATACCATCCTGCTCCCAACACAGAATCTTACTTTTCTTCCCAAAATGACTCGAGGCAGGAGCTTTCTTTCTAAAGATACATTCTTCAACATATTTATTTAAAATTATTATCCTGAAATGGAGCACCAAGTATATAAATTTGAAAGTATTTGCTTCACCAGAACTTGGTTTGTATAAAAACTCCTGAATATGTTTGGAGTCATGGATGTAAAGACACTGAAAGAGAATCTGTACCTGAGTGAAACGGAAAAGACATAGGGGAAAGAAAAGAAGGACCCCATTTTGCAGAGACTTAGGACTATTAGCATGACTTGCCCAAGGTCATGGAGACCCTGTAGGGGACTGCACTGGGAGCACCCTGGTCCCAACACAAAATCTTAATTACCAAATCCAATTTTCCACTTCTCCTTTCATACATTTTTTTCTTCATACATTAAAACACTTCACATAAGCTCTCTCTTTTTTTTTTTTTTTTTTTTGTTTTCCCCCAGGAAGAATGGGAAAAGCAAAGGCTGCAATCCACCCTTGTTAAACTAGGTTGCACAGCCAAACAAATTTAAAATGATATCTCAGCAAGATTCTGCAACCCGTCTGTGACAAATAAAAGGACTTTCACCCTGAAAACATGTGAGTGCTTGGGAGAACTAGCTGAGAGAATTTAGCAAGGTGCCTAATGAAAGAGATGAGCTGCAATATGTATATGCATGAGTTCATGTATTATTTAAACCATTCTGATCAGAATAAGCATCGTGAGCACAGCACTGAAAGTGTCACCAGCATTCATGCACTGAATAACTTGCCCTCATAAAGGTGTAATAATGTGCTCATCAGTTTTGTTTGTACTCCCAAAGCAGTAATAGCATAAACAGAAAATAACCCTCTATATTGCACAAAGCACATAAATATAAATCTAATTATATCTTTCCTTGACATTATGGCCAAGAAAGGATGATGGTCACTGAAGTATAACAGATGAAATCAAGGGTACTCCAAAAGTCCTTTGTAATAGTCTGCTTCTATGTTCAAATCCAGCCTGGGATTTGGGGGGTTAAAACATATATAAGGTTGGTTAGCCTGCCTCAGCAACCTGGTGGTGGGTCCTTTATCTGCTAGGTGACAGGTTCAGGTTATATTTTCAAGGATTCTGAAAATGACCCAGTGTTTGCTGCCATGCACCACATCGCTGTCCACAGGTATGCCACAGACTGGAAATGAAATCAGAGTGCTGATGGCTCCCTGGGCCCAAGAAAGATGGTGCTGCATGAGGTGGTGAGAAGGATGAGAAAGGAGAGAAGAAAAAAAATGGGGGAATGAGGTCGTTCTTGAGGCACACTAAAAAGACCCTGCCGCTGTCCACACACAAAAAAATGAAGCATATTGAGCAAAAAGATGAAGTCATAGAAGCTAAAATCAGGGCATAAAACAAACAGAAAGACCATCCACAGATCCTTTTATTGTACTCAAACAGTTGCCTCAGTGAAAGATTTCTATACTAAACTGACTTATGAGCTGTGATCTCAGTCTTTTGGATTTTTTATTTTTTTATGTGTTAGTGAATTGTACTTTCATGTGGGAAACTTGTGTAGCAGCCTGTTCTTGCTGGTAAAAGTGGTAAGACTCCCACAGGTTTCATTCAAAGGTTCAGGCTGTTAATGATGACTCAATCAATCAATCAGTCAAGAGACGAGAAGCTGCAGAGAGAACCGGAGCCAAAATTGGTTTCAAAATTCAGTGAGCTCATTTGTTCACCAACTGAATCAGATATACTCTCTGGAGTAGTAAGAAAAGAGGCAAATCTCTAGGAGTCTTTGGCTAGATACTTTTGGAGAGCACCATCACTCAGTGATTTCACTGCAGTATGTCAAAAGTTTTGGGAGAGCAGGGGGCAACAGGGTGGTGCTGGCTGGGCCCTGGGACACCAGCAGATGCAGGAGGGATACCAAGACAGGAGAGGTCAAGATGGCCAGGGCACCATAGGAGATGTTTCTGGTTTTTGGGGATCCAGAAATGGCAAATGAGCTTGAAATGGCCAGTCAGGGTAGAGGTGGTGAGAGACACAAGTGTGAGCTGCCTTAGAAAGATGATCTGGTGCTCTACAGCAGGGTGAAATCAAAGCAAGATCTGTACAAGGTCTACATTTAGGATGGAGACCTAAGACCTTTCTCCTCCAGGAAGTACTGCGAGAATTCACTTAGGCCATTTGGATTTTTAGGCTGGAAGTTTAAAGAATGTTACTAATCATCTTATGCTACCGGTAAATTCTGGAAACACTTTTCTTCATAGTCTGTTATTGAAAGGGGTTGTAGAAAATTATAACTCTCTCTGAAAAGAACTCTTTGCAACTGTCAAGATTGGTTTTTTGCTTTTTTTAAACCAAGACCTTGAAAATTAGCTTATATACTAATTACACTGAAGCAGCTCAAAGTTTGAGGAAGAAATGCACAATAAATGCTTATTTACCCTGCAACTGTATATTTCACTAGATCTGTTCCATTTTCCCTCTGTAAGATATAAACAGTAATAGATAATGTGAGGACATAAATGAGGTATTTATAGCACAGAAAAACACAAGGTTTTTCTATAATGCAGGCATGCTTAGATCCAAGTGAAAAATCCCTAAATAATGAAAGGTGCATTTAAACCAGATATACTTAAAACAGTATTTTAATAAATGGAGCAAGGTATAACTGACACAAGCATATCTACACTGTTTTGTGTCTGCAGGTTTCCAGTTATGCAGAACAGCTTGTAGTCTTTAATATTTCAAGCTCAGAAGGGAAGAAGCTTTAAAAAAGGGAGGAAAAGAAGAGAATACAAAAAGCTAGCCAGCACTCTGTATACTACTGGGTCTTGTCTCTGCTCTTTTTCCTCACTCTCTAACATCCTAAATCTTCAAGATCAGAATGTTTAATCCAGATGCTGCCATAATCAGATGAATATCAGTTCAGTGCACTCCAGTGATGCTGCTCAATGAATGAAATTATGTTTGCTTTGATCAAGGCCTTATGAACTTCCCAGTCTAAATAAATCTTGGTATTACAGGCTCTGTGTATATTCACAGTCTCCATGCCCAAGAAATAGACAAATAGACTTGCCATTTTGTTGTCTCTCTATTGTCCAGAAGACTGACTATCGTTCTGTATGTAAGACCATTAATTGGGTAAGATTTATGGAATTGAGATTAAGGCTCAGGAAATTTGCATGTGATGACCAGCTCTGCAAAAGGCTTTCTTCAACCACAACACGATGTCACAGTGTGGGCACCTTTTTGGGCTCTGGAATCCTTTTCCATAGCTGGTGAATGGCTTCTTTCAGCACTGACAGCAGAACCTCCAACCTCAGTCAGTACCAAGAGCTCTCTAATGAAGCACAGTTGGAGAGCAGGAGGATCAGCCAGAGGCCAAGAGCCTGGGAATGAGGGGGAGCCACCAGAACTCGTGTAGAGAGAGGCTCTAGGACCTCCATCAAATCAGACCAGAGTGTCCTCCAGTGAAGCACACTCTGGTCACACAGGGTGACAAGGGAGCAGGGGATATTCACAGGACTGGCATTTCATTAAAGGAATGCCCCTTTGATGAATGCATCTTCAAGAAAGAAGCCTCTGTGCCTCACATAAAATAGGAGAAAATGTATTTTTCTACTTGAGCTTGGGTTATGTATTAATAATGGAAGACTTTCAAGATGGAAAATGATGAATATATGCAAAGTCTCGCCACAATTTAAGTAAGGCTTTTTAATTCAAAGAAAGTAAAAAAAAAAACCTGTAATGTGAGCTGTCTAGACTCTCAAGAGGAAGTGGAGAGCATTTATTTTTTTTGACACAAATCTCTAAAATGATTTATACATTACTTTCAGAAAGGGCTTATTTTTATCAGATAACTATAGAATTATCTAGATTAGACTTTTATCATGGAGATAGTTAAATATACAGTGAATTTCTGTGAAGTGAATCCTATCCTACTTTCCAAGAATCACTGTGTTTATCTCCATATCTTTAAGGACCTTAAATTATGCAAAGGTTTAACTTGGTCAGTCCTTTGACACCTAAATGAAAGCTGGAGGTATTCATCACCTAAATAGCCATTTGAATAACATGCAACAGTTTGAAAGAGCAAGAAAAACAGGGTTGAACCGGGATAGTGCAGAGATCAGCCTCTTTCTGTTTTTCTGTTTCTCCTAAGAACATCAAGAATTGACCAGTTTGTTTCAGTTTGGCAAGAGTCAGTAATTCAGTAACATGCCATATAATGATGAATATGCCAGAGTCAGAAATCAATGACAGAGAATGTAAAACTTTAAAAAGTTGGTGAATTATTTAGGTGTCTCTCTTAACATTTTTTTTCCAGCCATGTTTTTGAGTAGCCAAGTGTGTTTGAAGAGCTGGCTATTTTTTTTTCTCAGTCTCTGCATTTATTTCTCTATCTGCCTGAAAGTCCACTTAGCTGCAGCTGAGGGCACAGGCAGGAGATTTAACATAGATGAGTCAGAAAGGCTCAACAAGTTACCATTAGTCTCCTCAGCTGACACCATTCTCCATCACAGGTTGGGTTTTTTCCCCCTCTCAAAGTCAAGGCAAAATTCATGAGCCTCAACCTCATTCATTATTGCTTAAGCTCAGACACAGAGGTCTTGAGGCAATCTCCAAGCACAGCCACATGTAGATACAGTGGCTCGGTTAATACATAATAGCTTTAAAGAGCTTCTGGAATTCAATCCTATGGCCCTACTTCAACACAGACTGCCATTGTTCTTCAGTAATTTAGCTCTTCATAGCCACTCTGCTGGCTTTCATCTTGCCTTTGATGAGGCAAAGCCAATGTGAAAGTGTCACTGACAGCAGTATTGTTCCAGGGTATGCTCCTTTCTCACCCTGTACAGAAGAAGGCAGAAGAGAAGAAGCCCCAATATCAGTAATTGGAGCTAAATTAGATACAGTTACACTGACATAATGCTTTGTGCTCGTTATTTTATCCCTCATTTCTTCTTAACTTCTCTCTCTACAAGCAAGTTTTGCCCAGTCTAAGCAGCTTTTCTGCTAGTAAATGTGTTGGCACAATTTTTAAAGTATTTCTGCATCATAAACACCAGCTTGGACTGTAGTTCTACTAGTAAACAGAACTACAATCAGCCTTCCTAAAGAGCTCCAATCATAATGGCTCATGTTCCTGGATGCTTTTGAAAGCTGGACTTCAAGGTATCTTCAGGGTTTGAAACAAATCTAATATTTATTGTGAAGGTGCTTTAGCAAGAATAGAGATCCTGTGTCTCTCGTGGAGGAAGATGAATGAAGGGCAGGGATGAAAAAGGAAGGTGAGATTGCCCTCTTTCCCCTCTGTGTCACTTATACATATCCTCTAAGGAGGTGGAAGACAAAACAGAGCAGTCTGATTTGGCAGGAGGCAGCTGATCCAAGATGAGGCAGTTTACATTATCTCTTACTTGGAATTCCTGTCCTTCCCTCAGACATCTCCCTTTCTGCTACTATAGAATAGTTACCTGCTCAGAGATCTGCCTCAGTCCCTAAACAAGAGGTGGGACAAGGCTTTGTGAAACAATACAAAACAAAACTAGAAGGACTGATTTAATTTCTCCCACCTGTTTTGACTTGAGGGGCTGTAAAGCACTGCAGAAGAGTCTTTGTAAAATAAGGTGCTTTCCTATACTGCATTTATCCTGTTAACCTTTTAATCCCACCAACTTTACATTCAGCAGATTTATTGCCACCATTTTGGTTGTGATCTTGCAAAAGGACCCAATTCATCTATGACTTAGTCCTGTCAGTGCTGTCTGTTGCTGTAGTAACACAGTAGTGCTATACACCTTCAGGAATCAGTGCTGCAGAACTGCTGACTTTTCTAATAAGGACAAAAAAAAGGAAGATAAAATACCCTTTGATTACATCTATCATTCTTTGTGTTGAAGTCCTGTAACAGTGGAACTTTAATGTTTCTCTGAAATGAAAATTAAAAAGAGAAAACAGGACTTTCTCCATTGTGTGAGGTTGAAGGAAGGTCTCAACTTTAAATCCCCATGACATGGACATATACTGCTGGGCTCAGTTTCATGCTGGTACAGTCACAAAAAATTGTAATGAAGTCTACAGAGTTATGCTGACATAAAATCCTCTGAGCAAGGCTGGAATCAAGCATGTAACTTCTGTAAAGTTGCATTGGCTGTTATTCCTGTGGGCTAACCTGAAGACATATTCTGGCCCACCCAGAAAAAGTAACTCTACCTCTGCAATGGCTCCAATGTTTGGTGGTGGATAAAAACCTTTGCTTGTAGCAGGAGCCTTGTTAACCGAGAACACCTTCCTTTCACTCCTGCTTGTGTTTCCCGCTGCATACACTGGAAAACTGGACAATCAAGAAGATACCTATTCCCAAGCAGCACAAATTCAAACATAAAATTTAAGTAGCAACTTAAGTATTTGCTGCAGTGTGGTTTTCTGCCTCCTTTGTCCCACTGAACACACCAGCAGGGTTACAACCATACTTGCAGGCACAAGTTGTGTCTGTGCCTGGACAAACACATGCTAGAACAGGCAGCAAGATCAGACTGAGCAGTAGATGCTGCAGAAATTACAATTCCTCTCCACATTCATCCTTACATGGGTGTAGGTATATTAAGAAAATTAATGCTCTCTAAATGTACTCAATAATGGCAATAGGCTGGTGAATAAAATTCAATAGACAATTACTGAATTTTATCTAGGATAAAAAGCTTAGAAGAAGCCACTCTCTTTCCCTTACAATAACATTTCGTATGTTGCAAATACTGTTATTTTAATGAAAGCCTTGGGCTTTGCAGTCTGAGTCGTGTATTTGGAGTGCTTGAAATGGACACCACTGTAGCAATAAAAAAATGACTGGACAATATCAGTGGGTCTCTTGTTGGCTTTGCATTTTATAGGCCTTTTGTGTAAGTTTTCCCAAATTCCTTGAAAACTCTAATTAGAATGATTTAGCATCCTGATGCTCAATTCTTTGAAACTTGTTTACATCATATAAGAGACTGAAAGATGATTATGATTTACCCCAAAATTTGATTATCATTTGATTGTTCTTTCCCAGAATTAGGAAAAAAATCAAAGAATCTCCAAAAAGCCAAACATACATGAAAAGCATATGCAGTGACATAAGCAATTCTCTGCTTCCAGAAATTCCTGGTGGATGATAGTGGGAGTACTGAGGAAACGTGGTTGTTCAGTGGAGGAGCTCCAGCTGACAGTGTCCAATACGCATCTGAAAGAAGTGAATGAATCAGATTCAAGTGGAGCCCTGGGATCACCCCGTAGTGGAGACTGAACACGCCCCATAAAAATGAAATTGCTGGTGCTTTGCCATTGCTTCTAGAGGTGCTGTGTCTTTCTCCCTGTTGCAGAAACCAGAGCCGTGAAAAAAGATGGGCTGTCCAACCTGCACTGAGCTCAGGGCCACCATCAATCCTAGGCTGTCAGACCATACATAGCATTGCAGAGGTTTTTTTTTACAATCTTGAAAACTAAGTGTCTTGTTTGTACAGTCCCCGTTTTGTTAGTCTGCATTATTTATGGCTCCAACGTCAGGACTTTCACATCTCGCCAATCTGCCAAAGTAAAAGCAAATTGTGAAAGGCCACCGAGGACTGCAAAAGTAAATTATGTAGCCACACTAGGCTATTGGCCATCTTAAGAAGTCAGATTGGTTTTAGGGTTTTGAAGTTTTGGATTGGCTTTTCTTTATTCAGGGTTCAGGATGTTTATTCAGGGATGTAGCCTCCCTCTCAGTCTGCTCTCTGTAGCACTTTCTAATATACTGATTTATTTTAGGTGCTATGGACTCCCAGAGAGAAGAAAAAGAAGGAATCCATCCTCCCACTGAAATGAATGGGAATTTTGCCTCAAAGTATGTGTTAGTGCTAAGTTCTGCTTTTGAGCCAGGGGCTTCGCTGGTGTGCTGCAGCATCTGTGCAATGGATTAGTAATTACTGAAAGTTTTCAGTGGGGAGCAGAACAGCATAAGATGCAAAGCTGTGCTCACATTCAAGTCTGGCCAAGCTGCCCCATAGAAAGGCACCAGATTATTGCCACAACTTTCCTCACAAGCACTGAAACCTTCACCCAGGATATGTGGTAATTTCCACCAAGAATTAGATGAACAACAATTCAAGTTTATTTTTGAAGTCTCTAAAATTCTAAATTGGCTTAGGTGATAGCAAAACGTCAATATGTCTAAAAACTATAAATTAATATTTCTGTTGCTGAATTGAACTGTTTTCAAATTAAACTGAACTGTTTCTGGAAAAAAAAAAAAACAACTTATGTTAACAGAGAATTTTTCTTTCTATAATTATCAACTTCTAGCAAAACTTAATAAAAATAGACTTCTCAAGATGCTTTTTAGAACTTAGGCAAAACTTATAAGCATCTACTTAAACACAAATATGGTCATTTACAACAACTCAGATTTTAAAATCTTCTAGCGTCAGTCTATATTGTCAGTCTTTGATGCCTAACACTTAGAAATCTAAAAGAATTAATGATGACTATTCAGAATACTTGTATAAAATGTTCATAATAATATGCAGTGTGCCAGGGGGAAGTGTAATCACTCTGTAGTTAAAAGCAGCAATGAAGTCTCAATCTTAATGGAAATGGCAGCTTTCCTGTCTGCAGCAGTTACAAGAAAAGATCTCAAAATGTAGCCCAATCTCTTGTGGCTTCCCATGATATTTTTAACACTGACTACATTGGGAAATGTATTGCAATTAATTTCCATACAGGAATGAACTTATTTTGGTGAGAACTGTGTTAGAGAAGACTGTCAAAACTTTGTTTAAAAGCAGACCTGTCTTGAAAAATCTGGATGTAGAGTTTCCAAAAGACTGGATTTGTTCGGTGTGGTTCCTCCTCTGAGCAGTGGCTGAATCCATTTCTGCCCCAGCCCTTTCTCCCAGTGCACCCACTGCAGCAGCTCCAGATTTGCTTCCACAATACTTCTCCAAGTTACAATTGCATAATTGCTGATCTTGATGTTGGAGACATGGCTCCCTCAGACAGTGCCTACCTAAAAATACTTCCATATTTATCTCAACCTATTCAAAGGAAACAAGCTTTTTAAACTGTGATTATTTTAGGTTTGAAGCAAAGGGTTGAGGGGATGCTATGCAGCAGTGTGGTGGTTAAAGAGGAAGATGAGGGCCAGAATTAAAGACACTTAGTCTTGTGAAAATACAGGGGAGGCCTTTATGGCTAACAGCAATTGTCATTTGAGGATGGATACTAAAAATACCCTACTTTTTTTTCTTGCAGCGAGTTGTTACAAGCACACTGGAGTATACCAATGACCAATAGATGTTTTCAACACCAAAGTTTTATTTAAGATCAGGTATACAGTTCTGAGCCAACTCAGCTGTTCCCACTCCCGACAATTAGCTTCACAGAGCACTCTGCAACAAGGACTAGACACTTTGCAGATTAAATTAAATGCATTAATTAAACAAAGAATTAAACAAACCTAACCACTAATTGAGGCTCAGTCTGTGTGGCCAGACTACAACTGGTTCAAAGAAAATCCTGAAATATAACATGGACATCAGTTCCACAGTATCAGATACCATGACCTACAAATTTATTCTTACTGGGCTATGCTTGCTAGTTCAGATGTAACCTATGAGTCAAATCCAGCAACCCATACTTAGACAAAGCTCTTAAAATAGATGAGACACTGCTGTAGGTGATGACTGTTATACTTGTACTATCAACATTTTGAAAGAATTCTCTAAAAAGAGCCTGAAGACAGGTATAAATGAGCTTCCAAACAAATTTAGCCTTAAGGAAAACTGAGCACAAACTTGCCTTTCCCAAGCACCACCCAGCAACACACCAAGACTTAAATTAATTACCTAAAACTCCTCTGCTTGTTATGTGGAGATTTGCTGGTAAGCATGAGATGAACCCTGCTTGCTTTTTGGGTTTTTTTTCTTTATTTCTCTCACTGGATGATATTCTTTTCCTTCTCCCCGGACTTACCCATAAATAAAATATAAGTGACTAAATATCCATCTCTGTATTGGTTGCCAGCAATCCTGAATCTAAAGGAAAACCTTTGTAGAACTAGCTCACAGATAGAAGGAAGGGTCTGGTAACTACAGCAAGCTCTGCACTTGCTAGCAGGACAACCCTTCTGCCAGGTGGGCTGATTTAACAACCTTGCTCCCTCTCCAGGTGTAATCAGCAAGGAATTAAACCACCTGAAAGGCTGATTAGAAGACAGTGGCAGATGGGGTAAGATTTCCTAGGGGTCTGTGTCTGCATTATTGTTTTCTTCTTTAAGATTTTTACATCTTCTGATGAAATTTGTCTCTGTCTCTATGGTCTAATGAAGTCTGTTGCTGGATCTCATCATGAGTCAATTTTCAGGTCCAAACTTTTGAGACCTGGTGTCCTAGAAAGTCAGGGATCCCATATGGTTGTGGGGTGAGTTTAATTCCCGTGGGAGGTTTCCTCTGCTTGTTCTCCTTCCCCAGGCACAAGGAGTCTGAGCTTCTCCTCTCTGGTGTGAAGCACAGGCAGGCAAAGTGCTAAAGGAACACTGAAGTAACTCCTAATGAAATTCCCGAACTCTCTATGCCACCACCTTTTTGAGAAACATTTTTTTTCATTTGAGGCATTTACGAAGGAAAACCTGTGCCTTCTCTTGTTTTGCCAAGCCACGAGCCCTGGGGCAGGTTCCCCAAGCAGTCCAGGTTGTGAGACCCTCATGGCTGAATTTCCCCCCTCTTTCTGTAGCCACACCAGAGCAGTGCCTGCAGCTCTCACGTCCTGCCCTCCTCACACCTGCCCATCCTGAGAGGGTCCCGAGGCCAAGGCAATCCTGAACAGATTGGAGGTTTCTCACCTGGACCTGCAGCCACGGTTTCTCTTTGAGATGATGCTGGCTGTGGTGGGACATGTTTTGGGAGCCACTCCACAGAGCAAGCTGCTGCACTATTCCTAGAAAATGTATCTCAATTTCAAAGGGAAAATGGAGGTTTTGTGGAAACAGCTGATCAGCTGTCATGCAGCAGGTGGTTGTGTGAAGCCTGCCCAGCTCCCCAGCTTGGAGGACACCTGAACTGCAGTCTGGCTGCTTGTCCTGGAAAAGCCAATACAGCCTCACAGCCTGTGCCTCTCTTCCATCAGCTGCATCCCAAACTGTGACTATAATAGAAGTATTTTCCTGTTTATCATCCAATAAATGCTTACTGGCTTGTAGTTGGACTCACTCATAAGAGTCCAGCCAGCGTGCCAATAGTTATTTTTAGCTGCCCAAATTCCATTTCCCTGTGTTATTTGCTGCAACCAGACTGACACATTCCCATTTTGATAGCCTTGCTGTTGGTCCCTGTGCTTGCTGACAAACAAGCTCATGCCTTTATTGTTTACCAAAAGGATGTTTTTGAGGATTACTGACCTGGATTTCTGAATCTCTCAAGTGTATGCCAGCATGAAATTACTGTTCTTAAAGGCAATTTATTCACTGAAAATCCCACATCCTTTGAAATAACTCTACCCCTTATGTCACCTTTTTTCTTCTTTAAAATATCCTCAGTTTTTTAAAGATTGTCTACCACAGTCAAGTCCAACTGGAGGAGCAATGTCATATGGAAATCTGTTTGTTCTGAACACAGTGGCCTAAAGCTTCCTCATGAAGGGAAGCAGAGGGGTAGAATCTGATCTCTTGATGACCAGAGAACTGATCCAAGGGAATGGGCTGAAGCTGTGTCAGGTGAGGTTTAGTTTGGATATCAGGAAAAGGTTTTTCACCCAGAGGGTGGCTGGGCACTGGAACAGGCTGCCCAGGGCAGTGGTCACAGCACCAAGCCTGGCAGAGTTCAAGAAGCATTTGGACAAAGCTCTGAGGCACTTGGTGTGACTCTTGGTGTGTCCTGTGCAGGGCTGGGAGCTGGACTCGATGGTCCTGATGGGTCCCTTCCAACTCAGCTTATTCTAGATTCTGTAAAATTAAGATATTTGTGCAGCAGCAAGTGACTAAGAAAATAAAAGGAAGAGGCCAAGAAAAAAAAAAAAAACACAAGAGGCCAGACTTTCTCTGACAGAAGTTAGAGTTGGTGGCTGAAGTCTGTCAAAAACCTTCAGTAGGAAGGAACCTCCAAAGTGAGTAGGTAAAGGACTGGTTGAGTTCTGGCCCTGTGTCTGACAAAACTGAGCTCGTATCTTTTCTGGAATTTCTACTTCAAAGCTTAACCTGTGGGGTTAAGCTTCTGGTTTCATGAAGAGTAGTGACCAACCAAATCAGTGGCAGTCCATCCAGATGAATCAGAGGCTGGTGGGCAAGCAGTTTTATCATTCCCAAGCATTTATCAATTTGTAAATTGAATTAAATGCAGTATGGTCTTCTCTTTATCCCCACTCCCTTGAGAGCCAGAAACATTTTAACACTGAAATACTTACAGACTTTGAAGAAGTAGGGGCTTTAAAATAACCAAATAGCCTGCATTCCAAATAAAATTATACTGACAAAGGTGCCTGACCCAGCAAAATAGTTCTAAGCACCTCTGAACAGGCCTGCACTGAACTTAAAAGCAAATTTCTACAATCAAAATGAAAATCAGACCCAGAACCCCAATTTAAAACTGTTTCATTGACCTATAAAGAAGTCACATAGGAGGAATTAACAAACACAGCTGCCATTTACAGACTACATGTGAGCTTTTTTCCCTTATTCTAAGTCACATCTGGGGGCATTTTTTCATTTTTTCTCTTTTTTCATCATCTTGTAAAGGCTTTTGAGCTACTTGACCACAGTGATAATTGATGATGGAGGCCACCACTTATAGTGGCCAGTTAATGATGAATGATGCAGGTAGCAAGAGGCCATTAGGATTTCGGTAAAAGGGAGCACACAATATAAATATTTAAAAAAAAAAAAAGGAACAAGTACATTGTAGAATTTAAAATAATTAAATGTGAGTTGTTTGTGGCTTTGGTTGGTTTCTTTTTTGTAGTAGTAGTAGTAGCAGAACAAAAATCACTGTTCCTATAGCTCCTTCAAATGTGTGTAAAACATTTTCCTAAATGGAATATTCCGTATTTATTTAAGTACACTCACAAGACCTAATCTCAGTATAAAGCAGTTTAGAGCTTTCAAAGTGTTTTATACCAATGGAAGATAGGGAATGTTTTTCTCCAGATATTCCTGAGCTTAAATTATCTAAAATACTTCAGTCTATACGTAATTAAGCAGATGAATAAATCTCACTGAAGTCTAAAAGCTGCTGATGTGATTTAAGATGATACAAAATTAAATTCTATTTGCAGCTTAGATCCAAAAGCTTAACTCCATCCCCATTCAGCAGTACATTTAGGCAAGTTTAGACACTTGCTTAAATCAATAGGATTAGATGTTTGCTTGAAGTTGCCCATGAATTTAAATGCCGTGCTAAGTAGGAAAACACTTATGTAATGGATTAGCTCCGGTTGAAATTTTGTAATTATTATCTAGAAATGTTTTTAAGGACCTGAAATACATTGATTTTCCCATTAATTTTAAAATAATCTTCTAGACAGGAGAAAATGTTTTCACATTTAACAAATGTTTTACCTTTTCATCCCATTACCTTATCCTCCTCCACCTTATTTCCGCTACAGAAATCAAAAAGTGGCAAAAAGGAGAGTTTGTTTTTCATACAGATGGGGAAGAGAACATCAACTTTTATTTTTTTTATTAAAAAAATACTAGAAAATTTCAAATGAAGCAAGTCTGTGCAAAACTAATTCATTGATGTTATTAATACTTTTCTAACTGGGCCAGCTGAACACAAGACTTGAAGGTTTTCACTGAAGTGTATAAAGAGTTCTGGGGTTACTTTTTCCTGACATGAATGTCTGTAACTTCATACTAATTTGCCAACATTTTCACAGCCTCAGGATGAACAGGTACTCACAATCTAAGAGCAAGACAAGAAACAAATCAGCATTTGTATTAAGAAACATTTTTATTAACAAAACAGTAAATTCCACTTGCTTAGCATTTCCAATAATGAATAAATTGGCCTTGCAACAAATAAAAAAATTGTAAATATCTATCACAGAAAGCACTATAAGGTTAGGGGCATTGGGCCTCTCTTTGATGTCTTAGGGTTGAAAGTTTCACACGTTATTTAGTGTTTTGTTAAAAAAGGCAACACAATACAGTCATAGAAATGAAGCCATCTCAGTCAAACAAATTAGGTTATTATAGAGAAAGGATCCAATTTTATGTTAGGTAGTTGGTTTATGTCTGTTTGTTTGTTGTTGCTGCTGCTTTTAAACAAAAAAGAATTTTAAATCCACTTGCTGGCATTTCTGATACATCCATAATTTATATTTTTTTGTTGTTAAAATATGAAATTAAAGAGGAAAAAGGAGAACCTTCAGAAACAATGTTAAAATTGTGTTTTCTTATTTTAATAGTAGCAGATCTTCCTTTTTTTTTTTTCCTTGATGTATGGATTTAGTTAAAGATTGATCTACCAAACTGCCTGGAAGTTGGCCTGACAATGCTATTTCATTAATGCAATTAATACCAAGCAGAAAAGACCTTTCCATCTCACCCAAATCATATTCTGTTGTGCCCAGTCTCCTGTCAACAGTTTATTCTTGTTCTTCTAGGTATCTTCAAGCACTGAAATCTGAGCACCACCTGGCTTTCAACTTCTTTCCCCCCTCCAGCTGAAGTCTCTTGCTTCCTGCAATGACCTCCAGTCACCCTTGCCCCTGCCATTCCCTGAGTACAGCTGTCTTGTAAAGGTGGGAGAAATGATGAGTGCCACAGGTGAACAACAATCTAAGAAATGAACATCAGATGGATTTTGTGGTTTTTTTGTGAGGTTTTTTTTCCTTCATTTTTTTTGCGTAAATGCTAATGAAAATAAAGTCATTTCACAAATGCAACATGGCACACCTTGACGTGGTTGGCAAACTTCAAGAGAGGTGTTTTCATGTCAGCTACATGTATTTTTAAAGTGCTCTGACTCCCAGATAGATAGCTGTACCAGTTCCCAACTTTGTTTCATCAGCTACAGTGAGTAACACACAACAAAATGTTTTGTGTCTGCTGTTTAAAGCTAATTTTAAATTTCTCCTTCCTGTCTGTAAAGTGTGAATATCTATATCCCTCCCAGGAGGCCTTCTGATGATTTGGTTGATTTCTATTGAACTACCCTCTTTCTGTCATATTCCCTTTGAACTTCTGTGTAAATAAAATGTTATGCTATGATTTATTGCTGTGAAACTAACGAAATATTACTAGAAAAAAATTCCAAACTTAACATGTAAATTACAGCATTACATTTCATATGTTTAACTAAAATGCATTAATGTTTTATATATGCAAGATAAGCTGTGTCACTTTAAAACATAATGAACTTATATCTGTCTGGTTATGATGTCTTGCAATACTACACAATCAACTTAGCTAAAAATACTTTTTCATATGTCAAAATGCCCACCATTGAAAAATACTATCGTGCACCTCAAGAGTATTTCGTTTTTGGAGAAAGGGATAAATTCTGCAATAGAATCAGCCTGGATAATTACAATGGGTATTTTTAGATCTTTTATCACCCAGTGCTGTAGTAGCTGTTCTTCATATGAATGCCAGATAAACACTATATGATACTTCCTAAGATTCTCAAGAAACTCATCATTCTCGTAATTTCTAAGAACAAGGTTTCTGTGAGGCAAACCATGCTCTCCAATAGTGAAGCTTTGACTGGAAGCCAAAGGCCAGTTTAAGTCACTAAATATTTAGCTAATTAATGAATGTATATTTCTAGGAAAATTGGCCATTCTGATCAACTTCATTGATGCATATCAGGAGCAAGAGATGGGGATAGGAGGGAGAAGACAAATTACAGTAGAGATATATTTTTGCTTTCTAGTCCACTTCTTTCATACAAACTACTGAAACTTAATTGCAACATAATAGAGCTGTACAGGTAAGAAAAAAATTAGCTGACTCTTATATACATTCATACACATCCCCCTTTGTATAACCACTACACTGTAAATTAAAAATCAAAAAAAAAAAAGAAAAGGGGAAAAAGTCTGGGACGATTTATAATGGCTGCAAAAAAACTGAAGAATGTCTGTTGCTCCAGATGTCATAAAACTCTCTATACCTAGCAACACTTATAACATTGAGTTTACCAAAAATGGCTGAAGAGCAGATATAGTTTGCATTTTCTATACAACAGGCTATAAAACATCACTTATCACAGTCCAGAAAGCACATATAGATGTGTTTTTATATAAACATATGTAATAACATATTAAGCGTGCATGAAAATTTCCCAATGATTGCATCTATGCCCTCTTATTTTTCTTTTTTTTTTCTTTTTTTTTTTTATATTTTTGTGGAAATGTGCCTTATATTCCAGATTTTTGTTTTTGTTTTTGAAAATAAGGCCTCCATACTATTTTCCTCACAACCAGAAAGGGGCTTTTTGAAAGTATTTCTACATAAGTCTTCAGAAAAGCCAGCACTTTGTTTCAAAATGCAAGTTTCCAATCACTGCTTCACTGCACCAGACGGCAAACTCTTTATGTTTGCTTGTTGAGTCACCATATATAATGACAGTCTTCTCTGACAATAAGACTAACTTACTTCTCAAGAAAGCGCTAGCACTTTGGCTAAATCCAGAATCATAGGTAGCTTCTTTTTTCTTTTTTTATTTTTTTCCTGTTTTGTTTTTTTTAATTTGATTTTTTTTTCATATTGTGCCTCGATGTTGTAGTAATACTCCTTGCTTTATGAGTGCGTGGTGTCATCATTGTCTTTCAGAAACGTTCCAGCAACATAAAGACAGGCAGAGTAAATGAAAACACTGTGGATGTTAGGGAATTTATCAGCTCCTGTTTCTGAAAAACAAGAGCATGAAATGCTTGTTTTTAAAAACAGTCTTTCCTTTCTGATTGCATTCCCTGTCTTTTCTGTTTGTTTGTTTTTGAATGTGCTTCATAAAAAGTAAAGTAAATAAGTTTGTATTATGTCTCAGATAAAATGAAGACTATTTCTATACAAGCGTTCTTTTAGATGTTGAGATCAGACATAGTACTCCTTATCCTTATTTTTCTTGTTTTTGTTGGAACTTTTAGCGCTGTTGGGCTGTTTCTCCTTGATCACAGCCCCGTTGGATTGTGCTGAGTTACTGATGTAGTTTCGACTCTCATCCACGTGGTAGGACCCTTCGTCTCGATTCCTGTACTTGTACATGGCATACAGGAGGATGAGGATGCACAGCGCCGCCGCCGCCACGATCCCAACCACCATGCCCGTCGTGCTGCTGGATTCACGGATCACCTCGGACGAGCCGGGGTACTCCCTTCCTCCTCCTGCCCTGGTGGGGTTTGCTGTGGGTAGATAATGAAAGAAAGGAGAGGTTATCCTTGAGTTTGCACATCGAGGAGTCAGTCATGTCTGCTGCTACGGTCACATGTCCTACTAGCTGCACCCGCTGGGCCAGGACAGCCTAGTGATGTTTTAGCTTTTCTATTTTTCTATTTTTCAGATTCTGTTCTGCTTTAGTGTGTAAGTCTAGGCTCCATGTTAGGGGACAGAAGCTCTCTTCACAGAGCAGGTAGGCAAAAAAATTCCTTCTCTAGCTGGGGACCAAGGACAGCTGATCCAGATCTCAGGCCCAAGAGCACAAACAACGGTGAATGAAGAGAGAAAACAAGGATGGGACTTCATGGGCTAAAGATGTAATTGGACAATTAGCTCAAATATGCTAATGGACCAAAACTTATAAAAGTGTCAGACCCCATGACTTGTGGTCCATTTATTTTATTGGCCATTTTGGGTTGTGTTGCCCACGGTGGATCTATTGAGGCCTCCTAATAAATCCCTAGTCTATTCTTTAGCTCCATCTAGTCTCTGTTCTAGGTCAGCCTTCACAAGGTATTAGTACCCCCCCTCTACTAGTCCAAAACCAGTTAGGGTTGCAGCCCATCTGTTTTTCAGGCTTTTAAACAAGGAAAAGGACAGCAAAGAACATCTCATTCTAGTCTTCAAAGGTATAATTCGTCCCAGTGTGTTGTTAAGCAAATAATGCCTAAATAATCTGAAATAACAGGCGTGCCACAATTTAAATGCAGGGACATGAACATCTCAGAAGAAAGGACTTCCCTCTCCTTTTATCCCTTTCTTCCTCTCTCTTCTTCTCTTTCTGTAAGGAACAAAAAGTGACACCATACTATTTATTGAGAAGACAGTGATGATAAGGCAGAATGAAGGGAAAAAAAATAGAAAATGGCTGATAGCAGCCAATAAATTCACCACAAATAAGGTATCCTCAGCTCTCCTCTACACTTCCCTCACCAAGCTTCTCAGTTTCTCCTTTCCTTTTAATATTTTCTTTTTTTTTAAATTAATTATGTTTATTCTTAGTGCTTTTAGAGACCTATCCAACCTTACCTCCTATTTTCTAATTCAGAGTCCTCCTTGGCTACGCTTTAGAGCACTTTTTCACTCACTTCTCCCATACCCTCTTTTCATCATTGATGCCATTATCAGATGTTCCTTTAAGGATTGCTTTATGCCCCAAGAAAACCTCTCAAATTGCACAGAGCAAGGACTCAGTCTCCTAAGAACCCACCTCTGAGGCCAGGCTCTGGTCTTTTCAGCTGTGATATGAATAGAGCTGACCTATGTCTTCACACTTGATAGGAACTATTGTGTTGTCTGGCATATTTTGTCCCCTTGCACAGCCATGAGGAATGAAACCCTAATTCCAGGAGGAATTTTTAGTTTAATTGCTCTCAGCACACACAGTGCTTTTATGTTTTCCATGATCTATCTTTGTTGAATTTTGGAGCAGGAGGGGAGGTCGATCTTTGGATAGAATCACTTAAAGTGGTGATAGCTGCGATGGATCCTCTCTAATCTAGCAAGTGTCATGGACAGAAATGAAGTTGTCTGGGTTTATGCAGTATTCCTCTGATTATACCAGCATTTCCAAAATTCTGGGAGGCTGTGTATCCTCAGCACTGCCAGTCTTGACTGAGCTCAGGAAAGCCAGGTTGGCTTGGAGAAACTGCATTTATGCATGGCTAAAAATTCAATCATCTAGATGATTGAAAATATAATCATATAGATGATGAAATATATTGGATGCTAACTAAAAGTTCTAAATGCTAGCTTTACAATATATTCATGACATTAACTTTATCAGGGTGTGCCTACAGGTAGCATTGTACTGAGGTGTGTTAGAAAACTGTCCTGCTCAAAGTCCACAAAAGCACACTATGGTCCATAGTCACTTTTTTAAGCACTGTAAATGCATAATAGGACAATGATGATTTTAAGAATGCTACATTAAAGGTAATGCCAGTCAAAATATCAACACTGGTCCAAAAATTGCAGCAAGTTTGGACTACTAGAATTGAAAGCAGCCACCAGCTACAGTCATCTACAATTGGCCTACGAACAATAAAATGTAGCAAAAAACCACAACTGCCCAAAAGAATAAGTTCCTTCTCCGCTCTGGTATTACTCATCATTTACTTATTGGTGATCTGTGTTCTTCCTGCTCAAACACTTCCTCCTGGCAGTTATTTCAAACAGATTTAAAGAAGCTGACATTTTGTTCAGCTGAAAGAACAGAGGCAAAACTGTAAAATTAAAAAAAACCTCCCTATCAAATAGTACTTCAACTTTTTGTATCCTTCTGAAAGTTCTTACTTGTTATGAATTGGTGCAATTGGTCCTTTCTATGGCGATACAAGAGACTTGAAGGTTTTAAGATGTTTTTGTCATTTCAGGGCAGATGCCACCCTACTAAGAAAGGTGTCCTGTTCCAGAGTAGTCACTAACTGGTTTAGATCCTGTTTGTTCATTGTAGCTATTGTAGAAAATGGAAATTCTTTTACACCTAGGGTGTCATTTACTGTTTTACAAGAGACAATGCATTGTGTGCAGAACAAAGACTGAGTATTTCCATAGTGAGTGAAAATGAGACAGAGTCTTATCTTACTGTATGTGATTTCAGGAAATTAATTTCTGTCTGAGGAATAATAGAAGCCACTGAATACACCGTCAATATCTGATGGATTAACAGCTGCTCTTTCTCTTTAAGGTACATACATTTGGGCCAAATACTGTCAACTAACTTTACAATTAATGTCTACTAAATGACAGTTAACAGCTTGCTCAGAGGAAAACATTCTAATATTGCAACCTAAAAGAAACACCTAAGGTATATTTTTCAATGTTACCTAAATTCCTGCCTCTCACCTGATGGCTTCCTTTTATTTTAAGAATGTTTTCACAATTGTCTCATTTACCCCATCTGTCTGAGAAATATTCAACCACTACCTTGATGTCATTTAAACTGATAACATTTCAAAGCATCTGTTGTTGCATTTGTTTGGACTTCTGGAAAAGGAGCAATTCAGCAAGGAAAAGGACTTGCTATTTTTGCTCCATTTACATTAAAATATGCTTTTAACCTAGTAGGGCCTCTCCGGACAAAGGAAGGAGGAGGAAATAGAAAAGTTTTACAAAGTATATAGGTTTGTCTGTGAGCACGTTAGACAGGAACAGTTAATGGAGTACACACCAAAGCAAGAGTCCTATTCTGAGACAGGGGGGAAAGGGCCACTGGAAAAAGCCAACCTTAATGTCTTTTGAAATCTATATAAATAAATAAATCCACATCCATAACATTGCTGAAACAGCTGCCTTCTATTTAAGCAGTATCTTTGTTTGACTAAGACTGGAGTCAATTCCAAGGGGAATTTACCTATATTTTTTTCCCCAGCAAGACAGGAACGATTGCAAGGGATGGCAGATGATCTCAGTGGAAAGCAAATGAAGTTTATAAATTTACAGAAATTGTGCTCTTTGCTTCCCAGTTCTTTGGGAAACACTGGATGCGGTTTTGTTCCCAGCATCCTGGTAGCTGGATCAGGCAGAGCCACTGGCTCCTGGCACAGCAGCAGAGGTGTGCCTGCAGGTAACCTTGTCTGCTACTCAGCTGCAGTCACTCTTAGTGTCTGCAGCATGAAAAAGATATTACCTTCATCCTAGACATCTTACTGTAAATGAGAACTGAAATACCTTATTAGAATATGTTAAGATTAAATGACATAAAATATTGCTCTGATTTTTAAGAGTAAACCATTGTCTCAAAAATATACCCAAAGCCCAAACCCTGAAACTGTCTATTTATTAAAACAATAAATTGAGGTTGGTTTGATTAGGAACAAGACAAAATCATAAAGACAGTAAATATGCTCAAACCTTTCCATAACAGGGAGAGGAAATAATTGTCATCTTGTGGTGCAAGGATTCCTCCTTAAAACAACTTCTCTGATGCACAGCTCTTCCTCTCAACAGCACACAATCAGCATTTTTGTACTGCCTTAAAGACCAGCTTAGAAGAAACTGAGTTCTAAAAGCCTCTTCTACCACTTATGAAAATCTTTGCATGAAATAATAGCAATTGAGCACAGTTTTACATTGTGTAATAATGGATTAGAAAGTTATTATTCTTGACTCTATTTCTAAGTGGTTTAAGATTTAGAGGGAAAAAAATCTAACTATTTTCAGTGCCCAGTTTTCATAAATACTGTGAAAAGAAAATTGGAATTGCAGGTTCCTATGGTGTTTGTGAATTGAAATTAGCAGACTGAAAAACAAAACAAAGCAAAAAAAGACAAAAGGACGCCAAACCTGTTTTCTTTACATTTATGCCTTCCCACAAACTGTGAATAGGAAATTACTCACAAGACAGAAATGTTTAACTACTGAATTTGCAATGAGGCATGAAGGCAATTATTTATGGGACACATATTAATTTTCACTCTGTGTGCTATCATTGTAGACCTGTTTGTGGTCGATTTTCTGCAGCGTTGTTGGATTCTGGTGAGCTGGTTTCTGAGCTCGCTGCCATTTCAGCACCTCTTTACAACGAATACCTCTGGAAAACAAACCCCAGCACTTCCTCTGCAGAACTGGGGTAGATGCAGCCCATCTTCAAAACCAGCATGAAGCTCTGCTGTAGACTTGTGTTTAAAGGAAAATTGTTAAGGTACCTGTTCTACTCTTCAGTGTGCAAACCAAGGATATAATGCTTTAAGATACCTCTAAAGTGACACCAACTAACTTAGCTTGTTATAAAAATAGTCTAGCTCTGGAACAGCATCCACAGCTAAAAAGACTGGTTTGCTAAGAAGCTAAACATTCTCTCTGCACTGAGCAGAGTGCTTATTTCCAAGTGTAATGATTTGTCATATATCGACTTCGAATCATTTACAAATCCTACCAACTCCTTAGGACCGCAGGTTTTGCAAGTAACTTCTTTTTCCCCTGTGGCTGAGAGGTAGAAGGTTGTTTTCTCAACCTTTAAAAATGTCATCACAAGTCTAAAGGGAGATAGGATAGTTGGTTGTACAGTGCCAATTGATAGAGCATACCAAATCAATGGAGTTGCTGTTTTGCGGAGCTGAGGGGAATATTTCACAGTTTTATAAGAAGCTTTTGTGAAAATATTTTCCACAAAACTAAATGTAATTTTAGCCAAAATAGAGAATGTAAACCAATATATCACTTCATGTTTTAACAGCCTTCCCAGTGGTTTTACCCTTTTTATTAGTGTATTTTAACATTTCAGTTGCATTGCTTCTCTTTTAGTATTCCTTCTCTCCAAACAAGAATTCTATCATTTTCTCTTACCAGTTCAGGTGTCCTACCTCTCCCCACTTCTATATTTGTCATTCAGCTTTGTATCTCTCCTTATTTATTTTCTACATGAAGTTATTTCCCTGGTTTTGTGCGTATTTTGAGAAATCTTTGGTAATTTGATACTTTGTTTCAGAAGATTTGACTGACTAGCAGAGTCAGTAGTTAGTCTATATTTTAAATTTAAGCATTCCTAAGTGGAGGGTGGGGCAAATAAGACAACATTAGGAAGACAAGTAAGATAACATTAGGAAGACAAAACAGAAATACTACACTACTGACAGCATGTTTTCAAGCTGGAGCTAAGCTGCTGCAATTGTGGGCCACCAGTTCACACAGCTGAACTGGGATCATTTGCTCAGTGAGTAGCCTGCTACTTCTGCTCCCTGAAGACTCAGTGTTAAAGCAAGAAAAGAGCAGGGGCACTGGAAACATAAATTTTTGGTGGCAGCTAACAGTAAGATTGTCTGCATTGAACCAAAACTGTGACATTTGGGCTCCACTGACTTCAGGAAAAGTTTTGCTATGAACTTTGCCAGACCAAGGTTTCATTGCTTGCCGTTTTTAACATTGTCATCTCATTTTTTAAAAAGGCAAAAAAATTCCAAACCTCCTTATCTAGGAACCAGTTTTCAGCAGAATACCAAAATGTAGTTGTAAAGCGTGAGGAATCTGCTGGCTTGGCCTGCAGAGCGTGGAATTATTCTTGCTCATGCAATGAGCTGGAGGTGCAGACACCCACATTCATCTCACAACTGTGGGTGATTCCCTGATTCTCCTCCTTCACTAAGCAGCTACTACTTGAAGAGATAAATGTCTACGCCACAAACATTATATATATATATATGGCTTGAATGTTGAAGCAGAAAGCACAGCATTCAATTTGTTCCAAACACTGTCATCAAGTCAGACCCATTACTGACAAAGTTGATAATATGCCTGGGAGAAGAAGGGGCCAGGCTTTCAAGAAATCCAGAATATACTTGCACACACACTGGGGCTGCAGCTGCTATAAATACTGAACTACTCCTGCTACCCAAAGGCTCAGATTCAAGAGCTACACTTGTTCAGCCTGCATCCTATTACTGCCTAAGCCATATATGCTTCTCTGGGAGTGGGAAGAGAAAGACAAATGGAAATCAGGGTGGATATAAGTTACATTTGATGTAATTAATGTTCTTTTGCTCCTGATAAAATTATTAAAATTAATAAGACTGCCTAATTTTTCTTTGCTTTTCTCATCAGAGTTTATAAAACAATTCTGGTGTCTCTGATGTTGGCACAAGGGAAAAAAGTTTGAGATATCTATAAAGCTTTGTTTCATTTCTGAATATAATTCTTGTGTTCTCACTTCTTTCATATTTCTTCTGTCCCTTTTCTGAAACTTTTCAAAGGGTACATTCACAACATATGATGTATTCTAGATCTGAAGCTACTGTTTAAGCCAGTTCACATTTAAACCATCAAAGTCCCAAATCTAGACCATAGCCCTTAACCTCAGGAGAAGTGCTGATTTTGAAACCTATATAGAAGAGCATGTCAACACAGCAGAAGAAGGTTTCATTCAGTTCCTTATATAGTCAGAAGGAGATAGCCTAAGGTTAGACTATTTCAGGTACATGCACCCTCATTATAGGTTACTTTTGCCTTGAATTTTTCCTGCTTCCATTTATGAGCAACATCCTTAGAGAATACCTAGTTCTCAAACTTGTCAGCATTCTCCTACCACTTTGCAGGCTGTCAAATTACACGACTCACACACCACAATACTCCAGTGCTTCTGCACAGGTTTAAATTAGCTGTGAGCAAGGGGTTGAAAATTAGTAGCAGCATCCTTAGTGCTAGGTGGGCAAGAGCTAATGGCTGTTCACACTCTACTGGCTGCTAGAAAACACCAGCAAGAAGTTTACAGTTTGTTCTTGTTTCCCTTCTCTGGCAGAGGGGTCAGCAAACCAGTTCACTGCCAGCATGGTTATGGTAAGGTATGATGGTTACTGGTTTGAGGACCTGCTGCTGGCAGGTACCAACTACTCTAGAACACCATATTAATTGCATTTATCAGGTATTGGAAATTTCCTATAGAATTTGAAAGACCTGGTTTAGCATCTTATTGCTTAAGTTTGGTCTGAGAAAGCCTTGGCATAGCAACTGAGCAATACAATGCTAATTCAGGCCGGAATTTTGGCTATAAACCTTCTACCTTTGCAAAATATTGTCTTCTATGTTTTTCATGAAAAGAAGGATGAAAAATAGTACTGTGGAAAAGTGAGTTTCCTTCACAAAAAGAAGAAATTCAATGTATATACATTACAAAGCTACAGGAAACAGTTTCAGTATAGTGTCCACAGTTGGCAAGGAAATATATGCACTACATGTAGCAAATCAAACCAAAATGAGGTGTAGCTCAAGGAAAACAATGAGGTTTCATCAATCAAGGCACCAGTAACACAAAGACTAATTTCAAACAAACTAGAACTCATTTATTTATTCAACAGTCTATGCGCACTCTTGATCCTAAGTTTAAACTTGATTTAAAGGACAATTTTTTAGGATTATACACTTTAATTTATGACTTTTTTAAGCAGATGAACATGAAAATTCATGGAACTTGTTCCAGATTCAATAATCTCTCTACTTCATTCTTGTGTAAGTAAATCCTCTCTTTCCAAAATTCCTTATTGAATTGAAAAAAGAATCTCAGTCAAGTCAATAAATTACTTGCCTGTTTCTGAAAACCTCCATTTTACAATTACTGTCTTACTTATTTTCTACATTTTTCATCCAGAGTGTGAAGTTCACCTGTGGAAAATGTTTTTTAAATTCGACATAGTCTATATTTGGCCTTATTCTATTGTTTTCCTTAAATATAATGTGCTTTACAGGCTGTTTTTCAATTCAGTGACTCTTTGATTCCAGATTAAAAAGATCTAGGCTGTTTTGGAAAATGGTGGAAACTTCTCATAGTGGAGGCTGTCAAAGAACAGACACCTTTATTTCTGTGTCTAACAAAGAATAATAAAAGATTTAGAACTGTCTAGAACATATTTTCATTTACTAATGACACATGCATGGCCACTGGATCCTAATGTGTTTTATTATTGAAAAATCTTGAATACCAGGCTGGAAAATCATGTCTGCTTTATTGAAGAGAGCATGGACATAGATCTTATTTCATTTTTTTCCTGACAAAACTACTGCATTCACAGACAATTAATTTTTAAGGTCTATGCAATACCTTATCTGTAAGACAAGTTCTTTTTTCTAGAATATAAAAAAGAATAGGTCAAGCAACTGCTCATATACAAGCAACGTTTTTTCCTGCAAATTTTTCTAGGGCAAATCAGGAAAATAAGTCCCCCGTTAACTGAATTAAAGGATATGACATTTCACTGAAATATCTAGGGAATTTCCTAGTACTGAAAAATCTAAGGAATTCCACTGAAGTCAGTGGAGTGATGTGGAGGGCCTGGTTTGCTTCTTTACATACACATCTCAGTCCTGGAATCACAGCAGTGACTTGTGCTGCAGCTTTGCCTGTAAATACCTTCAGAACTGACTCACTAGCTGTCTTTTACATCTTTAAAAGAAAGAAAAATAACAGGCCCCTCTTTCTTTGGACACTCCTTCAGGCACACTGAGTAATGTACCCATTTTTCTTGAATTATTGCTCGTAAAGAGAACATTTCTTGAAACTACTCGATACGTTGCCACTTGGTTTTGTCTGTTCTGTGGAGATGTCTAACCAAACCACTGAACATGTAACAGCAGGACTAACAACTGGCACTTAGTAAACTTGTCTGCACAAGAGTTGCCTTTTCCTGTTCTTTGTGTATGTCTGAAGCATGAAATCAAGATTTGTCCTTCCACGCAAATAATAACGCCAGTGTTTGCACCGTGAGTGTTTTCTAGCTGGGATTAAACCCCAGCAGCCATTCTTACTGAACTGTTCTATGTTTTATAGAAGTGGGAGGACCCAGCTTTAGCAGGGATAGGCATGGAATGTGAATGCACCCTCAAAGTTCACACCCGAGAACCGTCCATCATTTACGCACCGGCGGAGAGGCTCTAATGTGAGTTAACAGAGAGCCTTGTGTGATTTACAGCAGTCTGATGGCAATTTTTCTTACCACAGAGAACACTGTGCTGCTGGTATTGCACTCCTAGAAAACCACTGCGTGCAGGAAAAAAAGCCAGCTCCCCTGCATCCATCTATATTCTTCCATCTGACACTAGGAATGTATGAAAATCCCAAGGAGTGGCTAGAAAACTCCAGTTCTACTCAGAATTCCCAAGTTTCAAGGGCATGGCTGGTAAAGAGTAGAGGTCAGCAGTAGCACAATGGATCAATCATGATTTTTAACCTCACTTCTTTAAATAATTTGGAAAAAAAAAACTTTTTTTGATCAAATTCAAATTAGAAATGCCATATTTGTAATTCACTGTGATAGGCACTAGGACCTCAGCCTGTTGACAAAGATGTAGTTCAGTTAACAATAAAATAATTTGGAAAAATGCAGCATTTACTTTCTGTTCCTCTGGAGAAGGCTTTATGATTTATTAAAAATAAATTAAATAAGCTTAAAAATTATTTTATCTTCAATTGAAGGAAGATTAATCTATATCTTAATCCCCTCAGTTCTTTTATGCATAGCCATGGCAAGTGCTAACACTTGGAAAGTTTGTAAATAAAGCATAGTTTTTTTTGTAGTGTCTTATACAGAGATGACTATGTGTATCACAGCTAAACACTCTAAAAGTCTAATTCAAGACAACCCAGTGATCTTTCTGGCACTAGAAATGCATATAGAACTACAGGATAATTGGACTGAGGCACAAATATTCCCTTTATGTCTCAAGTCATAATGAACACAGTAACCCTATGAACTAACTGTAATTTTATTTTTCTTTGTTTCAGCTTCTTGCACAATGAATTCCATGAAGAGCATTAAATAGGGCACTTGCAGTGATGTATAAATTATAGGAGTCACTTCACCTCCTACTGCAATGTTATCTTGCTGCCAGATGCACCAGGAATACAGTGCAGAAATTCATGACAGGAAAAGAAAGAAAAACTTCTAGTAATGAGCATAAAACACTCACAATCTGTATTTCACAGCTCTGCCTGTTGGAAAAACAGGTATCAATGCAGGGACCAAACCTAAACCATCACAAGGTGGCTGAGAATGTAGGGTTCTGAGCCATTTCATCTGTCCAACATGCTGTGACAGAGAAGAGGACATGCATGTGTAGGAAGAAGTTTGCATGTAAAGCCTCACACTGTTCTGCTCACAGGACTAAGCCTTCCCCAAAGCAATGACTGCTCTTTAATAATCATCTTCAGCATGTTCACTCTCTAGGCTAAACTGGTGCTTTGGAGATTTCTGGTTGTCACCAGTTGTTTTCTGCAATGCAATTAATCTGGCCAACATGTAGGAAAAATTAAAAACATGCTCAAAGATCAGCCCAGAAGCATCTATCCTAGTAACCATTCTTTCTTAATAATATATGAAAATAAATTATTTCATTTATCCCTTTGAATTAAGAATTAGGGCTAAGAAAGCTAACCCATGCTACCAGATGTTATACCTGACTGAACTCTGTCCTGATTATTCTTTTTACCCACAGAATGGTAAAGGACAAGATCTGCCCCCAGTCAAACATTGCCCTGGGAAGTTGAAGCCAAAACCTGCCAAATCAAGAGATGAAGGAGCATTTTCTTTGGTTGCAACATGTGGAATTCCACTGGTTGAAAGACATGTTTGAACCTGAAGAAAAAGCCCTCCTTCACTTTGGAGGTTATCTTCTGCTAAAATTTCCAAGACCAGTGAATATACTGGCTTTAAGACCACCAAAACTTCTACTTATCCCATTTCAGCTGAGGCTGTCAGGAGTTTTCAACCTAATTCTGAGCTTAAACCTCTGTTGAGTCACAAATTTGAGAAAGATTTAAAATTCATTTGCAGAAAAAGAACTGTTTGTATGTTTATCTAAAACGGTAAGACTTTTTTCCTGGTTGAGAGTTCCCTGCCATTAAACTCAGTCATTTCACTTCATTTGACCTGCTTCAGACCTCTCTGCCTTTTGGAACATTTCAATAGCTACAGAAGTGGTTAGATAATAGCTAACAAATAAAATACCAGCCCAGAGTAACTGGAACAAATAAGCTGTGTAGCACAAATTCTCACTGAAACTCAGCAGAAATCAGAGCTCTCTACAGGGCTCAGCTATGGCTGGAACAGCAGTCCTGATGTGAAGAATGGCAATTTGTCCACCTGCAGTTTTTTAACTCCTCGTGTGAAATGAATAAATTGTCCCAGGTTTGGGGTTTTGTTTTTTTTTTTTTTTTTTTTAATAGGTTACCACTAAAATTTTTTGTAACTTGTCTACAAAAATGAAAAGGTTTTATTATTTCCTCCATAAAATGAAGTTGAAGACATAGAAACAATTTTGTATTATTATTATTATTATTATCACCATCCTCAATCTTCATGTTGTTACTGGTATTTAAGGGAAGGTGGAGAGACTGTGAAAGCAATACTTGTTGCCTTACTACACAAAACATAATGCAAAAAAAATATGTTGACTAAGTTTTGCATGCTAATAAATTTGTTATGACTTCATCCAATTATGGCACATTTAGCAGTTTGTATACCACAATGAAATCTGCAATTATAATTTTTGTGACTTTATGTTCCAGACAAGATGATGGGATTGCTGCTCAGCAGCTCCTAATCGGGTTTACATTTTTATGTCCTATATGAAATTTGTGGCAAATTGCATCTTTCCATTTAATATTTAGTAGACAGGTGCACAGAAAGCAAAGCTGGTGGTGGCAGAGTAGGACTTGTTAGCCACTACAAAATGCAACATATTTATACTAGGAAAAAGGCCCTATTTTATGCATAAATCTCACTAATTAGTAAAATCTGGATAAGCAGTATTTTCTATGAGATATAGGCATACCATACTCAAACTGTTTGTTGAATAGGCTCTCATTTGGAGCTGAGAACATTGGTTAGAAATAGGCATATTATGGTCAGTCATCACAGAAATATTGAGTTATAGCTCTGTTTATAAAACTGCAGAGGCTTTGGCCATCCCTTGATTGAATTCTTGGTAGAAAAGTGTTGACCACACAGCTCTGAGAGCATTATCTCTTGCCATGAGGTGGATTTCCTGAAGGATCCCAGACTGCAGCCTCTGAAGTGAAAACACAAAAGTAAAATAGCCCTAACCATTGTATTTTCAGCCTCCTAGAATGACTTGTTAGGATAGATAAATTTCACCACCATTAGTGAGGACGTTGAGGAGTAGCTGTGGAGAAGCCAGTCTGGTTTGTGAAAAGGGTTAAGGGGGAAAAATCTGAACTGAACCATGGGGATATTTTAGATGGAGGGACATATCCTTCTGATCTCCTATTCCAACTGAAAAGAAAAACAATCATCAGACTCTCACTGCCAACAGCACTGTGCTTCTCTCCTTGAATTCTAGCCTACTGTTAGGAGCAGCCCAAATCCACGTGGAGACTGCAGTATTATGGAGATTGAGCAATGCCTACCTGACTATTCATGGAAAAAGGTTATTCATAACACTAAGTGACTAAGACTAAAACAGAGAGACTGATATGCCAGAAGTTACAACTTCAGTAACCCCTTTGGTTCAGGTATTTTCAAGCATGACAAAATGACAAGGCTGATGAAGGCAAATTAACAGCTTTTAAAAGTTGAGAGTGGGAGGACGAATGACATTTTGATGAGAAGAATGACAGATAAAATGATCCAGACAATTGGGATTATGCAGAACATAATTCCTGTGCCAATCCACAGTTGTTGTTTTTTTTTTAAAGCAGTAGCAGTTGGGATCTGACAAATGAGACAGTAAAACCATGCTCAAATAAACAAAAATGAGAAGCATAGCTGTGTGATGAATGCTAAGCTAAAAAAGGAAAGCTGAACACCAGTATGTGAAGCTAATGGCAATTTTTTGCTGAAAGACTAACATTCACATCCCTTTCCTGAACCATAGTTTGGACAGAAAAAATAAGCTGTCAGAAAGTTTCATTTTACCTCTCCCATTCTTGCACCCACCAGCTAAATGACTGCACGGCTCAGGACTACCAAACACTGCAGCCCCAGAGCTCAAACTACCTCAGAGAAGAATTATTCTGAAATTTCATTGGCTTTCAGTGAGCTGTAAGCCTGAGAAAATACAAATACAGCTTTAATACCAAAGCTGCATTCCCAGGTGATTTGGAAAATTATTTAGTGCTACATAACCAATATATTCCTTTAAAAATACCTTATAAAATAAAAAAACTCACCCCCCCAAATGTCAATTTATCTATTGAACAGCACTGTCTGAGTTAAGTACAGCAAGGAAACAACAGGCATGAATGAGCTCAGAGCCATACGAGCTACTGCACTGACTCATACTGGACAGGACAGCCTTGCTAAACTCAAGAATTTGTAAATGAGAATGAAGGAGCAGGAAAAAAATATTCCTGAATATCTTGATCGTAATGTCTGAGACTTCTGTGAGTGAAATATCTCCCTGAGAGATACGGAATTGTGTGAGTTGCTAATCAGTTTTAAGAACAATCATTCAATTTAATGGAATTTTGAAAATTACTCTGAAATCCTTTAATTGGAAAGTGAAAGAAAATAATCCTGAATTATCATCATCAAGTCTGTAAATTGGTTCCTAGAAGAGCTCAAGTGCCATCCTGCAGGTCTGTCAGACACTGAGACAAGTCATATATGCCTTTACTTCAGTTTAAGTAAATAATTCTTGCATGTGGGTATCAGGTTCTGTGACTTAAGATAGGAACCATGCATTTGCATATGAAGAAAAATTTCATTTGTCTTAGGGCTATGTAGACATTTCTCCTGCCCCAGATTTTGGCGTGATACTAAAATGGCTCTTAGCTGCTATTTGCATTAATATATTAATCTCAAATTAAATTGGTTTCTACTTGAGCTAATGTTACAGCACAACAAATAGATCTTAATTCTTTTACTATTAAGTGAAGTAGCAAGCACCAAAGATTACCAAATTACCTCAGAAAACCAGCAGTGGCCATGCTACCAAACAGCACAGAATTCAAGGGAATTCTGGGGAAAATTTTAAGGAAAACTGAGATATATCTTTATGGTACCATGAGCTGTTCACTCAGGAAATATAAAACCTAAACCAAACCAACAAAGAAGCAGGAATAATTCATTGGAGTATCTAGGATATTATTTTAAAGGATAGGAAGTTTTGCAGCCCTTTCACTTCAATGATAAACTTTGGGATTTTTAGAGATGGTACATAGTAATTAACTAAAAATAATTCAGTATAATTGAACCTTTGCAAAAGATTGCCCACAGAAGCTGTGGGTGTCCCATCCCTGGAAGTGTTCAAGGCCAGGTTGGCTGGAGTTTTGAGCAACGTGGTCTAGTGAAAAGTGTCCCTAACGAATCAGGGAGATTGGAACTAGATGATCTTTAAGGTCCCTTCCAACCCAGGCCATTCTACAATTCCATGACATAACACGACATTTTCAACATGATACTTTTATCTTACTGAGGGGAATGCTTGAGGCACAAACAATAGCTACACCTTCCTGCTAAATGAAGCTGCGCTTTCTTTATCACAACACAGTTGCAGGGGCCCTAGAATGCCCTTCCTAGTCCACCCTCAGGTCGTCAGCCAAGCCATAACTTTGCTCAGACCATGACATGTGCTCCCATCTGATGTCTTGGAGATGACTCTTCCTCTCTGCTAACACCATCACATGTAGAAAGGGCCCAATTCAACCTCTCCTTGTGATGCACAAAAGGACTGTCATGCTACTTGGGGCTCTGGGGGACTGGAGCATGCAAATATGAAAGAAAAGAAAGTAATAAAAAAAGTTGACTAACCTAACCCACCTGAGCTCGGCTCACAGGGATCGATGTCCTCATCATCGCTGGGACATTCAGCCGAGGCCACCAGGATGTCATCTGTAGTCTGCAAAGGAAATAAGAGTCAAACAGATGTACTTGAATTGACTGAACATGTTGCAAGTTTCTCACCAGCATGTCTTCTTTTTAAATTTTTTGAGATTTTTCCCCCCCTGTTTTTTTTTTTTTTTTTTTTTTTTTTTTTAAATTGAGTTTATGCAAGGCCGAGAGCATTCCAGACTTAAAGTGTAATGGTGCAGTGACACTCTCCAACTCTGTATTAATGGGACATTGCTTTTCAATTTGCACTTGTCAGGATTTAGAATTGTGTTAGATATCCAGTGTGGGCGCTTACACATTTTAATTTTTTTTTTTTTTCAATAAGGACAGAAAGTAGAAGGACAGAATATGTATATTGAGGCTGCTGGTCTTCCCTCTTTATTTCCAATATCTCTACTATGATATTACTGAGAACACTGAGCGCATTAAAATACAAGTCAAAATAATGAACTGCCTGCAGTGCAGCTGTTAAAACTATTATAAATATAGTGATCTTTTCTCCATTAACTGCACTTACTTACTCAGATGTAGAGTCAAAAAAAAAAAAAAAAGGAAAAAGGAAAACAAGCAAACATGTCTCTCACTGAGCTGAAAACTATTTAATGAAAAGAAAGTCAAGGAAAGAAAACAACAATAAATGCGTATATGCTAGAAATTATTTTGGTATTTTCTTAAATAAGTGAAAACCTCTTATTTTCTTAAATAAGTGATGTATTGTGAGAGTACTATGATTAGGTCCCAGGGCCAAAATGCATTGGACAATTATATAAATCAAGGCAAAGGAGACAAATCAGGGGATGTATGGTAAAATACACCACAAAAGTTCAAAAAATAACTGGGGAATTCCTATCTACTTCTTCTTACTACTTCTTATTCTTGTGCAAGAACAAGGATATATTCAATGAAACAATGATGTAATCAATCAGTCAACATGAAAAAATGAATATCTTTTCAAGCCACCTCTGAGAACAGTCATTTAGAAATGTAATAAGAACATCTACACTAATTCAGGGACATAATAGGAGGGAAATATAAACTGTCATGCACCTGGTCATTTCTCAAGAAATTACTAAAGAGGTTAGGAAGACACTTTTCCTACTGGCAAGGTGTTTCATAACCATCCATTTCAAACTTCTGTTCACCTCACCAAAGGAAATACATGGAGAGAATAAAATACTACATCATATTCAAACAAGAGGCTAAGGACATAGCAGGCAAAAAGCCATTCTTGGATTCCTGAATGATAAATATGCCAACAACCCATTTCAGTAAATGCAGAACTTTCTTCCTTTATCTCTCCATGGGTATAGAGGAGGGACATAAAATGCATGAAAGTTTTCCTTCATCAGTTTAAATCTGAAGATGTAAAAATTTTATAGCTGTGCAGCAGGGCCAAAGGCTAACCAATGTTGTTTATCATTATTATTCTAAGCAGAGTTTTAAAGCGAAGCATATTACAGTAATAGGCTTTACTTTGTCATGCTTCAAGAATATTAATGAATATAAGCTTTCAGCACTTCTCTGAAGTAGGAAAGTGATACAGGAATACATTCATTAATATGTGAGGCATAACAAAGAAAAGCCCATAATAATAATCATAGTATATTTTAGAGGTAAAAGACTGAGGCATAACAGAATGAAGTAACTTGCTGAAGGTAATCAAAAAGGCTACAGACAGCAGCTATGTTTGGATGCCATAATCACAAAAATTATCTTTCCTTAAAGCTGAGAAAATTTGTAGCTAGAGGAAACAACTGTAAACCTGAAATACTCCCAAAATTAGTTGGTAGATTTGCAAAATTTTAAAAAAAACCCCAAAAAAGCTTTTTAGTTGCCCTTTATTTCTACCATGTAGAAAACCAAAGTTGTAACAAAAGCCAGCTGCAAACACCCTCTTGGATTTCCAGTGTCCATTTTCTTTCTCTAGATGACAACCATTTAAGCTTGAAAACCAGTAGCTTGGTCTCTTTGTGGAAAACTACTTTTTCTTTGTAAACATAAAGAAAAAGATAACCAAGTAACCAACAAAGTCTACCCATACAAAAATATCTCTGCACTGTAAACTCCACAACCATTAAGTATAAAAACATAATAATAAGTACATAAAGTATCATGCATCTCTGAAATAGTTTCAACTTGGTAAGTGAAGCCCTGGTGTCAAATTTCTCCTTTTGCCCATAACACTGGACAAGACAATACTTTTATGACCTATAGCCAGAATTTTGAATATTTATCAATGGATCACTGAGGAGCTCTACACAAATACCATTAAACAGAGAGGATCACATGCATACTCAACAGTCACAGCAAGATACCATCTCAGACCTACTGGTCTGACTGGAATTTTGGTTAGAGGTGTTTTGGCCCATGCGCAGATGAGTCACCCTTGTAACTTGAGTGACTCAAGGAGAAATGATCAGACAGTTTTATGGGATTATTGCAGTGTCTTTGATTACTCTTGATATAGGACAGCATGGTAAGACTTTAGGTAAATCTATTCATTTGCACAATTTGTGGTACATACAAAATTCTGGTAATTCAAAATCACCAAAAAAAATAATGCACTTTAAGTACTTTCATGTCTGAGAGATACTTTGCTCAGCTACTTATAAGAGAGTGTCAAAACTGTCTTCATAAAGTGACACTAATTCCAATCTATAGAAAGAGTATTCATACTTCTACAAGAAGAAAGGAGTGTTCTTGAATAATAAAAATGCATGCATATTATGGGTACAGAAATGAAAAATACCTTAAAGAAATGCGAATATAGAATGTCGAGAAAGACCTTATTAATATTTCAGCATATTAAAGGAAGTAATGTGTGTTTCAAAGTCAATATTTGGCATAAAACTCATTTTCTTGTAAGCAATAATCAAGTATCAGTAGCTGAATAAGAAGTGAAGTGATAAGACGGTGTTAAAAGTGTCTTTCTTCAGAAAAATATCTGACAAAGAATTCAAGTTTAAATACCAATTAAAAGACGTGTCACAACCTGCCCCTACTGACCCCTTTCCCCAAATCCAAATAGCCCTTTGCTGCTACTCTTACACATTTTCAGGGATAAGGGCAAAGGAGCTGTGAAAGGCAGGTGAGATAGCAGTGACCAAACTACAAATTAAAGCTATTGGTCTGCCTTACAGAATTCAAAATGGGATTCAGAGTTATCTAAAACACTAGAGAATATAGAGAATGCATAAATTAAATACTGTGAGCCAGTTACTTTCTGGAGTTCTTTCTCCAGAAGAGGTCTGACTGATGCGAATCTACCTGAAGAGAGAGCAGAATTTAGACCTGAGGGTGTCAGACAGCCATGGGGTGCAGATCAATAATGCAAGATAGAGTAATGTGTTTTACTGACTTGACATTATCTTTTCCTCATGCTTTTTAATTTGGATGGGAAGATTTAAAACAAATCAGTTCTCCTAAGTGAATTGCCATTGTTGCTAGCACTATGGCTAATTTGCAGGACACTGCTTCAAGCATTCTCATTAATCAAGGATTTAAAAGTCAGTGGAAAATCCCTTATTTACAGTGAGTGCCTAATAGGATAACATCCAGCTGGTATCATCATCATACATGATTGGATTAGAATGTGTCTTGGGTGAGTCGTTCAAATTCATTTAAGAGGTGATACTCCAGTTGTAAGAAATTTTTAAAAAATTAAAATAGAAGGTATACAGCGTAAAAGGTCAGGCAGAATTTCTTTTAATTGCTTCTTCTTTTCTTTGTGCATTTTCAGAGATTTTTCAGATTCAGTTTGCAGCTATGACTATATGATTTAAAATGCAGTCCACTGTAAAAATGTGGAATCTCAAAAAGTTGTATATCTGTGCACATATCAAAAAAAGCTTACAATTAACATGGCAATGAAAAAATGGAGCCAAAAAAATCCTACATTTAGTAAAACTAGAAGTCATTGCAGAATGTTGCTTCTGACAACCATTCAGGGGTGTGGCCCCTGCAGGAATAGGTCTTGCTTACATCAGCTACGTCTGCTTGCAAAAATAAAGAAATTGGGATTTGTCTCTCAGCCAAGAGACAGTTTAAAATATCACCAATCTGCCACCTTGCCTGAGGAAGGAAATGGTGACTATTTCAAGAAAGCTCCTGGCCAGATGAAAAAATGACGCTGTAGTCATGGCTTAAATGCAGTGACAGTCTGTAGCTACGGATAAATATCAAGCTGCCTCAAAGGTTACTATCTCTGGTTCAAAACTAGTACCAGAAAATATGGCTGTGCCCTTCTAATAGTGCTCTCTGAATGCTATGCCATTAAAAGAAATAATTGCAAATGAATAAACAATACAGGAAAGTAATTTTTTATTATTATTCATTTTTTTTGCATGACTGAGATTAAATACACACCAACTTACTCTGGTTTTATGTATGAAGTCTACTATACCTGAGGGTATGAGAGAAATATGACCTAAAAATTAAATCACCAATCTGAGCTGTGCATTCATTAACAGTATAATGGATCCTGCATATTTTCTGCTGTAGTATGGCACCAGCTCTCCTTTAAATCATAGCACCCTACAGCTACTCTGAATAGAGTTTATTCCTTTCTTGTTCAATAATACACTTTATCAAATGAGAACTGCAAGCAAACCCAAATTACACAATAGCTAAAAACTAGCAGTCCTAAATTATTATATGAATTATAACCAGCACAACCCCTCATGACTACTCCTTAAATTATTTTAGATGAGAACTTCAACTGCGTAACTCAGAATTACTCTTATTTATTTATACAGCTCCAGTGCTGAATGATAGCAGAGACCGATGCTGTTGTGCCTGGTGCTAAAGGCAGCTGGAAAGCAAAGGTTCTGCTCTGAGGAGCTTTGAGATTGATTTTGGACAACAAATGAGTGGGAGAGGGAGCAGAGGATGAGAAGGGTCAGGTGAGGATGCTGCTGAGAGGCGCTGGCAGTTACACACAGGCTGCGATCTAGCACATTTCCCAAAATTATGCTCCCATAGAGCAGAAAGGAAGGTCAGAAAGAAAGCAGGCACAGGAAAGCCAGGCAGGAGCCTGTGACTGGCCAAGGAGATGCTGGGAACAGATGGTGCCTGGCGAGCACTGCCGAGGCTGTAAAGCCTCTCCGAGGAAACTCCACGTGTTTGGAACCGTCTGGTGATGAGGACAGGCAGGGTGGCACAGAGACAGGCAAGCAGCACCCATGGTTAGGATGGAGGGCATGGTCAAGGCATGGGAAGATGGAGCATGCTTGTTTTGGGAGGGGAACTAACAAAGGAAGTGAAAAATTATTGGTGAGGTCATGGGAGCAAAGGAGACAAGGTGGCAAAAGGGGAGGGCCAGGGTACAAGAGAGGTGATATCAAGAGACACAATTATGTGAATATTAATGGATAAGAATCCAATGACTGTTAGCAAATGACTGTCTGAAAACATACTTTCAGATGTAAACAAGGAAATTAAACCTCTAATTCTCCTTTACCCCTTTTCTGTAATGCTTAATTATCATCTCTGCTTGCTTCATTTTTCCTCCTGAAAACAAAGCTTATTCAAATAATTGCAATTTAATTCAGAGAGAATCAGCTACAAGTGATTTTCGAGCATAAAGGTCTGCTTCAATTTGGCAAAAGCCTATATAGCTACAACCATGGTATAAACAAAGGTTTTGGAAACCCAACAGATGAACACTACTGTCTTCTTTACTAGCTGTGGCAAACTCTCCTTGAAAAATATGGTTCATGCAACACCTCGATAAAGGAGCTCAGAGCAGTCCTTTTGTACTTTTGTACTTTCTGAGGCAGAGAGGGACTTTCCCAAAAACTAATCCCTTGCATATATTCCTTTTCCCCCCTTTTTCCTCTTTAAATGGATGAATAAAGTAACCTAAATCAATGGGAGTGCTGGCAGAGATCAACAGGGTATGAAACATAACAAAAGACTTCATGTGGAAAAACTCAGATTTCATTTTTCAGGAGGGGATTAACTGCACAATCTTCTAGCCAAGACTACATCATTTGAATTTAATTCTCGGTGTACGAAGCAGATCTTCGTGACTGGTTATTGAGACAGTTGTGGAAAGAAACTTGAATATGTCACATTCATCAGGTGTACTCCTCATCTGGTGTTAATAACCTGCCACTGCACGAGGCAGTTTGCTGGGAAAGAGGCAATAGTGATGTAACAGTAATATCAGCTCTAGATGATTTGCTGTTTAGACAACTGCCTCAAACATTGTATTTAACCTGCTATAGGTCAAACAAGTACATGTGCATCAATTACTGCTTGTCCACCCACATCCAAAAAGTACTTTCTCAGCACTGTGCTACTGAAAAATGTTATTTCTGGACATGGGTATTAAAATGCTAATATTTCAAGCACATGCACAATATTTATTAAATCTTTTGCTAACTGCTGACATGTTATTACCCTGTAATGTGAAAATACAGTAACTGAAAATCGAAACACTTTCTCAAAACTGGCTGTGATCTAATTAATACTACCATGTTATTTCTTGAATTGTCAGTGTTTGATGCTGGGAGAAAGCAAAAGCCTTGATTAATAAGTTCCTCTCACAGGAAAAAAAAAAAAAAAAGAAAAAAAAAGAGAAGTCTTGAGGATATAGCAACAAAATACAATAAGGCCTTGCAGTCAGTGAAATGAATGCTGTAGAAATTAAATGCAGAAGTGTAGGTGAAAAGCTCAAGAAGATGCCTCAGATGCCCTGCAGGGCACCTTCAGCCTCTGTCCTCAAATCCCAGCAGTGAGAGGAACACACCTGCTCCACAGAGCAAAACAGAGCCACCTCAATTCTAGCCTCCACCTCTCCACATACAAACAGTTTATCTTTCCACACAATAACCTGAAAATCCATGGTATTCATTCCATGCAGAAAGACTTTTGTATTATTTCTCCAGCCACCCTCCTCCACCCAAACATCTAAATTCTCATGGGGAAAATTGCCACAAACAATGGGAATATATTTGAGAAACGGATTTATAGTAAAATAATGTCAACAAAACTGTGCTCTTAAGCTCAGAATTTGAAGTTAATTGCTTTGGTCAAAGTCTTATAGTCACTCATCTCATTTGTAAAGAAGCAGAAGCAGAGCTGAGAAATCCACATGCTGGCAAAGGTACAACATTTCACTTGGACAGATAGCCAGGCAGCACTCTGCACTAATGTTAAAAAAATAAAGTATTACTAAGTAAAAAATAAGAAAAAAATCCAAACATTTTCCTATCAGGTCATGTTCCTTACCTCCTGCAATATACGGATTAAGTTAGTTTCCCAGATGTAGACCAAATGCACTTTCTATATTAATTTTATTTTAAAAATATCACATTTCTTGTACCCTTTAAAACTTTTTGGATTTGCTGCCTAGAAAATTATCCCACTGTTTTTCTTCTGTGTTTCTCTCCCAGCTGGGTAACAAACGAAAATGCACACATCACCATTAATACATTTTTTCACTGGCCACTCTTCCATATTTAAAGGCTTTACAAGGAGATCCTTAATAGAACACTCACTGTTTAACAGCAGGGTCTACTTTGGACTTCTCTTCTTGAAAAAAGCTGATCCTGCACTAGCTGTGGGTCTTGGAAGCAGAGCAATCAGCAGCCACACAGTGACAAAGTACCAAGAGTGGGGGAAGAAGCTTTATTTTTTGAGGTAATTTGCTATTTACATCAAGGAACAACTGGTGTTCACCATGAATGTTGGACTAATGCTTCAAAGCAGTGCTGGCTGCAATCAAGAGTGAATTGTCCATCTTCCACACCCCTCACATCAAGGCCAACTCATGCCATAAACCCCTGAGCATGAGGAGTCATGTCAGCATCATGAATACCTTTGCATTGATTAAGACCTAAATTTGTTTTGCAGTGCCAGATGAACAGACCAGGATTTGATTTCCTTTCCAAAAAACCCAGTATGGCACTGTTTTGCTTCTGACTGATTCAAAAATACAGGTGCAGTAAAAAGACAAAACTGCTTCTATCCTTCCTACTGGAAATATTGGGCATGGTGGCTGGCTGGGAATGAGCAAGTATGAGCCCTCTACCATGTGTTCACTGCTCCCTCTGCTCCATCTTGCCCTCTCCCTCCCTTCTTTAGTGGGATTGATGGAAATAGGAGCTCACTCCCTGCTCTCAGGGCCCTTGGGAACTGCTGGCTGACCCCTCAGCTTGTTCTGACCCAGAGCCCTCAGCTTGGTCTGACCCAGAGCCCTGAGCAATCCCCATGAAGATGCAGGCACAACTAGCCCAAAGCTAGTTTTTCTCTCATGACGGAGAAAAAACCCACAGATTAAGAGACGTGGCACAAAACTGGACTTTATCAAGAAGGCACTGCTATGCAACACACCAGTTACCAAAACCATGGGCACCTAATCGCATAATGCCTATTATTTATACTGTGCCATTTGTGAAAGCTGTCATGGCTGCTTGGATGAAGAACAATGACTCACTGCCTTACTCCTTTCTCATCTAACTTTTAGATTCACAGTGGTGTAACATTTCTGGTTCCAGAAATAATTTTGTTGGCTAATTTTCATTCTGCAATTACAAATAGTTCTGCCATGGATCATACTGATTAGACGAAGCTGTGCTACTTTCCAACTTACCTGTTTCACCCTTATTTCCCCCAAGGTAATGAAAATAGGTTGAAAACAAGAGACAGATAATCTGTGAATTCTTTAAAAGTATTTTGTGCTTTCTTTGCTAGATCCTTTCCAGAACATCCATATTCCTCTCCTATAAACACCACAGTTCATTCCAGAGCAAGAGCAACAAAAATGCACTTTGATTTTTGTTTTGTTTTTACATTTGCACTGAGCCTAAAATATATGGAATAGAATGTGGTTGATGAAATGCAATCCTATTATTTTCTCCTAGGCAAGAAAATTATTTTGCCTCTAAGTACGAGGGAAATGTTTCTGGGCATTATGCTTTTATTTTCTGGTATCATTTTATTTTTAGCCATCTCTTTTGCTGAAGTAAACATTTTGGTCTCCATTAATTCTGAACTCACAAAACACAGAGGAGACAGTTTTGTATTAACTCAGAGAGAGACTGTGCTTATTAAATGGCAACATTACAACAGTGATAGCAAATCTTTTAATTTATATCCCTGTATTACCAATCACATGCACAGAGACTGTCAAATTTTTGGAATATGACTCTTGCTGCAGTTGTATTTATCTCAGGAAACTCAGGCATAGCATTATTAAAGCCTTCAAAATTGACAATTTGAGTTTTTGTCAGGGAAGTGGGGCTGCTTTTAATTGACCATTGAGCTGCTAGTGTAGCCTTTTTTGTTGTTGTTGTGGAGCTTTGGGGTTTTTTTTGCAATTTAATCACAAGTTTTAAGACCATTCTTAGCAAAACTTTATTAAGTTTGAGAAATGACTGAAATCAACATTGAACACTTTTAAGACTCGGCTGGGCTGGGTGATCCTTGAAGTCTCTTTCAACCTGGTATTCTGTGATTCACTGAGTTATGAAAACATAGCAAAGTTAGAAAGGTACTAACTATGAACTACACTTCCATCTTTTTTTTTTTTTTTTTTACAATTGCAGTACTGCCAGTCTTACTGTGAATCTCCCTGACTATTAAATTGTGTCACACAAGAACATCTTGGTCTACTGATAGCCACAGGAATTTTTTTACGAGTCTCAAAATCAGGGAAGGCAAGGAAAGCCCTTCAGAAGGAATACTTCCTGAAACTCACATGGAGTCTCTGTTCTCATTTAGCATGTTTTCAGGGTGGAAAAAGCTTTCTTATCTTGTCAGCAACTGCTTAAACTACTAGACTGCTTTTTAGCCATTTAGGTAAACCACTCATCTCATCTTGCTCCAGAGACAAGTCAGAGACTGAGACAATAGAAGAAACACAGGATCTTCTATTTAACACTGACCTATCCATACCATGTTCTTCAAGTTCATTTGAGCATGTCTTTAGCTCAAGGCAAATTGTTTTGAGTCAGTCAGATCAGGCAAGAATCTGCTAGTATCCCTCTCTCAAGTCCAGTTTTCCTCCCCTGAAGGAAAACAAGTGCTAGTCCCACTGCCAACAGTTTCCTTCCTCAAGTTTTACAATAAAGAATGAATTTAAACTTTTTCAGGGTCCAAGAGGGCACACTGTTCCTCCCCAGATATTAGATCCTTTGTCACATTTTATCCGTCATTATCACCAGTTTTTACAGGTATACTCAGAGCAGGAAAAGCAAAACTGAAGCTGTTTTTTCCACAAATCTGTCTTTGAAGCACAGCCTTTTCAAACATAAAGCACTCAGTACTACTACTAAAAAATCCCCACATTTCCTTATCTTAATGTTTTAATTAAAAAACTCAAGCAATAATGGCAGGACCAGGAAATATACCGAGGAAATAATCTACTAGTTCTGCAGAGATGAGAAATGTTCTACAGAGGAGCTGCATTCTGCAAGTACAACTCAGTAATACTGACAAGAGTTAGTTAGCTACACGTGCTCTGGAAAAAGACAATGCCTAATTGCCGTTCAATTAAAATGTTTCATTAAAGCCACTGTTTTAGAGATACTATTAATTACACAGTTTCTGAGAGTGTACATTTGTCACAGAGGTGTTTGGGTTTGTTAATGATGCTTTTATTCCATAAGAACTGTCAAAATTCAGGTGAGAAACACGCTCCAGGAAAGGAGCAGGCCTTGCACAGCTGGGAGATGCTCCAGGTGATTGTGATGTTATTTACAAGCAGATGTTATTTATAACCACATTGTTGACCAGGGACCTCCCTTTTTCATCAAATGCATAGAAATCTATGCAGGTTAAGAAAAACTGCATCTTACACAGGAGGTATTTGGGACCTAAAAAATGGTCTTGCTTTAAAGGATAGGTAGTGGCTTTTCAGTACCAAAGAGAGGAACTGAGGCCTGGAAGACAATTTCTCTTCAGCTGTCCATACTGCTGCTGATGGCATTTGGGTGGTGGGGAGGAATAGGCTAGAAAAATCAGGCTCAGAACAATGACAAGATGGGATACCGAGATGAAGGGCCAGGAAAGTGTGAAAAGTAACTGAGGTAAGATGTTGGAGGATTTGGGAAGAGACACTGTGCTCCTGCTGTAAGCCTGTGAGGACACAGACCATTACAAAGGGAAGAGAGGATGAGGGGGAAAAGAGCTGCAGTAAATCAGCAAAGTGGCACATGGAGAGCCATGGAGAACTGTGGGCATGGGGAAGTTTGGGATGAGGACAAAGCATGCTGGACCAGTCACTGGAATTATTACAGATTGGAAAAATTACAGACTTGTAGCCATTGGAGCTGGCACCAAGATTTCAGCTTTCCTTTCACTGTCAATCACAATCTGCTAATCACTAGCAAAGACTTCAGTTTTCCAGCAGATGTCTGGCCCATTGGGATCCATAATTTAAAAGACCCAAGTATAAGGCAGAGATCTGCCAGGTGAATCCACAGGCTCCAGCAGTCCATTTCAGGGTGTCAGTTCTGTGGTGCATAGTGGAACAGGTTTCTGATGTTTGTTTTGAAAGGAACTCAGAAAACCATGATACAAAACATTTGATTTGGAAAATTTTAAGTGTGAAAGGGAATGAACACCCAGCAATTAGGGGATGCCAGAAATCAAGTCTGACACGAAGCCTTAATTCACATGGCTTATGTCTGCACAATCTGATGCCATCTTAAATAAAATGCTGGTACAGATTAATAATAACATATTTGAATGTCAGCTGGTGCAAAACCACACAGTTCCAGAGAAACAAAATGTTCACACTTCAGTTGTGCATCTGGCCCATAATTTCTTGTGATATTGTTTAAAACTGAGAGCCCAAGCCCATAGGGAATTATCTTAAACTTGAGTATGCCTAAGGCTACATACTAATCACTGTTCTTACTGCAGCATGGCACGCTTCTGAGTCATAGTGCAAAGACAGGTTTGCTGTGAGATAATAAAAAAAAATAAGTTAAAACTATTAAGTCACATAAAGTCTGGATTTTTGACCTTCATTATTACATTATGAGCAATAGCTAGGAATATGGCAGAGAATTTAAAACAGGATTCTCATTTAAAATGTGAAATTAACCATCTATGCACACCCCAGTTATTCAGTATGGCACTGTGTTTTCACAAGGTCTTTCCATTTCCTGGCAGGAACCTATCAGTTATCTGTTAAAATTGCTTTTCATAACACCTTATAGCTGTTGAAATACAGCAAGGAAAATACAAATACAAAAGCAAGGAAATTTCATTTGCCTGGAGTGGAAACAGCAAGATAGTGTAAGATTCCTCTTTAAAAGTAAAAAGAATTTCATAAGATACAGGCTCAAAACTCTGATGGGTGCCTAGAAGTTCTTGCTATTGCAACTAAAACATTCAGCTGACTCTCTAAATAGGCATACTATGTCAGGAAAGGCTATAATTAAACTCCCTGAGTCTGTCACTCTTGTCTATAGAGGAATGTTACTGTGATAAAAATGAAGTTAATTAAAACTGGTATAACTCCCAGGTGCATAAATTTTGCTAGGAAAAGACCAAATGTTTTGTGCACAGCTTTGGAGGGCAGGGCAGGCACCTCCAGCCAGCCCATGGGTTTGCTCTGGGCATGCAGAGGGGGAGCTGGAGCCGCGTGGGCTCCTCTGTCCCCGTGCAATGGCAGCAGTGGGATGTGTCAGACCCTTCGCGGGAACAAGCTGTTACCCTCACGCTGACATCTCGCTGTGTCTGACTGCACAGCAAACTCCACTACGCTGCAGCTCCTCAGATTTAGCTCTCTTGCCTCTAACAGCCATGTACTGCTGTCAGGAGAGCAAACTGTGAGACCAAAACGATGCGGGCAAACATGTGGGAAAGCCTGAATTCAATCAGGCTATTGCAGTCCTTCTCCCGCTGCTTCACCACGAGGCACCCAGGCGGTTTGTCACTGCTGGCGTGCCCTGGGTTCCTCCTGTTGGACAGCAGTCAAAGGGTCACATTCAAGTCCACACTCAAGTCTCTTAAGCTTTTATGAGTCTAAGGAAACTTCAATACTGTCTCCTTTCAGTATTGCAGCACATCACCCAAAGGTGTTTTTTTTATCTTTTCCCCCTTTTTTAAAACATCTTTACAACAACATGCAATCACTAGACTCCCCAGATATCTTAGATTCCCCAGATTCCTTAGATCTGAACAAAGCTATAAAATACCTTCACACATTGCCTGTTATTGATTTCTCCTGTCTTTAGTATTCTATGGTCTCACGCAAGGGACTCAACCTCCTCCTCCCCTGCTGTTCTCCTGAGGTCTGTCCTTTGGAGCGTGGGACCTCTCTCTTCTCCCTAATATCTCTGCAAAATCTATTTTTTATAACCTCTGCTCACCTTTGTGTCCCTGCTGAAAGATTTCTAATTAGCCTGCTCGGATGATCGAAGTCCTCTGCTGCCCTCAGTGCTCTCCCTTTTGCAGTCATTGCTCAGACTTCACTGCACCAGTCGGAGAGCCTGGCTGAAATTATTTCATCTGTGGCTCTCTGATCATCATAATGATAATGGAGTAACACTCTTCACTTAATGTTGCCCATGTATCATGAATTTTATTATCTGTAATACACTTCAACTCAGAGGAACAGATTTCGAGCTTCTTGGAAGGGAGAAGGGCACAGGAGCTGCCTGCAAAGCAGTGTTCCAGCCCTCTCCTCCTAGATCAGCTATCAGAAAAGTAGTTCTCAGACACAGGTGAACATTTTTTACTATGACACCAAACAGGCAAGTACTTGGCTACTCTGCTGGGCAGCCTTTGTCATTCAGGGCACCCTTGCTAGTTTTATCCAACACCACAAAGTAGGAATTGGGATCCAGAATCTGGCCAAAAAACATTGCACAAATGCAAGTTGAATTACCAGGGTTCCTGAAGGATGATGGCGTGTGCACAACTCTGTTTTGGGTGCTGTAGATCAAAGATTTCCTAATATGCAGAAACACAACCTGTATCACAATGTGCAGCAATTTGAAATGGAAGAAATAATAACTCTGGAACCTTATTTTGATTGATTTTTACAGAACGTAAGTGTAGCATCTAAGCACTCAGCTGAAGAAAAGAAAAAACTCCACAAGTTAAGTGAGACTGCCCACAGTGAATTTCTTCACCTGATCACACCAATTTGCAGAGATTAATTGTATGGAAGGAGCCACATAATGCTGAATTTCATGATGAATGGACACTATGACAGCAAATGATTTCCCCTAATGTTCCATTATGCTTCTCAACATTTGAAATTTAATTACTTGAAGAAAAAAAATTAAAAAGGCAAAAGCCATCAATAGCCTCACCATTACAGTATATTTTCAACTTGAGAAGGCATTTTGTTTCACCATAAAGAAAACTTCATGTGCAAACCCAAGGGAGGCAAATCTCAGACATTATGACAATGTTGCTATAGCAATTATTTGTGGGAACGTGCATCAGTGGCAGCTTAGCTCTCAAACCTACTGCTCAGCTCATGCATGCTGTTCTTAACCAGAATATAAACTGCCTGGTGCTCACTGTATCCTAATAAGATTTGTAAATTACTTACAGTGATGTACTTCCAACAACGAGGAATGGAAGAATAGTTTTGTTACTAATACTTAATCACGCTCAGAAAAACCCTTTATATCTGTGCATTCAGTTTGATATTCCAACTGCTCTTTCTGAGAAAGCACAGTCATATAAATATAGCCTAAAAGCAATCAATTACATTTCCTGAATTATTGTGCACAATATATTATTCAAATGGGGTCTGCTTTTAATAGTGGTTATTTAAGATCAGGTTAATATTTCGAAGCAAAGGAAGGAAAACTTAGATTGAGGCAAAATTTTATAATGATTCAGCATAAACAAAAGGTGTGAAAATGCAATGTTCCAGTATTCTCAAAATCCCAAGCAGCAGATAAAGCAGAAATATCTGAATCACCCTTTCTTGTATTTAGTCCATTTAATAATACTTCACTGCTCAGCTAAACTAAATTTTCCTGGATACATTCATTTAAAAAAATGCAATCGTGCAACACTTGTGGTATTAATGGGCAGCTTCAGGCCTGAAATGAAAACCATACATTGGAAGGGTTGAGGTTTGAAGCTAGTTCAGTTTTGCACAGCAATCTACAAACATAAAAGTCACAGACAATGGACAAACTACCTCTGCAGACCAGACTCTTTGGGGTGCTCAAGTCATATACTCAGCCAGCTACAAGCATTTTCTTCAACCTACTGTACTTTAATCCCCAATTAACTTTATTAATTGATCTTACACTTTAAAGCTGCTTCAGCAGCCAGAAGAGGATGTGTCCTAGGAGGGCATGATGCTTAATTTCACAATGAAATCTTTGGTAATGAAAGATCCGTCATGCTACAAGCTGAGTGCCCTACATAAAAACAAATCCACAGAGGAGCTGGCCGTTTTCTGCTTACCAAAATGACAGCCTCTCACTAAACTCCATCAGATACACAGCGAGGCAGTTCCTTCAGAGTTCCTTCCCAGTATCTGCAGCCTATCGACTTAGCATACACATATTTCAGCATGTCTTAATATTTTGCTTCAGCACACTGAAAACGTTGCAGCCTCCCTCTTTGTTCTTTGCCGCCTTCCGTAGCAACGGCTGAATTAAAGTAGGTCTGGAATATCTACTTAAGCAAATTACACTCAGATATTTGGAAGGCTGAAAATCCTAGGGAAAAAACCCTATGTGTGAGTGGTTTTTGAGCAAAGAAATAATTTATCTTCAGGGTTTTTTTCCTGGAAATAAAATTCAGCAGCCCTTTTCAACACTAGGAAGCCATACTTAACCTCATCCATCAATATGTGTAGTAGGCTAGTCACTCCCCGTAGTATTTTTAAAGGTAATAGAACAAAGGCATTTTCTAAAACACACTTGACACATGCTAATGCTCAGTCTGGAAGTACCTGCTCTGTTTTCAGAGCATACAGGCCATCCTGTTAACCCCTAGCACTTTTTTCCTTTATTTTTTTTTCAGAACTCCAGACAATAAAACAAGTGGCAACTGTTTCTGATTTCAATAATCAGACGTGCATAGACCTGCTTTTTAATTTCCCTACCCCATTCTCCACATTACAAAGAGACAAGGAGAAGGTGAGGTTCATGTTTAAAGTTCTATTAATGGGTGACCAACATGGACACCTACAGTCCCAGAGGCTTTACTGACAGGAGAAAACATGTCTAGAAAACTCATATGTAACTCCCACCCTGTAATACAGGAGGACAGCTTGACACCAAATATTTTTTCTTCTTTTGCAGTCTTGAAACTTGGCTCCCATTTTCTTTATTAGTCACAATGCCAGGTAGCTGTAGTGCTGTAGACCCAAGCAAAAGCCTGCTGTGATGTCCTCTCCTTTCCTACCATTTGCTTGCAAACACACAAAATCTCCAAATGCCCTCCAATCCTAGCATTGTAACCAACACAGAACTCAGGAAATCTCTGTTTTCTGTAATGGCAATGGGAAATACACATTTTCTGTTAGATGGCTGCTATTTTCCTAATTCATATGGAGTTTAGCACTGGAAAAGCAAAGGAAATGAAAGCCTTCCCTGCAGTCTTAAATCCTTTTCTGATTATGGATTTCCTTCAGGAGAAATTACCACCTAGGTGTGCATAGCTCTGCACTTGTAGCTTTATGCAACAGCTTCCACTTAAAATAGCAGGACAAAAAGCAAATGGCTTCTTCCTCCTAAAATCTTCTGCAGCCATGGCTCAGTTCTGATTGAGCAACACCAAGGTGGCTTTACATGGAAAATACCTCAAGGAAAAGGCAGGCACCAACCCACCACAAAGAAAGTGGTGGCTGTCAGCCTCCAAGTGGGCAATCAGGGAAGAGTGAGCATTTTGCTTCCTACAGCAGGACAGGGGGCCCAGCCAGCAGCTCCCACTTGCCAGTGGGCAGGAAGCACAACACCACACGTCCACTGCCCCTGCTACCATCTCTCCCCCCTGAGAGAGATGCTCCCCCAGCTCAAGAGGGAGCAGAAAATACTGGCAGACGGGGTGTTTCCACTCATTCTGCTCTGAAAGCTAAATGTGCCATTATAACACGATGCTAATAGCTAAATCTCAGCTGTATGTGCCAATTTGTGCTTAAGGAAGGCTGTTCTCCCCTGCACCAACTTAAGGGGAGCAGACTGAGCGTTAGGCGGTTTTCATGTACAAGGAAAATGCACATACAGCAAGTGCCAGCAGTGCACGATGCCGCAAAGCAGGAGTTCTGGAAATGCTGGAGCAAAGCCTCCAACAGGGGATCGTAATCCTCTAATACTGACTTGGAGATAGCAGGCTTCTCTCCACGGCATATGCAGTCATAGTGAGCATTTGCAATATTTATTCTCCATTAAACATGTAGTGCAAGTATTAATAAAGATTGTTTGTCTTTTACTACCAATCTGACCTCGCTGTTAATAAAGGTAAGGAATAGCTTTTTTCATCAATATGGGAACACATGTAGATTGATATTTATCACTACATGACCTGCTTAGAGCCCTTCCAGTTTTCTTTGAAGGATCACAAATTATTCACAACACTGCAGGGTTTCTTCAGTGATAACATCTGATACATTTTATATAACATCCTTGTTTTTGTATCTGATATCAAACCCTATAAACCACATCATTTTATGGGGAACCTGAAATTGGATTCCTCTGCAACAGAACATTTCCTCCCTTGACTGTCTGCAGCACTTTATAAAATATTTATTGCTAGGATGCCTAAAAATACACATAGCCCAGCACAGCTTTAAGATGGAGAACTATTTAGCAGTCATAGACTAGATTTCATACCACAGGGTTCTTATTAGGCATAGTTGCCTAGAAATCACACTTATTTTCTGAAACACGACTATAAAATAGTTTCATTTCAAATTAATAATTCAGCTCCCTGAACAGACAAAATTATGTAATTTTTTACTTCTTCAAGGTTCCACAGCAAAAGCTGTGCTCCAAAAATATTCCGAGACCCAGGTGAACAAGCCTGTGTCTTTCTGTCTATTTATCTTTTATTTGAGAACAAATTTAATTACTCTTTGTCTGACACACATCACATACTTCTGGTCAAGCTTCAGCATGAAATGTAGAGATGCTGTTTTGGGCCAGGCATCCCCCAGTGTGATTCATGGGATGCTGAAAACTCCCTGGGCTTGGCTGCATGCATATAAATCAGCCAGGGCTCTTCTCCACAATGCAAATGGCAAGGCAGCCCTCTTTCCTGGCAAATTAAAGCAGTGACAAACACTTTCTCAGCACTACTCAGAGAGGCAGGAATTCTCCAGGGAAACACGGCACAGTGTTTTGCACCAGCACTGGAGAAAGGCAGAGACACACAGAGCCACTGTCCCACCCCACCATTAGTGTCAGTGTGACCCCTGACAAAACTACACTCACTGGGGGTGTTTCAAGTGAAGCACCAAGAAATCACCCACTACTCCCACACATTCTGGTCTAACTGGATGTCCCAGTTGCAGATGGTGAACAAGGACTTTGACACCATGATGAGGGGAGGGGGCACTGGCAGAGCTGCAACCCTTTGCTAGCAAGAGAGGGGGTCAATACAATTCCTGGTTTTTATGGATGATGAAGGGTTCATCTGTTAAAAAAAAAAAAAAAACAAAAAAAAAAAAACCAAAAAAAAACTTACCTTTCCACTGTTGTACCATATTTGTGTTTTTAAAAGAATGAATTCCAGCATGATGCATGAATCTCCTCCCAGCACTCAGGATTTTCACTCTCAGTGGGGTTGTGTGAAAGCACCGAGGTACCAGCTGTTACTGCATCCATGCTGCAGGAGGCTGGGTCTGGCTCTCCACCCTTTCTCAGGAATCATGTTCCCTATGCTAAGGACATGCCTTGACATTACACAACACACCTAACCTGAGCAGGCCTGCCATTAATTCACTACAATATTTTATTCATAAGCACATATGTTGCAGCATATTTCACCATATTCAAGGGACCCTAAAAGCCCATTGTCCACTGTCTGTAAGCATAGAATTCATCCATCTCACTCAAAACAACAGCTTTGCTTTCCCCAAAGCAGTGGAATTGAATACAGCTGAGAATTTCTGCTTGATGAGTACAGCAATCTTAATTGAGATTTAATGTTTACTTTAACAGGCGCTAAGCACAGAGCAAACGCCAGAGAAATTATTCTAAAAAAAAAAAAAAAAAAAAAAAAAACTTAATTACCAGGGTTAAAAAACCCCGAAAAAATTTTTTAAAAAAAAAAAAAAAAAAAAAAAAAGACTAATTAGCAGTGGCTGAAACTTGCTTGGTTCAAACAATAGCCTGCCCAAATGACTGGTTTGCCTGCACAGAAAAGGCTTAGCCTTGCAGATAAAACTTTGAACCCACAAGTGCCCTTTTATTTTCCAGCACCTGAACCACTAATTAAAAGAGAATTCTTTAAAAGAAAGCATAATCTTACCTGCAGATGAGCAAACGACTAAATATTTAATTCTTCTCTTGTACAGAGTGAACTGCAAAATGGGCAGAGTGAGCATGTGTGTGTTTGGGGGAGATTCTGTTTAATCCAGCAGTTCATAATGTTTAGAGAGATACAATCACCATTTCACAGCTGCTTTCATGTAGGTCGCTACTTTATGACTCCAAACCAAATTAAAATGTCAGTTCTAAGACTGATGAATAGTTATATTCAGCTTCAGACCCTCAGAGTTTGCCCTGCCTTTCCCACATCAAGAAGGATCTAGTTCTGGAGATGCCATGCCCTGCATGCAATGGTTTTAACCTTCTCACTTCCACTTGCAAAGAACTATACACATTTAAAAGCTCTAGAGATTCAGGGAACTCATTACTCCTGTCCCAAGTCCAAGCACTTAGATCAGCTCCCCTCCCACTTATGCATCCTTATGCTTTGCAAAATAAAACTAAGTTACAGCTTCCTGCTTCTTTTTCCACAGGCAGACGCCCATGACCTCCAAGAGGCTTCCTTTTAGCCCCTCCTGCTCTGCCTGATGTGGTGAGAGAGCCGCTTTAGCCTGGAAAAGCAGGAGCTGCAATGCTTCAGTGCACAGCTGAGAGCTGAGGCTGGTACTGGGAATACCCAAGAGAAAAACACCCCTTTAGTGACAGCAGCAGCTGCTCAGCATTAAAACACAGAACCATGCAAGCAACAAATAGCCCTAATTGCTCTAGATAAGAAAATTATCTGCAAAGTGGAAGGACAGAATCTCTGAAGTACATGAACAGAACCTTATCAGACATGGTACCACATTTTCTTAAGCAATCAGGACCTCCTTTGAGGACTCGTTCTGTTTCTTATGGTGGTTGCTCTTCTTTTCTTTTTCCCAGAGTTTTTAGCTACTGGGGATGATAAAAAAGGATTAATGACTGATTTTAATGTCATGCAACACTGGTAACATACATATAATGCTCTAATTATATAAGCAACTGTCTCTATAATCACTCTTCAAGGAATCACTATCTACAAATCTGCCACTTTGGCTTTATTACTACAGCCCTAACCTGTCAAAATCACATTGGATTTTCATTAGAATACTACAGAAGTCACACAAATAAGCTACAAAACCATGTCTTGCAACAAATCCACATTTCATGACATAACTTATACCGTGGAGAGCCAAAGCATAGAGACATTTAGGTAAAACAGGAACTTACATTTTGTGGTGTTTTTTTGACTTTACCTCTCCCACAGCAGCCAAGTGATGTTTAGAAGTGCCAATACCTACAGACATCCCTGTTGGAAGCTAAGCTGTACTGGGCATTGAAGAGTTTATGGATTTCAAATAGGAATTCCTGTATCTGACCTACACCACTTTTGCTGCTCATCACACAAGAGATATTAAAGCACAATGACATTTAAGAAAGAAATGAGACAAAGGAATAAAGTGCACAGGTGCTCACAAATGCAAGAACCACTTTAATCAACTCCTTGAAGGACAAAAGTGGCTTCAGCATTGTGCACCAACTCCTGCATCCAAGTATGCTCGCTGTCATGAGTGTGATTTCCCTCTAATGGCAGTATCTAATTTTTTGTTTTCATTAAAGGTTCCACTTTCTTAAATGAAAGATAATTAAAATAATTGCAAAAGCAAACAGCAAAATGCAGAATTGTTTTACAGGAAAATTCTTTCCCTAATTGCTCTTTAAATTCACCTCCCACTTCTGCTCCCCTCTCATAATGTCAGCTGGATTTAAGCAGAAGTTTTCACAAGCAGGGATGAATTCCTCTGGTGTAATTCCACTAACAGAGTGTTTAGGTCTTACAGGCCATTACCCCCACTGCTGCCAGAGGGAATTTTTCTGGGATGAAGACCAGTGTACCTACCAGCCTCTATGTCCTTAACAGACGGTTCTGCAGACATTCAGATCATTAGCAGAGAAGCCCCTGGATGCAGATTATTAGGCCAGTTGTTCCACTATTACCGAGATGTCTTCTTAAATAAATGTGCTGTTGCTAACAGGCTACTTTGGTTCATACACGGAAATATTTCTCAGCTAATGGATGCCTTCCTTAGGATGACTGTGAAAGGCCAGCTCAGAGGCCATGAGACATTGCCAGGGTCTCAAAGAAAAAAGTTTACAATCTTTGTAAACATTTTGAAACACAGATATGTAGAATCAGAATACAGGATGAACCCCACAAAATGTTTTGTTCTTGTTATTATAATAAACACTAAATGGTGATAACTTTTAAAAAACACCAATGCTGAAGAAGGATCAGTGACCTGAAAACTGCTGGTGTCAGGAAAGAAATATCTGAAGAATATCCAATAACAATAATCTACTTTAGCCTCAGTCAGGAACTAGTAATGCAAGTTCTCATTACAGTAATACAACAATGTTTATGCTTATGTTTTGGATTTGTAATTTGTTCGGGTCTTTCTACATTAAAACAATGCCTAGTGAAATGACAGCAAAATAAAACAGAAAAATGTGTTCACTGTTCAGCATTTCTAAACAACTAATTTAAAGGTACAAATTTGCAGTGCTGGGCATTTTTTCCTGCCTGAAGCCGTCTAATACATTTTCACTGCTAGAAAGGTCCATCTAACACTGTAATACTTGAGAACTTTGGGAACAGACTGGACTTTATGACCCAGAAATTCTTTTCCAGTCTTATGTTCTCTTAGGTAACTATGAGTAAGTTCTTGTGTGGGTGAATGAGCAACTACGAGTTTTCTGTAAAATTTGTGTCTTCCTGTTTTCTTCTAGGCTTTCCTGCCTTCAGCCAGAGATGTCCCTTAACTGAACTGAAATATTGCTGGAAAAGGCTCTGACATTTCTCCCATCTTAGTGATGGGTGGAGACTCTTTCTACATATGGAGAGATAGAATAAAGTAACTTCTTTCTGGTTTAGAAATAGCAAGGCTAAATTTGTTTGATATCCAGTATTTGGAACCAATAACACTCTCTCTCTCCCCAAAAGCAAACAGACAATAAAAAATGCAATCACTGATTTAGGTGAGCAAATTCTCACCTCTAAGTTCGACAAGGTGGAGGTGGAATGAGATTTTTTCTCTTCAGCACCAGATTTTGGTCTGTGGCACCACACTGATAGTTCATAGCCCTCCAGCCTGCACCAGCACCTCCCTCCCACTTAAACCTGAATCTTGCTGTTGGTTTAGCGTGGTGGCAGATGTCATAACATGTGCAAAGAACACTCCTCTTTCTGCTTCTCAACTGCTTTTTTCGTGACATTGTGCCTGACCATCTTATCAGTGCACATCTCAAAATGTGACCTCCCCCAGGGACTGTCACAGATGTGCAGTTTCCAGACACTGTTCTGACCACAAATCTGTTTGCAGGTGACGGTCTGAAGAAAACCTGGCCCTGACCTCATTCTCTTCCAGTTTCTTCCTTTCTTTTTCAGACAACAGTTGAAAAGTGCTCTTTAATCACAGAATATCTGAGAGGTTTTGCAACCATTCCAGCCTGCTGTCCTCCTTCAAATCCAGAAAACCTAATTCCCACTGTGATTTGCTTTTCAGCCTATTTCCTTCTCTTTCTACAAAGTCTCATATCAAAAAAGTTTGAAGACCTTCCTAAGCCATATATGTCCCAGTCTACCAGGCATAATTTTCATTGCAAAGTTACTTTGGACATGTAAATTTATGAAATTAGGCTCTCCAACAGTTTGGTTGCACATTTCTGGTTCTACCACATAATTTTCACACTTGGTATAAACATCTCTCTCCTAACGGTTACATTGGGTGAGCAAAGTGGTGGGGACATCTATTTTATTAAAATTTGCCAAAGCCTAACTTCATTTTAAAATCCCCAAAACCTCCTCCAATGCCTTATGTTAACTGATGCAACTCAAAAGCTGCACACAGGAAAGGTTTTCTCCTGCATCTTCCAAAGGTTGGCTGAAAAAACATCTACAGATAAAAGAAACCTCTCTGAATGAAAGCCATTTTTTCACTTCTCTGGTTGAATGGATCTCTTGCTAAAGGAAAATTTGGATCTCAGTTTTTTCCATGCTCAGCTGTGATAGCAAACTCTCCTCTTCTGCTGCCTATTTGTTCACAGGCAGGAAACTTCCATTTTGTGAAACATCCAGTCAGGCATTGTTGCCACCTGATTGCTTCCAGCAGCACAACACCTGACAGGTAAATGCCAGATGAATCACGAGCATCAGCTGGAACAATCCCACCCTGCCTTGCCTTTGTGTTCTCTGGTGAACTTTGGCATCAACCAAGTGCAGATTCAGCTACTTACCAGTTCTCCAGGCTGTTTCATCCCTCCCCAGACCAGCCCAACTCACACCTGCTTATGTTCTCTCTTGTTATGGCTTTGGGAAAACACAGATTTTAACAGCCTTCTTCAGCATCACTACAGCTCTTCCTGGGGATACACACACTACTGTGAGACTCCACAGATTGCCACAAACTGCTTCTCTTTTTAATACTTCATTTTGGCAAACCTCATTGTGATACAAAGATGGACAGTAAATGTCAACGAATGTGTGCTGAAATCCATGGAGTCAATGCCTGCCTGCATCTACTCTCTAGTTAGGTCTTGCTGGAATTGAATTTTTCATAAATGTAAAACACAAAGAAAATAAAACTTCCCTGTTGCCTTCTGCAGCCTGATTCCTCTTGCTGTGCATCCATGTGTTACCCTCACTCTTTGGCAAAGGTATTTTGATATCCTTCTCATGTTGCAGAATACCAAAGGAAGATACTGTAAAGTGTTTGAAGAGATTTCTCTTTCTGTAAATTAAGATGCCCCAGTCTTCTTAGGTTTGTTTGTTTATTTTTTTAAAGGGGCTATAGGATCTTTTTCAAGAGTGGTTTCCCAATCACCAGTTCATATAATAAAGATTATAATGTTCTACAGTTTAATTAGTTCTCTCTTTCATCTCCTCCAATCCACTAATCAGTGTTTCCTATGCTCAGGTGCTCTTGAGGATGATATCACTTGAGAAGCTGGGAGTAGCACATCTGTCCAAAGAACACTCTCTGTCTGAAATCAGTTTATTCCAATACAGTCTTTTCTCTTTGTAGCAGGGCTGAAAGCTGTCTGTGATCACTCTCAAATGCATAAGCTATCCTCCACAGCTGAGTCACGGCAGGAAAAATGGGAGATCATGTATCAAATATTTTTACAACTCCACCTGAGCATGGAAACATGCACACACACACTCACTGCAAAAAAGGGTCTTGTTTTGAAGGAGAAGCTGCCAATTAGCTTTCCCCACAAGGCTAATTTATAACTCTCTGTGACTTCCACAGCTGTAGCCCACAGCTGCATACAAGATTCAAAGCACCTGCTGAGGCACGAATCCTTTCAGAAACTTTTCCCTTTGTTGTTCTGGATAACCCCTCATCACTTTTTTGAGCACAAAAGCTGGTGGGTGACCTTGGAAAGGGTGCTTTCTGCATAGGCACGGTGTGCAAAGACAGGAATCAAAGCCAGTAGGCTTGTGGGATCCTGGCGGCAGGGAGATGTTTATTGAATATCAGCTGCTTTGTTTTAAAAAATATTCTTAAAGCACTGAGACCCCTTCCTCTTTATACTGATATGGCTTTAAGTGGAACTACTGCATGTGAGCTCCTGGCAAAATTTACAGTGCCAGAGGATGAGGTATGGAGTAAGGGCTGATGCAGTGATGCTCAGCTGAATTCTTAGCCAGAAAGAACAGTTATAAAAGCAAGTATTGCTCCCAGAAATTTCAGAGGGGAGGGGGGTGCTGGTCCTGAAATGAGAGTATAACACTCAGTCTTTCACTGTAAATGAGGTTAAAAAATGAAATGAAGAGACTGTGACACCAAGGGCAGGAGAGACAGTTACAAGACTTACTTTGAGATTTTAATTGGCATGAAATTGATAGTAAGGAGAGCACCACTGTTTCCCCTGATTTGACCTCTGCAGTGCGAGATAGACAAAACTTCACTGATAAAGACTTAAAATGTATCTGGTACTCAGTCAGCCACCAGCTTCATATAGGCAAGCTAGTAAAATTAGAGATCCTTGGAATGGAGCCAGTGTTTTGCTCCATTCAGGATCCAGACCTGGCTGATTTCCTCAGATGGAGAAATCGTGGATTGGGCACACACCCGACGCTGACAGCCCAAAATTAGGCCACCAGCACAACAGTGAGCATCAGTGCTCCTCCACCTTGAAAGTGTCACACCTGTGTAATTCCTCTTTGTTACCTGGAAACCGAGAGCATCTGCCGAACGCAGCATCCCTTCCAGTATTCCAGAGCCCAAACACCTTACATGGAAATCAGACCCAGCAATTTATGCAGCTACTAACATTTTCGAAAGGTCAGTATGAATTTACAAAGAGGAAGGGAAAACCCCAAGCTTCTTTTGACTGCCGATCTCACCATTTGAGCACCACATTTGCCATCCATGTGTAAGTCATAGGACCTCTGAGGGCAGAGACGAAACCCAGGATATGTAGAACATGTGGTAGTTTCCCTAACTCCCACTCCCAATTATTTTGCAGGGCTCACAGGTTATTTCTGTCTTTCTTTTCCTCCAAGAAATCATTTTCCCTCCCAGTTATTAGCATTAATACAATTAAGCATACTTTCATGCAAAACCATTCCCAGGAGGAAGAAATGTCATCTCACAATTAGCAAACAGTCACTGGAGGAAGAAGTCCAGCTGACCCAAAAGAAGCAGCTCAATGACTTTTTGGCTAATTTCAGTCCATACACTTCATGCAAAACATTGAATCAAGAGTAATACAATTGGCACCTGGAAAATGCAAACATAATTACGCTTTTCCCAACATACTTACTGTCATTAGACAGCTTTAACATTCAGGATATTTTCAACTCAAAACACACTTTATTTTTTATTTCCAGTGCCATCTATCAGGTAGATGTCTTGTTCTGGCATACTGACACTGGAGGAAAAGCCCAGAAGAGAATATCCAGGGAAAGGAAAATTACTTTTAATATCAGAAAATAATGGAATTAATGTTTCAATGTAAGACCACATGAAATACAAGGGAGTTTGCAAAGCTCACTATTAATTGAATGTGTGTTAGTTTAACAATGACATAAATTTTCTCTGAAATGGCAGAATAATAGGATTAATAACTGTTTTGTCCAATTCTTTCTTCGATCATCAAATTCAGTTAAAATCAAGAAATTATCTGGCATATCCATAAATGAATAGTGAACATGAAGTTCCCAGAAATACATGAAGGATCAGGATTTTCTGCAGTCAGGGTAGAAATAGAGATAATCCCACACTTGCAGACTGATTGGGCAAGGAAGTAGGACCAGAAGGAACAGGACCCACAGTGCCAAGCCCTCAGCTAAGAGAGAAGCAGATTTTAGTCAGGCTCTGAATAACACCATTGTGAGAACATTGTTTAACTAACATTCTTTACAGCTCTTACTCTGGTTATCAACAAAACTAAGGCAACATGTTTCCATTTTGCTCTCCACAGCTCTGCAGCAGTCCAGGCATAAACCATGCACTGATAGTCTGAGAAACTACTGAAGCTACTTATAGTTCATTCAAAGGGAAAACCATTTTTTCTGGAGTTGTCTTATTATCTAGTGATCTCAAGGTAGTTCTACCTAATTAATCACAAATAAGTGAGAATCTTCTCTTGGAACCAAAATGAATTGCATTTGAGGTAGGCTTCCAAAAGGAATTAGTCACTTCCCCACTATATTTTTAGATTATTTACTCAGGTTACTTTCAGTTCTCCTATTTCCAAGTACAGCAATACCTGAAGTTGAAAAGCTGACTTAAATCCTTGAAGCCATCTGGATACCTGGCTATAAAAAGAGTAAAACAAAGTCTACTAGAGCAGTGCAGTCAGTCTCAGCACAATGCAAGGCAGGAGCAGGGGTCGCAGATCAGCTGCCAGAGCCCCTTATCCTGCAGAGGCTGCACACTGGAAGAATGCTCCCACTGTCATAAAAGCTGCTGCTCATTCCTCGTTCAGATAAGTCACCTAAATATCAATGGGGAACAGATAGTACAGACGGTTTGGACACAAGGAAATGGTCTTGGTCTTTTTCAGGACCAGGTTACCATCTCAGTCACCTATTTTAGCCTGCCAGAAAGCAAAGATTAAACAAAGTGACAGATACATTCTTATGAGCTTAAAAGTTGCTATTATTTCCTTTGTAACTGTCTGGTGCACAAAAACAGTGAGACTTGAATGTCACACATCCTCCCCAGTAACCCTGAAGGAGTATTTTGCAAAGGTCACCTTTGCAGCCTTTTCAGATGTCTCTGCTACCACTTTACTTGCTTTATTCTCTAGATATCCCCACTAGAAAGGGGAAACATGTAGCAATATAAATTTGCTGCACAGGTAAAGCTGCAAAGGGAAGATTCAGGGCTGGTAAAGTTGACAATGGTCAATGTAGCTTATGGAAAAAATGGAGTCTTTGTTCATGCCTGTAGGTAAAAATGGTGCATCTGACAACCTAGCACTTAAGATACTGGTACGAAAAAAACACAACCAAATTATGCTGATTGTCTCAGCTGTTTCATGCATCCTGATGCCTGCAAGAGTTTGCAGAAACATCCTACTGTCTGTTAAGTTAGTTAGAATGATTAAAAATAAGTAGAAAGAGAACTATCAGAAACGCCCACCTGTAAAGTCTCTTCCTAACCAAAAGTGAACAAGGCAACCATCATTCAACATGCCCTGAAAACACCCTGAAAGGGGACTCCCACTGGTCCAGAGTAATTTTAATCTCATTTCAAAGATCCAAACTGTGTTTCTCAGGCTTAAGCATAAAGAAGACTAAGGGTGTGGAACCCTAGCATTGTGCCTTTGGCCAAGAGGAGAGTTATTCCTGGCGCTGCTGCAGCGCGTGCTGGAGCCGGGCAGTGCGGCTCACGCGGGACGTGGCAATTCCGCCGACGCAGTCGTCAGCAAGGGCCCGGGGCTGCTCAGGCTGTTCAGGGCAGATGGACATCCTCTAGGAAATCACAAGCTGCACTGCTCAGCTTGGCTTTGCAAACCTCCGTGAAGCTGGCATGGGCCAGGGGAAGTGAGCTTCCCCAGGATACGGCGGTTGACGTTGACATCAACCTCACAGAACAGATTTGCATTTGGCAGTGCAGCTCACCGGAAGGGATGTTTTTACTGGCCTGCTCTGATTTTGGCTGGGTGACCTCCCACCCCTTCCTTGCTGCCACCTCACGGCTCTAAAACATGGAAGAAGTTTGTACTTTGTCCATGTATTCATCCTCAGCTTCCCCAACTTTGGTGCATTACTGACACTTAATACCAATATCAAATATACCTGTGTTATTGTAAAGCAAAATTGTGACTTTTCATTCACTGCCATATATATCCCTTTTATTAAACAATTCTAACACTAATTAGTAACTCAAAACCATGCTTTACTCCCAAATACCATATAAACTTCATTTTTTGCTTGTACTGTACAATACAACCTACATAAATAATGTATATTTGTATGACTAGTCTCTGTGCAATTGCTTTCTTAAAGATCTTTTGATCATGCATGATGAAAAAGGTGAAAACCAAAAGCCATTGTCTACTTCTTCAGTGTAGTTGTGTCCCAGGTGTACATTCTGTTTTGAGGGAGCAGTAAAAATTGGTAGCAGTCATGATGCTGACACACAGCCCCAGACATTTTAATCACCCTTTTTCTCAATAAACTTGCTCAACAACTTTGGTAAGCTAATGCATGTCCTTAACAGTTCAAATAACCCCATTAAAAAAGAAAAAAAAAGTGAAATTCCAACAAAACTCCTGAATGACTAGGGTGGAGCAGCATTAAAAACCACCACAGAAAAGCAAGGCATTCTCCTCAGCCTCCAGTATGGAAAAAAATATAATAACAAAATATATAGTAGGGTAGTCTTCACAATAAGAGTGATCCAGCATGGGAATTTTGAAACAGATAGGAAAGGGAATAAGAGAAATCAAAAGAACTAAAAGGAAGGAAAAATACAAAACTCGTGGAAACTTAAGGAAAATAATTTAAGTCTTCATGTGATTTAGTACTGGCTTGCAGCCATACCACAGCCAATTTAGAGAAACCAGCAAACAAGGCACTAACATTATTGGAGCCAAGAAATGCAATTTACTCTGTGCTAAAGTCCACAACTTACTATATTCATTTCTGGATTTGTGCCAAAAACATATGGCCAGGCTCAAACCAGAAGGTGTTCCAAGGTCCTGGACATTACAGACTCTCAGCAGGAGAAATGCCTCATCACCTGAAAACTTCCCAGGTCTTCTCTGGCAAGGAATCATTTCGTTTGTGGGATGGAATTTAAAATGAATCATTCTGGTGAAAATGCCATCTTGCTCATTTCCCATTTAACTTTTGATTTACTTTAAGCAGCAATCATCCAAGATAGCTGGGTTTAGAAATCAATTCATATGTCCTTACATACTAACACTTCATGCTCTCTGCTGTTCGGACTTCTGCCAGGGGCAGAATGTCAGTGACAGTGAAGTCACTGACAGCATTTCCATTGACCTCAGGGATGGCAGAACTTCACCTTAATCCACCTTTTTTGGAAACCCAGCCAAACTGCTGCACAGGGCTAACTGGAGTGCTCAGATTTCCTGCATGTACAGAACACACTTTCTAATCCTTATCCTTCCATCCTTCCACTTTTTTTTTAGAGGTTGCACACATTTTTCCCTTCTTTAGTAGAGAAGGGCATTCTCTAGAATTACCATTCTCTAGCAATGCAGTCAAATGCACAGAAGTAGTCCCAACAACTACTTTTTCAGAGGAACTGCAAGGGTTTTGTTGGCTGCCTCCTGATGTACCACACATTGTTTCAAATAGCTGCTGCCTCTAGGTTTTGCCCTTGGCCCCTACTCTATCTCATCTCGATCTGGTACTTAGATTGGAGGCATTACCTGAAGTTTCACCCAAAAGGGATTGAAAGATACGATCTGAGAAAAAGGGATTAGCCCTTATTAATGGCATGTGATTACATAGCTGAATCTAATTATGCACTCCGCTGGCAAAAATTGAAGTGCAGTTCAGATATAGACAAAAATAGAAAGCCTGTGTGGAAAAGCATAGCAAAAGACTGTAACCATACAAGCTACCCCACAAGAGGAACTTCTTGTGACTTTATCAGACCTCTCCTGGATCTGCTGGTCAGAGCAACTTGCGAGAGCAGGGCAAAAAAACTCTATGGATTGAAAAAGTATATCAAAAATATAAAAAAACCAGAGAGAACAATAAATCCAGAAATTAAAAGTCATTACTGTCTGAATGTGCAAAACAAGTGTAAGGTTAATTTTTGTGTCAGAAAAGCTGATCAATTAGTTGCTGAAAAACAGCTAATTCATAAAAATTAGCAGCATGAAACAAATAGAATGATGAGACTTTGTGGCAATACACACAACTACAACTAATTATAAAATATTCCAAGCTACTGAACATGTCAACCAAGAAGTATGAAAATCATTTACTCTTCACCAACAAGTTCTGTCTGTCAAGCTTCTCCTTGGCTAAGACTGAATTTGGTGCTTTCTTCAGCTCTTTATCTTGAAAGGCTTTCTCGTGTGTATGTACACACAACCCAGCCAAGCTGTGGCACCATCTCCAGCAGTGTGAAGACAAGGAGCTCTGAGGAGAGGAAACAACTCCTCTGAGCAGTGGCAGCAGGTGACCCATGGCAGAAGGGTGTCAGCAGTCAGGAATCCTTTTACTACACAGAGCTGCTATAGTTGACATGGCAGCTGAAAGAAAAACCCACCATGATTATCAGTAGCTGTGATGAGAGAGAGGACAGATAAACAGATAGAGGTCCAAGATTTCCTAGAGGATATATCCCACTATGATTGCAGCAAGTTAGATTGTTCCCTCAGACTGTCATACTTCAGTTAAATCATCAACCTGGCAGCCAAACAAGTTCAGAAGAATGTGATTTTTCAATCTGAAGTATCTGTATCTGAAGGACTGTTCTGTGCACCTCTGTTCTCTGTTGCTCCACATGGGTACCTTCTGTCATGGCAACAGGGATGGCTGAACCCCCTCTGCATTTCCCCCTTGCAATAAAGCCATGCTGACAACTCTTAACTTTCTCTGTCATCTCAAATGCACAAGGTCAAAAAATAAATCCTCTCCCACTGTGACTGGGATTTCTTGCTAAATCAGCATTACACCAAGACATAAAGCACAGTTGAGTTTCTAAACATTGTCCTTAGGCTGTTTGTCTCCTCTGAATTCCTGTTGAATATTGATTTGGGATTTAAAGGTCCAGCTGCCCACCTAATCAGGTTGTGTATACCAACTTTGACTGATTAATGGGTTATTTTAAATGCTCAGCTATCTCAAGGACTAAAGAACATGGACAACATGAACTTTTCTTCTCTTGCTTCATGCCACAAGGTTTTAGATCAAACTACACCTTTACAGAAATACAGGCTTGCCCTTCAAGATACAACCACCAACGAGATTTTTCTGTGAATTTTCTTTTTCAGACACATCTAAGGCAATTTGGCTAAGCCTTAGTTATAAGAAATCTTAAAATACCAGAAAAATTACTTGTTATTAAACTTGAGACCACATGTTGGCTTTTGAGATATTCATAAGTCCAGCAGACCTTATATTAAGCAAATGGAATTAATTTTGTACACACCATCTAGATGCATCTCTCCACAGGTGAGCTGCCATCTAGGCAGGTTTAATGGACAATTCCTCAGGCTGCCCTGGCAATTACTCCTCTGCTGACCTGGAAGGATCATTAATATTAGGGAGTTGAGATGCAATTCAATTTCCATTCTGGCTCAGTCCTAAGCTTCTCCTAAGTGGATGTTGTCAGCTGTGTCAAATTATATATAATGCCTAGCTGATGTGGAGGATTATTAGGAAGAGAGCTGGGAATGGTAAACTCAATTCACAAAGTTTTCAGCCTGAACTTGAAGAGTGGCCTAAGGTACCAACAGGCCAGAGCCATTTGGCATGGTTACAACCACCCAATTTCTTTTTTTTTTCCTGGGGTAAGCTGCTATGGGAAAAGCAAAATCAGGTATTGATTAGCCCAGAGCAGTAAGAGAAGAGCTGCTGTACAGAATGGCACATTAAGTGATTTAAATGAATACAATAAAAAAACCCAAGAGGCTTAATGGCAGAATTCTGAGGAAGCCCAGCTAGCAAATGCAAGCAGCATTACACAATACACCCTGTACGCCAAAGGATAGAAGGTTTGATGCTCAGCCCCACAACTGCAGCAATGAATGAAGTCAGATAGTTTGGATCCAGTTCAGCCTTTTCACAATCATGAAAAAAGCCTCCAAAACCGTAACTACTCTCTCAACACATTGTTATAACCTGTAAACCAGAATAAAATTGAACCGTCTCTCCCACTTTATTATCCTCTGACTCATTGGAACGAAAACACGCACATCAAAAAAAAAAAAAAAAAAAAAAATTGTCCCCTTGCCTTTCTAGCTACTAGGGGGAAATGAGATTTCTGTACAGATGGAAGCTGCTTATTCCTTGCTTTAAAAACCCTTTAACCTCTTTTGGCAACCCTCACCCGCACCTTTGCCTTTCTCCACTATCACGATACACCTGTCCCACCTGATGCCAGCCCTGGCTTTGCCAGCAGAATTCCCATGGTGCACGCAGGCGCCAGACAGCCACGGCATTTTAACTCTTCTTGGGGAGAATAAGGAGCTGAAAAGATCACCAACCTCCCCAGAGCAGCTGGGCACTCACACAAACACACACCCTTCTGCTCTTTTTTAGGTAACAGGGAAAGCTTTGTAGCCCGTGCTCGTTTAAATCAGATGCCTTGCAGGTTTGTTATTTGAAAAACAAACAAATAAATAAATAAAAGGAAACACCTTGCTCTTCATGTTAGAAACAAGCAAATCAACAATCAACCTTTGAGAAAATACACAAACACTTTCATTGTCATAAGCATGCAGCGATTTACCCTCCCCCAAAAGATTAGAAGCAACTCATTTAAAAATGAAGGTACTTTGCATTATATATCACCACATTTTAGTCCATCAGATACAGTCATTCATTGAGATGCAATTTTTCTTATCAAAGCATGCATTTAACTCACAGGAATTCCCGTTGTGCAATTGCTCACTGCAAAAAAATCAAATCAAAACAAGTACACACGTACGTACACACACACGTACACACATATTCAAAGCCAAGATGAAAAGCATGCATGGTCAGGGTTTAAGCATAATTTAAGCCAAAATAATTGCTAGATTGTTAAAAAGAAAGCAGCCTGGCAACTATTTGAAGCAGGTTTTATTCATGCTTTTATTTGATTCTTCTCAATTTTCCTTTCCTTTTAGACTCATTTGTAGCAAACATGCTCAAAGAAAAAGAAAAAAAAGCCTATTGTTTAAGAAAAAGCAGACGAGAAAAATTAAAAAACAGCAGCATCCATGCTCTGGGTACCAAAGCATTACTTTCTTGGAGCAGAAAAGAAAAAAAAAAATAAATTACAATTTAGAAGCTTTTCTAGATTTAAAACAGATATTGTGCAGAAATTCAGTCTTAATATTAATGACATGAAATCTCCAAGGAGACATATTCTAATTTTTTTTTTTTTTTAAAAAAAAAAAAAAATTACAATTTAGAAGCTTTTCTAGATTTAAAACAGATATTGTGCAGAAATTCAGTCTTAATATTAATGACATGAAATCTCCAAGGAGACATATTCTAATTTTTTTTTTTTGTTAAAAAAAAAGTAATTTTCAGTAAATCGGTGCAAATGCCTTATTTTTTGGTTTGGTTTTTTTTGTTGGCTTTTTTTTTTTTCTTTCTCCTCCTTGCTGTCAGCCTAAAGGTATCTTAAACCCTGCATGCGGCAGTGCTTCGCCTGTGCGCTGCATCGGCTGTGAGAGAAGAAGCTACCTGCGAGTTTTCACAGTGCCATCTCATATCCATGTCTGCCTGGCTACCCTGCGTGCTTACGGCTTTTTTTTTTTTTTTTTTCCCCTTCCTTCCCTTCCTCTCTCTCTCTCCCCCACCCTCCCCTCCTCCTCCTCCCCGCTTAATTCTTAATGGAAATCCTAGGAAATTTAGTCCATCCTCTGAAATCAATACTGGTGACAGGCGCGCTGCCTGCCTCCGCGGGAGCCGGGGATGATAAATTGCCTGCGCATCCGCCCGGCCTATCAGTGCCCGGCGCTCCCCCTACCGGCCCCGGGCCCCCCCCCCGCCCCTGGCCGCGCCCGCCGCCGCCGCGGGGACACCGGGGACGCCGCACGGCGCTGCGGAACGGCGCGGAGCGGGAGGCGGCGGAGCGCCGCGATGCGCCGGGATGCGGCGGAGGGAGGGAGGGAGGGAGGAGCGGCGCGTCGCCTGCCACACCCGCGGGCAGCTGTGCGACACCGACCCCGGCACCTCGGTGGCGTTGCCGCTTTAAAAAAAAAAAAAAAAAAGAAAATTAAAAAAAAAAAAAAAACAACCGGCCAAAAAAAACCAAAAAAAACCAACCAAACAAAAAAAAAAAAACAAAAAACAACCACCAACCCAGACATAATCCTGCAGACTTCCACGAACGCCGCGGAATGGGATCGCGAGCCGCCCCCGCCCCTCGCCCCACCGCGGCGCTTCCCGCTTGGAATGGCACGGCACGGCACGGCGCGGCCGGGGTGCCGCGTGGAAACCCGCCAAGCACATCTGCCGTCTCCTCGGCCGCACACAGAGCGGTCGCCCAGTGCTGCACAGGTGCTGGAGCGACCTCGACCAAGCAACTGCTGAGAACAGGTTTGTCAAGCTAGTCACCAATCCCGCAAAATCCAGCCGCAGCGTCTAGCCAACAGATTGCTTTTACAGCAACACCATTTTCTTTTTATTTGGCCCAGGAATTTTCTTTTTTTTTTTTCCCCTCTTAGCAGTTTTCATGAATCCAAAGAGTTGTAACATAGCAAGCGCCCACCTTTTGGCTTTTCCAGAAGCCCTCAAATCTACTTTGAATAATGAATGTCTATGCTGAGGAAAAAGACAAAAAGACAAGCGAGATACAAAAAAAGTCAGGTGATACCAACTTTGTATTTCCCCTGAGAGGAGCTTGGAGATGATAAAAACTTGCCCTGACATACCCTCAACCCACCCATTTCAGTGGTAGCGTGTTGCCTTTTTCAAAAGGCACATTGAACTTGCAACACCATCTGATAAACAACACGTCTGCATGTTACAGCTAATGGCCAAAGCACGTGGCAGTAAAGCAAAGCTGATGGGCAGTGTCTTGATACCATTCTTTATGAAAAATAAATTGAAATGCACTGGGAAGATCTACTCTGCATGAAAAACATTTCTCTCCTCTAAACAGAGCCAGGCTCGACCAGAGGTTGTGTGGCTCAGCAAATTTGCATAGCGTGCCTAGATTTTAAATATTCAGTTATTAAATTATAAGTCTGTGTAAAAGGTGTCCACTGTGTTCCTTTCCTGGTGAATTGAAAAATATCAGTCCATGGACAGCAGCAGGGCTGATTGCTGGACACGGGGGTTCTCCATGTACATTCATTTGGCTGCAACTCAGCCACAACCAAAACAGTTAATGCTGAAAGAAACACTGCACTGCTTGTTGGAAGTGGCATTCCTATTTGTTAAATGTCTGTCTGTGCCACGTGGTGCTAATTAGAGGAAAGTTATTGCCCTGAGGCTCTTAAACTCGCCTTATGCTGGAACCTGACTCCTGGCCCTAAAGCTGGCAAACTTTAAAGCAGTGTGCTGGTGGATGGAGCAGAAAGCACTGTGCTGTCTTGTTCCACACATTGTTTTCCAAGCATGGGCCGGCAAAATTAAAAGCTGGAGCTGAACATTATATTTTGATAGCTGTCACAGTTGGAAATCTCTCAGATTTTTCATTCAGAGCAATTCCTGACCCTCTGAGAGCACCCTAGAAACCCTAACCTTGACTCAGCACCTTTACCCTTTTGGAAGATGGCAGAGGACACCCCATCAGGCCATAATTACGTGTTTCCTTGTCCAGTGTTTTGTGGCAATGGTCAAACCTTCAAGCCTTGTTTGCCCATCCCTGCTCAGGGACCAGCACAGAGGATGGGAAGGGCAATGCCCATGGTCGGCAGCTGTGCTCTCCCTGCCCTTCTGGCATCAGCATCCATTTCCCTGGGTTGCCTGACAACTCCTGTCAGGGCTGTGTCCTCAACAAAAGGAGTTCATTTGGGGGGCAAAACAAATAAGGAAAACACTCCTATTTAATTAAGAAAATTATCTAAATAAGAATAATAAATACCATTTCAAGCGGATCAAACAATGTGGTCCTTTCATGTTCACTAAGTCAAACTTGCATTAACCCCAGCATGTGCTTTCCTGAAAGACAGTACTAAATTATCTCTAATATTTTGCTTGAGGTGGTATTTTTCAGAAATGTGATTCTACAATAACACCATTAACAGTAATGGACTGTCATATGTCCTGTTATTCAGGGCACTAACTAAGGCAGCAATAAAAGGAATGGTATAGAGATGGATGACAGACCCCAACTCCCCTCAAATGCTGAGCAGATGTCTGTGAGGATGAAATGCTGTTTGAGAAGCCTTGCCTTGAAGTACCAGGGGAAATGCTGCAGAGCTCAGCTTGCTGTGAGCTGTGCTAGGTCAGAAAGCCATGTCCTACAGATTCTGGCTGTCCAGCAAAAAAACAGCTTGCAAGAGAATTCCTTCTGTTGGAGAACAACCCTCCATCTAACCAAGTTCAGGGTTGTTGTTTTTTTTTTTTTTTTGCCTTGCATGGAGATGCAGCTGTCTGTATATCATGTGTGATGGGCTATGGTGTGATGTGGAAATACAATAGACAGTGTGGCTGGGATGAATTTTACCCAGAGGATGTGAAGGCACTTATGGGCTTAGTGTGGCAAAGCAGTTAGAAATGATCTGACTTTACACTTAAGCACTTGCAACTTTGCATTTAAGTAAACTCCTGAGTGCTTTGTTGAATCAAGTCCAAATATATAAAAAATAAAACTAAATGCAAAAAAGCAATGGACCTGAATTTGCTTGACTACACACTCTCAAGCTGTGGATGAGAGTTTTGATGAATATAAATTTTGCCAAATATATATAAAATATCACTTGAAAATTTGCTTGTCAATGCAGTGAGGGATACGAAATGAGTTGGATAGCATATATTTCACATCAAGGGACACTGTAGTAAATACCACAAAGACAAATCTCTGTAGTTACTAAAATGCAGAAACAGCATTATGCTTGAAAAACATAGACAAAAATATTATGTTAAACCCACCATACACAACTGAGAAGCCAAACTTGTGATTTGATTTATATCTAAATATGCTACATATTTCATTAACTAAACAGGAACTGTACAGACATATCATCATTAAAATCCTTGCTAGTGAACTGAACAGGCATTTTTTTTAATTATTGTAATTTATCTAGGAAAAAAGACCTACTCAAGAGCAAAAAAGCCCCCAATTATTTTATATTGTCTTTTTTAATACCATTTTATAAAAAAAAATTTGCATGTGCAATTCAGACACAGGTGGAAGCCTTCAGTTCTTACACTTCAGCCTAAGGGCAAGCACAAATTAAGCTGCTTGAGATGAGAATGAGATATTTTATATACTACCCACCACTTCAAATGTGCTTAATGAATGTGAAAGTTATGTGAGTTTTAAATATAAATGTCTGTGCATCCTTAGGGATTAAATTACCACTTCAACTTGAGAGTCACATTGCTCTTATGGCCAAGGTGGCCCTCCACTGATATCCTGTCCCCTGCAAGCCCCTCAATATTGTCCTTGGGAAACATATTCAACAACTTTGAGGTGTATGTGGGTTTGCTGAGTGAGATTTAATTGTGTAATTACTTGTGCACAAGCTCCTTCCCATCCGGAGGGAGCTGGTATTGAGGAGAAAGCCTTAACTGTTTTCATGGCACAACTGGGACAGTATTTGGGATTTCATCAATGTGACATCTTCACTTTGCCCCTGGGGACTCCTGCAATACTCCACCCTGCTAAACTACCAAACTCTGGGAAATGAGCATCAGTGTCAACACTCTGTGTCATCTCTGTGACACTTAGTGTACTTGCACCTGTGAGAAAATTACCCCCTTCTGGCAGGAAGTCTGTAATCTCCTTCCCAGAGCTCTGAACTCTCCCATCATGCTGTCAGCCACACTGCACCCATCAGGCTGGCTTGCAGACGCCTCCATTCCCATGGATCACAGGAAAACAAGCTTAATAGTTATGAAAATCTTCAAGAGAACAGCCCTCCACTGCTTAAAAGGTCAGGATCCTCCTCCTTCTTTAAGCAAATGGAAGCAGAAAAACTGTCACTGGGAAAAAAAATTACTCTCTCAAGAAACCATAATTTAGATCAATCCTACCTGTTTGGAACTAACAGCTGCCATCAGACTTTAGCCCCCAATTCTATACTGTCAAGAAACAGATTAAATGTACTCTTTTTTTCTGTGCACACATATATTTTCATTCTCGCTTCATCTTGCCTCCTACTGTGATTCCCTAAGATTTTTTTTCTGGCCCTTCCAAATCCTTCTACTTGTGGTTAATCAACAGTGTCATAATCATACACAGGGAAAATGATGACATGCAACTATTATCCTAATTATATAGTGCATCCTTTATTTTGTCTCAATTGTCTTCATAAATGATGTTTCTTCCCCATGCAAATATTAGCACTACTTGATTGCTCATACCTATCTGGTTTAGTCATAAGTACTCATTGCCTTTTCTAGGATAGAGGGGGAAAATTGCATGGGAAGATCCACAGATACAGATGTAGGAAGGGGAAAGAAGTCATGTCTTTGTATCAAAATCTTTTCCAAGGATGATTAAGAGTGAACAACTGCAAACCTCTATTCTTGAAATGGCAAAATCAAACATTTGTTGAAGCATGTTTAAAGATGAATGCCTGCAGAACAAAGAGGATGAAATTTTTCTCCTAGACTGGCACAAAAGCAGACACAAAGAAACAATGTATTATACCCTTCTGTGGGGAAAAAAAAAAATAATCACAGATAAGACAAACCCAGAGCACCATTCTTAAATTTTCAGGTATATTGCCCATGATTTTCTAATTAAAAATAATCCAACATTACAGTGTCTAATTATTCACAAGGTTCCATTTTGCCCCTGTAGCTACACAAAGGATGCCAAGTGTCACATGCAGAATGTATTCACCCTTGGTATGATCTTCTGACTGGGAAAAGGGGTTTTACCCCCCTGTTTCAGTCTGGGAACCATTGAGGCTGTCTTACTTGCACATGAGTGTCCATTGTCTAAAAGATTTGTAAATACATCATCTGCCTTGCTGTCTGCAGCAAGGGCCCCTCTGTACAGGTCACAAAGTCCTAAATAAACTAGCTCTAAATCCCCACAGGTGATTCAGGTGGGAAGCCCCTACTTCTTTTTTGTAGGGGGACAACGGAACCACAGAGCAATAATGGGTTGTTGACAGTCATCTCTTTGTCAACAAATCTCTTTGATTTGCTATTTTAGTGATAGTACAGGTGTTATTCTCATTTCAGTGAGTGTCAGTTCAGGCACAGGGTTTTATTAGGGAACCTGAAATATCTCCAGAGCATCAGCAGTGTCAGCCTGAGAGACAGGGTCAAGCTTCGCACAGCTAAGAGAAAACTTTTAAATTACCTAAAGGTTTTCTCTTCCTTCAAACAGCAACAGGATCCAGAGAAGAGAGGAGGATGAACTCCAGTACCTGCAGTAGCACACCAACAATGTGTGCTTTGCAGGAGAAGCATGTGAAGTTGTAAACATGAAAACAGAAGCTGGGGAGGAAGTGGTATGTGATGAGAGAGGCCCACATATGCCTTTTGCTCTTTGTTGTGAGAGAGCATGTCAGAGATCACGTTTTCTTCCCCCAAATAAGAACAAGGAAAAGAATTAAAAATGAAAGTCTTTGTGTTCTTTCCTCCTGGGTACATAAAGTACATCTGTGTGTGCACAAATAAATAAGCTGGGAGCAACTGTAGTCGAAGATATTCTGTAAACAATAAGGCTATTTATACCATTTCATACTTCTGTCAACATTTGATGTTTCAATATGATTGTGTATTTCACAAACTTTTAGATTCTCTCATCACCTTTGGCAGGGTCAGGAAAGGTTCTATCCCCTTGTGTCAACCTCCTGCACAGATAACAGGGGAAACTGCCTACACCAACATGTATACAGGATGATGAAATTCATACTGTAAGACAAACTTGCTGTACCTGTAGTTAGGGGAGCAGATAGAAAGAAAGATGAAGTCTCAGTTTCCAGTGTATTTTCTCCAGGTATAATTTTGTCCCGCTCCATCAGAGCCATTTTTGGCAGCTGGGGAATCCTTCTTGCAATTTCAACATCTATAAGAGTTTAAATCTAAACCCAACAGAGTGGAGAATGTAATATACTGGGTTTGATTGATCTGGATCTTTGGGTTTCTAAAACCTCATTGGTTCAAAGAAGATTGCTACGAATATATTGTTTGTGCTACTTCAAAATCATACCTTTTGAGAGACACCCACATAGCTCAGAAATAAATGTGCAAATGTATTAAATTTTGGCCTTGCTGCATTTTGCAGAGTGGGAGTGTAAGGGGGGAAAAAAGACAACGTGAAGACTTCCTTCTAAATTAAAGGTTTCATATCCTGATAAATAATTTCTTTGGCTGTTAGTAAATGCTTCCATTATCCCCTAAAGTGGAGAAGCCTGCAGAGACTGGGTGTCTGTTTTATTCAGAAGATGTTTTGATTCTTCCATCAGGTAAACAGCAGAGCCTGGGCCGTGTCTCTTTTGAGCGCTCCACGGCAAACTAAAGCAGCTGTGGAATAACTATGCAGACACTCACAAAAGCACTCGTGGTGTGATGTTGGCTGTTCTGCCTTGTGTGAGAGGAGGGTGGCTCTCCCTGGTCACACTGGTGCTCAGGGCTTCCTTGATCCCGTGGCTGGGTTTTTTGTGGGAAGGATGCCTGACTTGGATAACGGATTCAAAGAATAGCTGGAGGCAGCTGAACCTGCTGTAAGCTGACAAGGATGGGAACACCAAGAGAGAAATCTTCAAATGAAGAGCTAATTAATGGGTGCAGCTGTGTGCTGGTTATCAGGAGGGCTCTAATTACAAGCCTAGAGGAAGACCGCGAAACTAATGAAGAAATTCACCTTTTGGAGAGAATGTCTTGCTATGACATCAACCTCCAGGTGATGGGAAATGAGGAGACTGATGGGCTGACAAGACTACTTGCCTTTAAAAAGCAGAGGGCTGCTCACCTGCGTATCTCCCAGCAGCCAGGTTTAAAAGGGAAGGGTTTTTACGAGGGAGGAAAAGTAGAAGAGCCATGCAAACTACACCACAGTTAGCTCAACCTGCAGACAGAACTAAAAGCAATGGGAACTACTTAGTTTCTGAATGAGAAACTCATATTCTCTAAAACAGCATAACAACATGAAACTGAGCCCTTGATACCTGAACAGGTATAACAAAACAAAACAAAAGAAAACCATCCTCAACAAAACTGCAATTTCAACACTTCATGAGAATTAAATGATTTTCATACTTTCATACATTACTCTTTTGGCTCAGACATTTTGCAATGGGCAAGAACTACACAAAGCTGGGGGGAGGTGTGGGTAATTAGTTGATTTTTGTCTGAAGTGAATTGCATTTAAAGAAAGAGATTAAAAAAATAAAATACTCTCCCCCTGTCCAAACAGGCAAGCATGCAGAGCCCATAGAAATTCACAACAAGAGTTTTGTGGATCATGGAAAAAGCATTAAAGGGCTGGTGAAAAACCCTGTTCCTGCAGAAATCAACAGCAATTCTGCCAGGATTTCAATCCTTATTTTTTGAAACATCCCATGGTCTGCCCTCTGCTTTTGTCCCTCTTTGGGAAGCTCAGTGAGAAGCCCTTTTGCAAGCAGCGTCACTCTCACCTCGCCAGACAGTGTGACTGAAGGAAGGGGCAGAGGATGTCAGCACTGCTCTACTCCTACACCAGGCTTGTAGATCTGCACACACACCTTAAAAACATGCAGTTAGAGAAACTGTTGTGAACTTGGAATGCACCAATCCACATAATTTTTAAAGAAGACCACAGGTAATTTTATATATTGAACCAGTATGGAGGTATGTGATGCAATTAGAAAGGTTTCACTAATTACTGGTGTTCACCATTCAAACTAAAACTCTGACATACTATTTATATTCATTTCTATCACTACAAACCTAATTAAAATACAAATTAGCTGTAACCTTTATTTTACTATGACAGGACATGAAAAATCAAAAGCATATTGCTTGTCATGACATCATTCTTCCGGTACATACTGGAAGATAAAATAATTGAGTTGTATTTTTTGTCTGATTATCTGTCAGAGAGTTTGCTTGTGCAGGTCACAGTTCTGTAAGCAGTGAAATAAGCTTGTGATGACAAACTGGAAATTACAATACTCATGTACAAGGCCACACACAAGCATGTACGTCCTACATGTTGGAAACACCCTATTTGCTTTCTGCTTTGTTTACTATCAAATCTTATTTCTCTTTCATGCTAAGAGACAACTAATTAGAAGTCTACTAATCAATAGACCATTTTATTATCCAGTTCAGCTCAGAATAATCCTCATAATTTAACGAGCTTCTGAGCAGGCCAGCAGGGAATATGCAGTGAAAACAAAGAATCTGACAAATACCAAGGGCTAGTCAGTACAAAGCTGCTTTCAAGTAAATAAAAAAGCTACCAGAGATTAGTTTTAAGTAGCGGAATCAAAACAAGCCTAATGCAAATCTGGTTTTCCTTCTTTTCTGTGCAGTAAAATTCACAGCTGCTTTGCTCAGCTAAGCCCTGGAGGTCAGTCAGCTCTGGCTGCTGGAGGTGGCTCTGCCTGAGCTAGGGAGAGCTCCATGGCCACAGGAAGGGATTTCTTTATTCAAAGAAAGAAAGGCAAGGACTATGTTATCCTCCCTCAGGGCTCCCCAGCTGGTTTAGTTTTCTCCACTGAAGCTTTGTGGAGAAGCCCCAGCACAGCTCTGCTGGACCAGCAGCATCCTTGGGCACCAAAGCCAGGTGCTCCCCAGCTGCCATAAAAGTGCTCTTCTTTATGCCACTGTAGAAGTGGATTTGTCACCTTAACTCTAACAGTAAAGGAACATCCTGTCTGTCACAATATTAATATATTCACAGATTACAGAAACAGAGAGTTATCTGCTCAGACCACCCCCCTCTATTTTTTTTTCAAACAATATCAGTGGATTGTATTTGGCATTTTAGAAGTGTATACTTATTTAATTGAAAGCAACCAGGATAATTATTCTTTGTCGATCAAAAATGTTTTCTGTGCTTTAAAGAAGACTAAAGAATAAAAAGTAGGACAATGCAGAGTAAAACCCTTAATTAAAAAGTCCTGAATGTATTTTCTATGCACTTTCATTTCCTTGACAGCATAGCTGTGCTACTTCCTCATTCATTGTTAATGAACTAAGTCTCTCCTTGCTTGGTCTCGCTACAACATTAGAACAATAAAGATAAATAAAATCAGCCTAATGTTAAATTTAAGGTTTTAGGTCCAAAAGAAATATTTACAGCTCAAATCACAGTCAAGTTCAAATCAGAAACTTCTCAATATTTAACAAAATATCTCTGTAGCAACTGCATAAATCATCAAATAAATAAGACATGGAAAGATGGGAGTAGGCTTAGGAAAATAAACTGAAACAGGACACAGATGCAAATGCTTGTGTATATATAACAAAAAATCAAAAGTCAGTACATTTTTAATTGATAAAATTTTCACATTCAACTTATTTTGCCATGGAGTCCATGACTTAGGATACAATTAATTTAATTTATTAAATTATTTCTAAATGTTTTATTAGTGTGAAGTATAAGGACAATGTCAGCTCTAAGGAGCCTGAGGTCTAAGAGGTCCATATAAAAGGCTTAATATCCCTTAAAAATCAAAATTCCTCTACGAAAAAGGTCTTTGAGTACAGGTTACTGGTCTAACGCTTATTTATTTGTAAAAACTTTAGATATTTTTGCCATATGCCATGCTGGGTCATTCTTATTTGGGTCTGCCTCTCAGTAGGATTATTTTCTCTGAGCAGGAGCAGTTGGAGCAGACCCCTGCCCAAGACTCCTCTTCTGAGGAAGGCAGGAAAAGTCCTCTTGGCTCAACCAGCACAAAGCCATTTTTACCAACTGACCACACCAGTTCACTTTTCACTGTTTGACACCACGCTACTGGAACACAGCTCTCTCAGTACCCTCTTATTAATCCCAACTCAAGTTTGTCTGTGGGCCCATTTCCTCTCAGGGCACCTCAATACTTTGGCATAAGTAGGCCTCTCCCCTCACTCCTTAATTTATTTTTATTTCTAGTCATTGTTTTCATAGAATCATGGAATGGTTTGGGTTGGAAGGGACCTTAAAGATTGTCTTGTTCTAACCTCTGCCATGGGCAGGGACACCTTTCACTAGACCGGGTTGCTCAGAGCCCCACCCAGCCTGGCCTTGAATGCTTCCAGGGATGGAGAATCCACAGCTTCTCTGGGAAACCTGTTCCAGTTCCTTACCGAAGAATATTTTCTAAATGTCTGATCTAAACCTTCCTTTTTTCAGTTTCAAGTCATTCCCCTTGTCCTGTCCCTACACGCCCCTGTAAAAAGTCCTTCTTTAGCTTTCTTGTAGTCTCCCTCCTGGAACAGGAAAGCTGCAGTTAGGTCAACCTGACTCCTTCTCCTTTCCAGGCCAAAACATCCCAGCTCTCTCAGCCTTTCCTTGTAGGAGAGTTACTCCATCCCTGTGATCTGTTTAGTGTCCCTCCTCTGGACAGGTCCATGTCCTTCCTGTGCTGGGGACCCCAGAGCTGGATGCAGCACAAGCCACATTCTTGGAGAAGATGGAAATGTGAACAAGATCATATCAGACAAGCAGGATGTAAAATATCAGCAATTTTTACGCTCTGTAATAACTATCTTAATATTGTGTGGTTTTGAAATACAATGGGATAAAGACACACATTTCCATTAGATGCAGGGTACTGGTGTGCTGCAAGTGCCACATAAAGCTGGGGTGGCTGGCTGGTGCAGAAATATACTTTTTTTAATCTTGTAGGACAGGATCTTTAGAAGTTCTCCCTCCCTTGAGAGGGGCCAGCAGTACATTTGCCTTTTCCATGGCCACACCACCACAGCTTACTCATCCTGTTGTTATTTAGAACTCCCCATGCATTTTGCTCCTCCTTCGTTTCTAACTGATGAACAATTAACTTGTAGCGCAAGACTTCGATATTTTGAAGGGTGTGATTTTGTATGTGATCCTGATGAATTCATCTCTCTACTCCTACCCCAGTCCACAGGGTCATCCAGCTTCACACCCTCATTTTCACCATCACCATTTTCACCATGCCTGCTTCCTTTCTGTCATACCTAATCAGGGCACCTCTGCTTTCTGAGCTACTCCTGGGCTACATTTTTACTGCTGTTCATTAATGAGTCTCAAGAGACAAGACTTGCAATCAACCAGCTCATCAACTAGAAGCAAAATGCTGGTTTTCTATTCCTGGTAGGTTGTATCTGAAGTCCTGGCTTCATCTTGTAGCTACCTACAGCTTTTATCCCGAATCAGAATCTGGGAGGAGGTTATACCTACTGATTTATAAAGAAAACAAGAGCAACAAGAACAGTCAGAAAAAAAAAAAAAGAAAAAAAGAGAGAGGAAGAAGATGCCAAAATAATCTGCAACAGCACTGTCCATATCACCAGAAGGAAGAATGATAAATGTCTCAGTCCCCACAGATAAAAGGAAGTATTTGGAATCATACCATTATTCTAACCCACAATGGTACATCTTGTTGACATATAAAATTGATCCTAATAGCGAAATGCATCCTCAGTAAAATGAACAACTCTTTGGGTTTTTTCTACAGCTGTAACAGATAATTGATTAATATTGCACAAGCCAAGAAGAAGTAGCGTGTATGACACCATATTAATATTTTTTTCAGACTGATAAAGTAAAGTTTTAAGGCCTTGTGTTCCTTCTTTTCAGACTGGTAAATTCCATCTGTTAAAAATGAGTTTCCAGTTGGCATACAGAAAATGACTGCACTGTTGTATAAGCATCTCCACTCAGCTTTGTCATTTATTTCTGTAATTAAAACCATTTTGAGAAAAACGTAGTCAGTTCAAGCAAATTACATGTTACAATAAAACAATCCTAATAACAATCCAGAGGTTATTAATGAATACTCAAATCTATATAGGAAAGTATTAACTAGAGTAGCTCCTGAACAGGATTATTGCTATTTTCAGGCTTTTAAATGTGTAAATGTGTTTTCTGCACAGAATGTGGCAGTTACATTTGCATAAGAATCATAAATCCAATCCAGAACTGTAATTTTATTTTTCTCAATAACCAGTCTGTTAATTTATCAAGGGTTCTGAACGTCTGAACTGGTGGAGCAGAGGATAATGATATGTCTTTTTTATGGGATTTAGTAGCTCAAAATAAGGAGGGAACTGAAGGATGAAAATTTTAAAACAACTTGTATTGATTGCAAAAACACTTTTTACCATTTCTTAGAGATGTCTGCCTAGTGTTTGCCAGCCTCTCCTCAGCTCTCCAATCCCAATAAATGCATCACAGAACTAATAAAATACTCTTCCTATTCTGATTAATTGTTTTGAAAATACCAAAATTTTGTATCTCCCAGAGCCCTTCCTGACAAAACGTACTGTGGCTAAAGGCCTGCTGGCAAATCACTCCACACAGATGTCTTAAGCATGTGCTCACACAAAGAGCCAAAAAATCAACTTCTGACTAAGGGCTTTTGATTTTGGAAGTGTAAGAATTAGCAGATGAACTTCCTCTCTTTTCTTGCCTTCAGAGCAACCATTTCTGCTTATTAAAGACAATCCCTTCCGGTACCTTAGAAAAGTTAATTCCAGCAATTAACACCCTGACCCTAGACACATCAAGTTCCAAAGAGACCATGCAGCTTGGTCCAGAAGTTCTGGAGATATTCAGCAATTTGATTCCAGTCAAGACATGCAGTAAGATGAGGCAATGGTGCAACCCACTTTGGCCAGAAAACTTCTTCCCATAATTTCATTGAGATTGATGAATGAGACAAAACTAAGGATCATGACCTCATAAATTTGTGAGAGTTGTGACCTTTCAAGCACAAGATGATCATTCCAAGATCATTTATCCTCTGACAAGGACAGCCTATGAAGATAAAACCCAGCATATGATAAAATGATCATGCCCTTTTTGACATCAGAAGTCTTCTGTTAGAAAAGGGCTACACAAATCCACATTACTGTCATTGCTGGTTCATTACATGAAAACCTACCTGCAACTTCTGTGACAAAAATAATGTTCTTTTAGAAGCACTGAATACAACATTCAGAAATGAAACATTTTTAAAATGCAATAGCCAAACTCCCTGATAGCTGGACCCTAGGAGGAGAGTTTTTCAAGAGGCACTGTAAACCAGTAAACTCTTGAGGAATAAGATGAGCTATTTGCAAAGGTATTCAGCTAGTAATTTTATGTGTGGTTAAACATCCTGTCTCCAAAGAAATTCCTACCACAAAAACCTACAAAATAGGCTTATTTCAGTCTAAGAAGCAAAAAGATGGTAATTTTATAGTGGCACACAGGGTTACGTTCATGCATCTTGTCCTCTTACAAGCAGTGGCTTCTCATGAACATTTTCACAGCTGAAACCCAAGAAATACCTCAACCAATTACAGTCCCTGAGCTGAAATTTGACAGGTGTAACACATTCTTTGCTACAAAGAAGAAAGCACCTTTCTCAGAGGCAATTACTACATCTTGCTTTGCAAAGACATCACTATGTTTTTATTTCAGGGTAGACCAATGCTGTGACCAAGTGACTGAATGGTGACTCAATACTCTAAAATTAGCTGACCTATCCCAGGTCTGAGACATGTCATTCCACCTATGACATCAACGAAAAATGCTACCCAATGCCCTTCCTTCTTGCCATAATTAGAAGCCTTGAGGATAGGGTTTTTTTATACTAAATAAAAACCAAACAGAAGCTCTAAGCAAATCTGGTTCCCCTATGACAGGTGACTAAAATACAAGAAAACTCATATAAAGCCCTAACTTTACAGTGAGACAAAGGATGATATTTGTGATTCTTTTAAGTAAGTGAATATTTTATATTTGCTTTCACTCAAAAGCTTTTAGACTCTTCTGTTCTTGACCTCTTTCTCCCCTTCCTCCTATATTTTTAAACAGAGTAAAAGAAATAAAAGCCAACAAAAGAAAGAAGGAAAGAAAGAGATTATATAGCTTTTGGCAAAAAAATGGCACTGCAGATTGGAAACCCTCTTAAAGCAGAAATATATGGACAAATACAATAGAAGACAGGTTCCATATGAATTTACTTTTACTGGAAAACCACACATCAAACCTCTCCCTTTCCTTCCTCCCTTTCCCTGCCAGTCACAGAAGGGCTCATCAAATCAATTAACTAAGCTGAAGTTTTGGCTTAGATGAGTGAGTGGTTCAGCACCAGGTGAACAGAGAATTCCACTGGCACTGTTAGATTGCTGATATGCACTAGCTCATGACACACGTGATCTGCCCAGAGCAATAAAGCCTCCTCCTGCACCCATGCTTGCATGCACCATATAAAAATAATCCATTCAAAAGGACAGCTACTCATAGCATTGGCAGGAGTATCCCACTTCTACATATGCTGACTTAGAAGCTTGCTTTGAAATGTGTTGTTGCTGAAATCAGTCATCTCAGTGTTCCCAGGAAGGGGGGGAAAAGAAAGGCTTTTATTACTGCAAGAGAACAACAGACCCATGGGGATATAGCAGTTGCAAGGATGCTGCTAAAGTTCAATGAGAAATGGCAGCTTGAGAAATGTTGCTTCAGAAAAAACCAAAGGGGAATAGGTTTGAAGCGGGAGAAATAGTAATGATTAAATAAGCTAAGCAAAAGGGAGGAAGGATACAGAGTGCAATCAAGCAGAATTTTTCAGGACAGGAAAAAAATCTAGAAGTATACAACTAATAATGAAAAATAGAACAATTTATGAAAAATACTAAGGAAGCACATATAGAAAAATTAAGAAATGGTCTGTTTTGTGGGTGAGAGTGAACACAGAGCAAGATAACAATGTCAAATATATTATACTACTAAAGCTTTTTTATTTTCCCATGTCCCTTTGCTTTTCAAACTCTTGCAAAACATTACCTCATCTGTTTGGTTTGGGTTTTCTTTTTCCCTAGTGTGCAAACTTACATTTCTCATCATTGTCTTTTCCAGTGCAGACAACAACCCTCTTCTCTAGCCAGAGCACCATCAGAGAGGCAATGTCATGCACAGCTGACTGTGTCTTCAAGCACATTTGTTTGTATTTGCTAAATGCATTTTGAATGTGTTCTGTTCACCCACCTCTTCACGGCAGAAGCTCAGGGAGATGAAACATTGAGAAACGTCTGTTTCACAATCAGCCCCAGACACATGCACACACTCCATGTTTCTATAAGGGGTTCTAAGTAGTCAGAGGAAAATGGACACATTTCATGTTGCTTAATCAGTGGATAACGCAAAAATACAAAATGTCTCCTCTGAAAGTGTTCTGTCGTCTCTGTAGCCCCTAATCTACAATTATTTTTCAAGAAGAGAAGATTCAGATTGTTTGGCATAAAAATTTCACTAAAATCCTGAGTAAATTGGCTTATTTACCTACATATATTCTTTGCAATTATTTTGCCAAATAATACAGTTATACTGAGAAAAAAAAATCACTTATAAACTCTTGCAGTTTACTTCTTTCTAAGACACAAAGGATGTTCTAATGGAGTCAGGCCTCTTCACTGTGCTAAAATAACCTGGACCTTCAACATTGTAAGCACAGATCTATTCACATCTCTGCTTTTCCCCCACAAAAACCTCTTTTGAGGTTATTCACTATATGGCAGAGTATAGTGCAAAAAATGACCACAGAGGTGAGCATGTGATTTGAAGTTTTGCCACAGAGATACTTAAACCTGAACAAGAATCGGATGCAAGTTTCGTAGCCTTCCTATTAATACACATCCTCAACCAAAGGCCAGCCCTTTTGTGACTTTTACCCACTGTTTCTTTCACTGCTGAACCTCTCCCAGATGACCTTATCACTTTAGGATACCGCCCTTCAAATTGGCTTTGTAATGTACCTTGTGCATTTCATAAAACAAGGCTGAACTCTTTACTTCTATAAATTACTCCTGAAAATAACCTCACTCATCTTCTGAAGTATGATCTGCTTGCTTGATGAAATACTTAGATTTTTTCCTTAATGTCTCCTGGTCAAATTCATAATTATAACACATTCTGTTAAATGTTCAATGCAATAATTAGATGATAACAACTTGGTGATTCCCCTGAACAAGGCAGAGAATAGGACCTGTGTAAAATCTCCTCTTTCTGGTGCACCGTTGCAGGGTTGGAACCTGACAACTCACATATAAATTCAGAAAATTGAACAAGGTAACAAAGCTACATTATACCATCAGAAGGAAATTCTGAATAAAGTCTTCAGTGACAGGAGGTTCAGATGCAATCCAGAAAAAAACACCTTCCTTTGTGGAGAATTGTTGAAATTACTCAGACGCAGCTTAACTTCATGTCTGGTTTGACAGGGAAAACTACAAGCTCGAGAACTCTGCCACTGAGATTTCAAAGAAAAAATAATTTAGGTGCACAGAAGCTTTTGTCAAGTAGAGGAGCTTTGGATTACTTTTTAAAAAAAGATAAAATTATTGCCCACAGTCTGTTTAACATCTTTGTCAGTGACATGGATGGTGGGATCGAGTACACCCTCAGCAGGTTTACTGACAACACCAACCTGTGTGGTGAAGTCAACAGGCTGGAGGGGAAGGATGCTATCCAGAGGGATAGACTTGAAAGCTGGGCCCAGGCAAACCTCATCAAGTTCAACAAGGCCAAATGCAAGTTCCTGCCCATGGGTTAGGGCAATCCTAAGCACAAAAGCAGGCTGTGTGGAGAATGGATTGAGGGCAGCCCTGAGGAGAAGAACTTGAGATGCTGGTTAATGAGAAGCTCAGTGTGACGCAGCAAAGTGCACTTGCAGCCCAGAAAGACAACCAGATCCTGGGCTGCATCCAAGGCAGCATGGCCAGCAGCGTGAGGGAGGGGATTCTGCCCCTCTGCTGGTGATTCTCTATCTGGTGAGACCCCACCTGTGACCTGCAACATTAGAAGGACATCAACGTGTTGGACATCCAGGGGAGGGCCCCAAAGATGAACAGAGGGCTGGAGCACCTCTCCTATGAGAAACGGCTGAAATAATTGGGGTTATTCAGCCTGGAGAAGGCTCCAGAGACATCTTATTGTGGCCTTCCAGTACCTAAATGTGGCCTACAAGAAAGGTGCAGAGGGACTTTACAAGGGCGTGCAGAGAAAGGACAAGGTGGAAAAAAATTGCCTCTACATTGAAGGTAGAGGAGAGAGAGGAGATTAAGACAAGACAAACTGGTGCATAAATAATTTCTACTAATAAATCCCATCTAATATAGTTGCTGTGATACCTGACAAGTATATAAAGATTATTTTATCAAATTTAACTTTGTAAATATTTTTTGGTTTTGTTTCAGTGGTGCCTCAGAAAACACCAAGCCAGAATTCTGTATTTCTAGTTAAATTTACAGGATGGTTGAAAACCTATTGGAAGATTATAATTTTTGAGTAAATTATATTGTGACCTTTTCATAGTGCTTAAGGAAGCAATACTCAGGGTATATATTTTTCAAATAGTGCGGCACACTTTTAATTTAGGAAAATGTATGCACGAGATTTTTAGAACAATCTAAATTATTCTACACTTGTCAAGATTTCAGGAGTCACATCTATTAGTGTAATATTTTTCCCACTGAGTGCTTGTTTCGTGTCTACACAGAAATAGTCCCTGAAATGTCAAAGAATACAGGAACTGGGTGGTTTCTTGTTGACTTGTGAGGTTACAGGTTGCCAGACTCACATGGCAAGAACAACTGCAAGGCCAGATGACAATCAAACTCCACTCTTAATTACTTCTGCTGCTGAGTCTAAATATATGCCCAGCTTGTGCTGAAATTGTGTCGTGCCACGTCTTGCTGATATGTGTCAAGGGACCACGTCCTTCGCTCTCGACCAATATTCCGAGGTATCAACAAGGATAAATCCAGTGTGGGCATTGTAGCAGGTGCTGAGACCTTGCTTGATATGTGTACATATGCATGTCAACCTAGATAATATACTTGGGCATGGCAGGCAGAAAAGAACATAAATCACTGTCAAGACAGGCCGCTGTACACTCCCTGGAAGACTCCCGGTGCTGTACTTAATCCAGGTGCCATTTTTTTCCAAATGAGATTTTGATTAAGAATTATTATGCCTCAAAGTCTTTTAACCCCAAGCCCTCATCTTTTTGACTGCCACTTGAAAACATGTGTTCTGATTAATAAAGTAACCTCACAGAGATTACAACCACACAGGCACTAGCTAAGCCCCACTTGAAATGAACACAAGAAGCCAATTGTATTTGTCACTCTGTCTTGTATAGTCAAGATATATTTTGTCTGTAAATGTGTTTTTAATCTGCTTGCGACTTACATATTTGCTACAAAGAAACAAGCATGCTTTTTCTTTCATTAGGTTAAAGGTTGAAAATAATTTTTAAGTATAAATAACATCAGACAGCTAAAGGGTAGGAGAGGTCCAGTAAGTATAACTTAGGCTAACATTATTTTTCAAGCATAGAAGAATAAATTTTTTCTAAGTGTCTGGTGCTGGATGCTTGCCTATTAAAAATGGACCATTAGAAAAACAAAATGACAACTACTTCTGTGAGCTGCAGTCTTTCTCAGGATCAGTGTTCTGCCTGGTTTTGCCACCTTACACATCAATACATAATTTGCAAACAAATCAGAATCTGATGACACTGTTTAAAATTTTACAGAACCATTCCTTAACATACCTCTCAAAAATGACAAATACACTGCACAATGTGCACATTGAGTCACTCAAAAAAATGTAAGCAGAGAGAGGTTTATATGGTAGAAATCCTAAACAACCTTTCAAGAAAGGCAATCATATCTTCACTGTCCCTTATTTTTGGAGACCAAATGAAGCATAGCTTCTTTTTCTATCACTCAAATTGGCCATTTTATTTCATACCTTCATGTCCTATTATTTGTGTCACTGCAGCTAGAATTGCTGGATTTATTTAGGGACAATACCTTATCAATCATGAAACACAAAGCACAGCCCAGCCTCACAGCACATATGTTTTAAACAATGTTTTACACCTCATCTTACTTACAGCATCAGAACTGGTAGCCTGAATTAGGGTCTTTAGTGGCAGCTATTAAACATTAAGAACCCTTTCTCCTCTACAGTCTCAAATTTTTCATTTCCTGTTTCATTTTCAGTGTTATTTTATTACATTATTTTATAATGGGAAGACAATCACAAGACATCTTGATGATGTATGATATAGTGCTCCTTCTCATCCAGATAGAGAAAATGAGTGAAGCATTTCAGGACAATTTTCCAAAACTTTCCTCTCAGACAAAAAAAAAAAAAGAAATGGGGAAAGTACTGTTTTCTTTAGCTTACTTAAAAAGACTTCCTGCTCAGCTAATCCTACTTTCATCCTATTTATTTCATGTGGAGGCTAAAACTGAACTGAACTATATGGTTACAATTTGAGGCATCAAAGAGAATACTAACCCCAGGATATTTGAAGAGAAAAAATCTGCCAATCAGACCTCAAAATCCCAAATGGATTTTTTTTACATGTTCACAAAACCTTTTAAGCATCACCAACACAGAGGAATAAAAATTACATCTATTTTCCAGCTGAGGGCCAGGACACTCTAAAATGACGTCTGTGCTTTGTTGATAATTGGCAATGGAGAACATCTGTCCTCCTGCACATTTGAGGGACTACAGATCTTGTGGCTAGTGGTTCATGTGGATGGACTACAGGGCAGCTCTGATCACCTGCTGACCCAGCCATGGCATAGGCACTTTGATGGCTTTGCCCCAAGGGCCGCCTCTTTGCTATCTCCAGAACTCAAAATCTCATTACTGGCTGTGAACCAAAAAAGAAAGAAAGAAAGAAAAAGTCTTGTGTGAAGGCAACTCTTCTCATCCACGTGGGACAAAAAGAGATTATTTGAGAGGCAGAGCAAAGGACAGAGAAAAGATCATTCATTAGCTGGGTTTATGCCTTGGGGTAGGAACTACTGGGAGAAATACACTGCCCTGTTATGAGTCCAATGGGAATAAAAGGTGAAGAGCAAAATATGCCCAGAAATGGAAAGGTTTAGCAGCTGGACACAGAAGAGAGATGGTGAGAAAAGTTGAAAGGTTCATGTTTTAGCTTTCTGCACAATTAACTCACCTCTCTGGGCACTAATTTTGATCCTCTTGGAGAATGTTTCTATTTTAACACTGATTGGCAGCAATGCTAGAAAAAAATGAAGAAACATGTCGGCTCTGACTCTACAGTTGAATTTCGTGAATTACTAGGAAAAGATATAAATTGAATGACTGTCAAGCTTCTCTACCACAGGACAGGTGTTTCTAAAAGCATCTCTGAAGCCTGACACAGCTGGTTAGAAGAATAGACTTGTCAAAGAGAGACCAGAGACACAAAAAATGCTTGATCCTGAACGGAGAAATATATAGTAGAAGTCACAGAAGGGAAGTTCAAAAAGAAGCCTTCACAAGTATCTTGTGAAGTGGCTAAAAGGACTTTCAATGGTTACTTTATCTCTCCACATAACTAAGGAGACTGACCAAGGTTTCTACTTGCATTTTTCTCATGTAGTTTTATTCTGGATGCCTACACACATGGCTATTCAAATTTATGGCACTGCGGTTCAACAGAATCTGGTCTCATGTGATCCTAAGAGTGTCTACTTTCCAGGAAACAGGCATAGGAGGCACACAGGAAATCAGGCTTGAGTTGCAATGGCTCATTGCAACCTCTCATATGAAAGCACTTTCAGTATCCACAGCCATTAAAGTCAATATACATTAATATAAATCGAACTAAGCTAGCCACTTTAAAAAAAAAAAAAATTGATATACAATCTGCATTTTGTGCTGTAAATATAAGGGCATCTGCTCATCTGGAAAAAATAAATTACAACCCCAAACCTGTAAAAAAAAGAAAAAGAATTACTGCAGTTTTCTTGATATTTAAACTCACTGTAGTTCTCTACCATCTGCAAAAATTGTAAGGCATTATTTAAAAGTGAACATATTTAAATGCCTGGGGTTGCTGAATTCAGGTTTTTCTCATTTCTCAATCTGATTATTATTCAAATGCACTCTCCCTGTTTGATAAAATCAAGGCACCTCTTGGTGTTGTCTGAAAACCGTGTCATGAATGATATGAAAAAATTGAGCATCAACAACATACAAACACAACAACATACAAACACTCAAAGCAACTACAATACAACCATAAAATATGTTGGGCAAACCTCAAAACACCAATTGGCATACAAACTACTTGATAGCTAATAAAATACTGGAATTATTTAAAGCACAGTACATGCAAAAAAACAGTTGCAATATTTTGTACTAAATTATACAACTCAGATAAATACTGGAAATGCACAGTTGTCAAATTTGTACCAAAGTTAATGCTATGGGACTGGTTCGAAATTCAACAATTCAGCATGAGGTATTAGGCAGAATAAATGTAGTTCTCAACTTCAATTTACAGCTTGCAGGAGAAGTTTTCCTTCAAGGGAATAACATCTCTGCCATCAACAGTGGGTCATAGCAACCTGATTCCTTGGAACACCTACGACAGGAGAAAGATTACATCCAATAAAACAGAAGTCACCAATACTCCCCAGTTCACAGCAATTGATTAATAATCTATTAAATGGGGCAAATGATTTACAAAGGTCTCTGCTCAGACAACAAAGGGATGTCATATCTACAGAATGAAGTGACATGCAAAGTTCTTCTAGATTCGCAAGGATGACATATATTATTTACCAGCTTGGGCATTATTATTCTTTTGAAGCTTCCATTTATGTTCAAAGACAGACTGTAAAACAGAGGGTAGCAGAGCTGTTCAGACTCACCATTTGTCTTTAGCAAATGACCTTCTCATAAGTCTTACAGTGTCTTGAATATGCAAACTCCATTGTACCAGAACACCTTCAACCCCACAGGAGAGCAATAAAAATTACCTGAGAAGCCTTCTGTTACAATAACTATTCTAGATGAAAGCATCAGCCATTTCTGAAGTTCATTAATACACTAATGTATATTGCTAATAAAATAGTGTATTAATAAGATGTTAAGGGGACACTCCTGTGAAACCCTTGGTTTTTTCTTTCTTGGCACATATACATGTGGCCAGTTTTCACTGTAAGACCTTCAGGTTTTAATGGTATCAGTCACTGTTCTCTACACTCCAGAACTGCAAATGCATATATCAAAATTTCACTTCAAGTTTTAAAAATACTAATTTCTAGCTCTCTTATCTGCAGAGTAGAACCTGAGGGTATGAACTCTGGGTTACAAAATGAGGAACTTATAGTTATGGCAACACTACAAGGGTTGTGCCTAGTTTTTAATGGCACTTAAAATACTTCTATTATTCATGTTTTTGTTACATCACCTAAAAAGACAGGGACTTACTGCAGAAGAGCCAGCAACAAATGGACTACTGATACATAGAGAAGGGATGATATCTGGTCCTTTCCTTGGAAACAGCAGGAGACATTCTCACTGCTGCCACTGCACGAATCAGCACCAAGCCAAAGGATAACTCTGTGTCTAGGCCACTGCAGAACAACAGGGGACATGAGCTGTTTTCAGCACTCAAACAGAATTTTATGCACATCCTGCTCTGCTTTTCATCTGCAGAGCTCTCCTGGTATTAGTAGAAGTATCAGTAGAAGTCAGGAAGAGCTACAGGGTCTGTAGGATTCTTCCCTCCCACTCCCTATCTCCTCATCTCATGTGTCTTGGTTTCCCAAAGCTTCAGACCTGAGCAGATGAGGACAGAAATGCATGGGAAAATTATTCCAGATGCTGTGGTTCAGTGTAAACATATCAATCATGACAGGCCATTTCTGATGCATCATAACAGCAGCTGTTGAGTACAATAAATTATGCTTAATATGAAATACAGTTTCCACTTACAGAATAAGAAAAACTGTAAGTTCAAACCAAGAGTCTGGAATTGCACAAAGCAAAACAACCTATCCAAAATGCTGCTAAGACAAGGCAAAAAGCACCCTCTAAAGCATACTGTGACCTTTCAGTGAGATGATATCCAGTCAATTACATGGCTGCCATGGAACTCAGACTCTCTCAGTGAGGTTGATGGCACATGACCTTAACAACAAGGAGCCATTTGATATTAAAAAAAAAAAAAATCCAAAACAACAAAACCAGCCAATATCAAAACAGCTGGAAGACAGCAAAGGGGAGCATCATCACAGTGCATAACAGTGAAGCAGAAAAAAAACATGTAAAAAATTATAAAGCTTACATCAACAATGCTGACTGATAAAGGAGGAAGAATTTAAAGAGAAAAAAAATAGCTGGACTAAGGAAAGAGACTAAAAGCCAAAGGCCATGCCAGTGCCAAAGCACAGCACAGCTTTGACATGACTGTAATTTATTCAGAGGGCAGAGCAATGCAAGGGATCAGAGTTTTATCCTTCTTTCTGGATTTGCAGCCTTTTCCTGAGTTTATTTCCTCTGTTGCCACATCACCCATCATATGTCATATGTTCATCTCACCTATCCTTAGAAATTATTGGGGAAGTCAAAGCTGTGCCAGCAGGAGCCAAGGGCTGTGCTGAGCTGGATGGGCAAAGGATGTCACAGGCAAGCCCAGAAGCTGCAAGACAACCTGGACTGAGTAGGACACAGCTGTTGTGGGGTGGCTCTGGAGAACTCAGAGGCTACACACAGGGCTGAAAACCTTGCTATGATGAGGTCTTACCCTTTCCAAAACACCATTTGAGAAAATGCCCGTGGCTGCCAATAAACTGTCTTATGTGCCAGGTGTTCAACATTTCACTACTGTTACAGCTTTGTGGTGTGCTAACAAATGAAGCTACACATCAACTCAGATGCTTACAGTTTACTTATGTAGAGAGACCTTTAAAAGCAGCTTTTTTTTCAAAATTTGTAGGCAAATGTGAACAGCCAACAATTAAAAATGTGTTTTTAGGGTCTGTGGGGATCTCAATTGAACCCTCATCTGGGAGCTAGGAACAACAAATAACGCCAGAGGGGGACAAGCAAAACTGTGGATGAATTTACTCTGTGTAGCCTGATACTGTGAAAGCAGGTGCAGTGACATGTCTTCATTATTACTTAATCTTTCCATCTCATAGATATGGGGATTGGGACAATGATGGGGATTGGAACTGTGGTGCAGAATACTGAACTGAGATAATCTAATTTGCTTTAGTGTCTGCATCGGTATTCAAACTCAGCTGCTCATGAAGCAAAACAAGAAAATACATTTTGTCCCTTTTCTAAGCCATTTTTTGGCTGTTTCAATTATTTAACTAAGCTTCTCAGTGAAAATAAATGCCAAAACAGCTTTGCGGAAACCTTCCTCTCAGAGAAAAAAAAACCAACAAAAAACAACCTAAAAACAAACCACTGAGCACAAAAACATGAAGAAAGGCAAAAAGATGAAAAACTTATTTCATTCCAAGCATGGATTGACTGCATATAAATTAATCATACTACATAGAGAAGGGAAGAGCAAATCTCCCTGAGATATAATAGTGTCATGTATCACAAAACAGATTCAGGGCACACCATGGTGGAACTGAGCATGAGTGACAGCAAAGGTGCAGTGCTGTGGCAAATGCATTTATGATCTTAAAAAGAAATAAATCAGCATTTGTTGATAATTACCTCTGCAAAGAAAAGAACAATAACTGCAGGACTTAATAGCATCTGCTGCAGTCAGTCTAGGGTGGAGTGTTAATGCTTATGATGAGGGAGGGGATGCTCTGCTTCCGGCAGAGATTGAAGGAAGTATGATATACAACATGAGAAGAAATGCAAGAAGATGATCTGATAATCAGGAAGTAATAAATTACGATAAATATTAAATTAAAAAAAATTCAGGTGATTTACAGAAAGCAAAATCTCTTATTTTATAATGCCAGATTTCTATTTCTTGTCATTTAAATCAGAAGATGGTGCTTTATCTTTCAGTAGAAGAACAGAACCCTTGTAATGGCACTGTAATGAATATCAAAGAAAGGAGAGTCAAGACCAATAAGCATTGTCACAGAGACAGAACTGTAGACGAAGCAGGATCTCAGGCATCTTCAGACCCTAGGACTACTTTGCCCTAAGTTAAGAGGAGCCAGGCAGGATTTTACTCACAAATTAAACCATTACTCTCTCCAGCAGAAGAAAAAAAAAATCAAAGAAAACAAAAAAAAAAAAAAAAAAAAAAAAAAAAAAAAAAAAAAAAAAAAAAAAACCACAAAAAAAAAAACCAAAAAAACCCCCCAACACACAACAAACAAAACCCTCCAAATCCAAACAGATACATTTTCATAACTAGCTGCTGCTCCCCACACTTTTTTGCTGGGCATGTGGTCATTGACAACACACCACTTACACCCTTAGTTTACAAATCATCTCCTTGGCAAACAAAGCTGTTCAAGCCCATGAGCACAAATGCACAGTGGATTCTGTAAGTGGAAAATATATCCTAAGCATCCCTTCTCCTGCTCCTGTTCAATGACCTTTAGGGGAGGTAGGCTTCCTGGACACAAAACTACTAGACTGCAACCTGAGGGTATCTTTTTTCTACCTAAAGGCTTATATGTTTTACTTTGGAGGAAACTTCATCAATACTTAATACTCAGTGGCTTGGCATCAAGAGACTTCTGCTCTATGTCTTATGAAGTTTTTTGAGGTAGAGGAAGGTTTCTCTATTATCTTTTGGAAGCTCAGTGGCTGAAAACTGAAGCTTTTGTTTAATTTGTAAAGGCAATTCTACATTTACAGCTGTGCAAGAGAAGGAAAAAGAAAAAAAAACAAAACAATGCCTCACTCTGAGCTTGGCGTTCTCAAGATAACACCAGAGTTCAGTGGAATTTCTGAGTTAAAAGATATCCCTTGAGATAATAGTCTCAGTTAAACACAATGGACTGCAGTGGTTCCTCTGTGTAAAGGTATAGACCTGCATAAAGGAAACAAAGCATGGGTAACCAGCCAGCTTGCAGTTTGCATTTGCATTTCATCAAAACTCAGAGCTACTTTCCAGCGCAGCAGGCAGTCAGCTTGCCCTAATTACTGCCAGGGAGACCCAGATGCTTTTGTCAGCTCTTCAAGCACGGAGAAAGATTACCAGCAGGCAAGCCAGCCATAGGATCAAGGATGGCTCCTAACAGGAGGCTTGTAAAAAATCCACTAATACTTATGTTCGCTACCGAATGGAAGAAATCTAAACACATTATAAATCTGAGATCAAGCCAGACAATTCATATACAGGATTATCCTCCATGCTGAAGAAACAAACACAAACACGCTCAATTAACGACAGAGCTATCGCAACAAACTCTTTTTTGTGTGATTTGTCCAGATGCAAAGCAGTGCCTTGAGCAGACAGAAAGGCACATTCAGCAGATGTGCCTGCCCACTGAAGGGACAGGACATGACAAAAAGATAGTGGGCTCCAGCATCTCCCACACTTTGTTGTGGGTTCAACCTCTTCCTGACTCCAGTGGCAGAGGAGGCTGGGGCAGAAAGGATTGTGGCCATTTTACCTACACGGACAGTCTGAATGAAGTAAAAGCAATTACTATTTTTCACATTTTGAAATTACATGGAGAGGATCCTCCATTCTCTTGCAAATTGAATTTCACAAGCTTTCAAAGCAATTTGGCTTAAGCTTGAGAAATAGACTCAGCAGCAGCTCTTTATCCAGCAGTAGTGGGGGAGGCCAGTGCCTCTTATCACTGATTTCAGCAGCTGGTTGAAACCAGCACAAATTCTCTATCACCATACAAAATACAATTACCTTTTTTACCCTCCTCATATGAGAGAAGAAAAAAACCTGTTTGTTTGAAAAACTAGGACTGCAGCTTAACCTGAAATACTTTCTTCTGTTCAGCTGTATGATTTTATTTTAAGAAAATGAAAAGCCTGATTAATGCAGTTCAGGGCTGTGTGTGTTGTAAATCTGTAACCATTTGCTGACTTTTTATATATGGTAAAACTCACCTGGGACCCAAGCTCTCCCCTGCCCTGTCTCTGCTGATTGCTGGATTTGAACTGGTCACTTGGGCAAAACAAGCAAAGACCCTTCTCCCTAGCAAAAGCCAAAGAGACACTCTGATTGTAAAGAAGGTGTTGGAAGTTAAATATTAAGGTTATTGACATTATGCTGTTAGGAGTTTCATCCTCTTTTGAGCAAAAGAACAGAAAATTTGGAGGGAGGGTCCTCTTGTTGCCACAAAAGCAACCAAATTGGCATTATATGCCTCTGTGTAGGCAACTGTGGAGTCCCACGTGACTTCAAATAATGTTCAAGTTCCAACAATATCCAAGTCAGAAAATTTGTTCAGCAAATTAAATGCACTGAGATGGTAGGATAGTATTCAGGAAAAGAGAGTCTTATCCAAGAACAGATCTATTGCTCTTAATTTATCTTGTATAAATGAACCCTGACTTTGGGCCTAAATCTTTGATCATTTGCAGATGCCGTACATCGCACAAAATATTGGGGTCTACCTGAGTAGCTGGTGGTTAAGGATGGACTGCAAACCCAGGTGGTTCACTGTCTCCTTGCCTATTTTTCATTTGAAATTTTCATCCCAAGAGCTCTTGCTTTTTTTTTTTTGTTTGTTTGTTTTTTGGGGTTGGTTTGTTTGTTTTTTGGGGTTGGTTTGTTTGTTTTTTGGGGTTGGTTTGTTTGTTTTTTGTGGTTTTTTTTTTTTGGTTTTTTTTTTTGTTTGTTTTTTTTTTTGGGGGGGGGGTGTTTTTATTTTGGTACACAACAAGAAAATTAGAATATTGTAACTCACATTCTCCTCTCAGCTACACTGATGTCCACAACTGAAGTCAATGGAGTTGTACCACAGTGACTGAGAATTTGGCTTGGTATATGAAATGGTTACCAAAAAGTTTTCTTTGTTTGCCAGAGTCAAGGATCTGTTACCATTTACTTTCTGTCCATGTCTGGTGCCAGGATAATACACATTTCTGATCCAACTCTCAGAGCATATTCATTTGTAAGTTTAAAAAATAATTTTAAAAAATTAGCTATTTGGCTGCTTTCAGTGGTACTAATAGAGTGGTACTAATAGCTTTTGTCCTTCTTTGAGAAACAAATCCTCTCAGAGAAACAAAAATGTAGGTGCTTTGACAATACTAAGAAACTTGCCAGCACAGCCCAAGGAATTTCCTCTCTAGTTCACTATTTGCAGTTTCCTCTTGGTCAAGAGTTGACTGCAAGTTGTTCCACGCAACATCTCCTCTTTGCTTTCAATGGACCTTTGCACTCCAGTTCCCAGAGCACAAGTGAAAACCAGCATTAAATGAGAGCTTTGCTGCCGGCCTGGGCAAAAAGGACTGACATAATTAGGAGCATCAGCCACATTTATCCCAGCTCTTCTTCGTCAAAGTCAGGGATGGAAACTTGGAGACAGCCATCAAAGTTTGTACTGCAGAAAGTTATACTAAAATTTATATTATGCCGTAATATTGACATATCTGAGATCTGCTTTTGTTTATTGTTATGTGTATTCATGTTTTATTTGCTGGCATGCTGAATATTCTTAAGTTTCACCAATACTGTTATAACTATGGGATATTCTAAGATTAATTGCTTCTATCTAACTTCTCAGTGTCTTCATTGTCCAAACTTCATCATTACAAAGAAAGGCCTCGCAGCACTTAAATACCTTCTATTCAAGATTCCACAGATCACTCCTCTCCCACAGGAAGTTAAATACAGGCTCTGGAGGCAAATATGATAGCAGATTATGTAGGAAAACAATCTGTCAATTATTCCTGCATTTTTAACTGTCAGTAGTGTGGTACAGCAAGTGGAAAAAAAAAGGAGGAGAGCTGACAGAGTAATGAGCCATCCTCTCTAAAGATCACCAGTAAATGCTCTGCTGGCCACAAAGAACCACAATTAAGAGAATGCTGACATTGATAATTAATGAGCTGCTTAAAATGTACAAATCAGAGTACACTTTACATGCCCTATCACCTGTGGGTGAGATTTTGTAGAATGTAATTCACAGGTGCTCTACTTGGATAGAAGTAAAAGATTTCATTCATTTCAAATTTTCACTGTTACAGAACAGTGGCTTAGATATCAGAACCACTCCTCATGGCACATCTTAATTAGAGAGATGAAAGAAAACAGAATTTCTTTTGTAGGGAATGAATGAGAACTGAGATTTTACCTTTAGCTTAGACCTAGGTTAAGATGGCACCAGAACAGACATAATTATTTCTAATTTCAAGGAACTACTTGGCTCAAGAAAAGACTTGAAAAGCACATGTTTAAATCCCTTCAAATCTCAGCATTTACTTAAGAACATGTTTAAAAAAAACAAATATATTTAAATACTATCTTGAACTGGAATTCCTCTGCATACTGAGGCCCCACAAGCGTTATCTGAAAAATCTCATGTACCTTACTCATCAGCAATAGATTTTATAAAATTTTCTTTTACACTACCAAAAAAAATAAAGCAATTTCCATGATTACAGCCAATAGTCAGGAAATGCACCTGCTCTATCTTACAGCTCTATCTTACTGTTAGTATTTCTAAATAAAATTGTGCTCACACTGTGACTTTCACCTCTGCCACTGCATTTTTCTCTTTGACCAAGGAATGCCAGCAAGGAGTTTTACTCTAAATTCTTATTTTCTCCCATGGACATATGGACTCTCCTTGTTCCCTGACTGAAACACCTGAATACACTTCCTATAATATTTATCTATTTTTCTTTCCTCAAAGGGGGGGAAACCCCTTTGGCTCCATCTACCTAGGTCATGTGAGTACAGTTTTTTACTGATGATCTTGCCTTGCCAAAAAGAAAACTTGGCATTTGGTTTGGCTTGCTAGTCACCTGAACAGCATAAGCAAAATTTGCAAGTAATTCTGTTGAAAAAGTGTGCTTAAACTCCGAATGTGAGCTGAAATATGAACAGCTATATCATTCAGAACATCAGAAATAAAAATAAATAAATAAATAAAAGAAGGCACACTGTGTTACAAAACCATTTTTGTTGAGTTATCTAGCTCATTTTACTACCAACCCAGGACTCTAGAGGGAAAACAATACACCCTCTCTAATGTTCAACACTAAGCTAAAATCAAATCTTGTTGTTTCTTCAACAATGCTGAAACTTCCACCTACTAAGATTAACGTTTCTCAGTGTTTATCATTATTATTTTAATATTGCACTACAAAGAAAATGGAATAGCCATATGGTGGAATTATCATGTCAGACATCTGTTACCTCCCTCTTATGGAAAAAAAAAAAAAAAGCATTTCAATCTATTCACAGACTAAGCAAGCTGATAGCTATTATTAATATATAAAGATATTTGTAATACAAAGATGTTAAATGTAGGGTTAAATGAATTGTAGGATTTTCTTTAGGCATTTACCTGTATAACACTAAAACCACAGATAATGTTCTCTATTTCTGTGTGGACTCAGCACTACAAAAACTATTGCAAAAAATTTAAATACTAAAGTCAGTTAAGATTGCAGAGGAGGCACTGCCTCAACAGATTTGCAAAGCTTTTCAAACAGTTGACTGAAAACTTTGGGCTGATCTCAACCATTTACAGATTTATGTTTAATTAGATGAATCTAATACAAAACACTTTTCAAAAACTGGTCTTATTTTGATTTTAATTTTGAAACTTTCTTTTTTTTAAAATTTTTATTTAATTTGCCTGTACTTAAAAATAAGGAATAATAATTTTTTTTAAATCACACAGAAATAGCTTTGAACAGAAATTTTTCTTTTTTATTCTTGGTATGCTGCTGATAAAAATTGAAAAACTATTTTTGGTCATCAAAAATAATTCTTCCATCAATCATTGGGGAAGACAATAACAACATCCTGACCCCTTGTCTCCTGCATGTGCTTTTAATCATGACTGTAGTTTCATAAGGAAAATACCACAACTGCCTTTATGCCTCATTTAACTGTAATATTGGGCCATTTTAATCACTTTAGAAAATATTATTTCTAAGATTATTCCTGTGCATGGTGAAAAAAGCGACCACCACCACCCCAGAGACAAAAAAATGTTAATACCATTATCAAGGAAATATTTTAAGCGTTCATGCTATCCTAGTTATAAAAAATGTAGCAAAAAAAATTAAGTTTATACACTCAACTACATATGCAAATACTTAATTTTTAGAAGGCAATACATATCTAGCTACCACTGCCATCCTACACTGTGGGATATGAAGGTATTGATAATGCTTTGGTATGGATTACATCAGTTAATTACCAAGTCCATCACACCTACAGAAAATGCATTCAGACTGTCATGTTCAATAACTCTGGGAACCTGGAATTAAGCAACTAAGTCTTCGTATTAATGTAAGGAATTATCAGCTTTTCTGAACGCATTAAGTCTAGATGGATGTCCCTAAAGCATTCAGTAAAATTCCCAGACACTTAATTTTAGTGAATTTGTGGCCTCGTGAAACATGGAGACAGGATCTATGCTCATTTTTCCACAATATGACCTGAAAGAGACATAAAGAAGGGGGAATATTTCTCTTTGGAATTAATGCCAGCACATTTGTGAAAATCACAGGAGAATCTGGATAGGAAGAGAAAAGCAAATGATCTGTTAGTCAGCGGAATCAGCTACGGCTACATGGACATCAGAACCTCACTCGTGCTGTTCCCAGCACCCTCACAGCATCACTCAGCACAGATAATGATGTCCTGCTTTAAAAACCTGAAAATAACGTGCTCTTTTCATTTGACGTATGTCTAAGGCCATTTTTTCTGACTTCATCCTTTTTTCCTAATTCATGAACTTGTCAGAATCTTCTCTGTATTTATAGTGTTATGCTGGGAGCTGATAAAAACCTGCAAGCTGATGGCCATTTCAAAAGCCTGGTCGTCCTCTTCAGTCTTTCTCCTTGACAGGATCCACCCACAAAGGTCCAAACATTTACTATGTGTCTGGATTTAAAGACCTAGCAAGATAACACAGAACATTGTACCTTCAAGTGTTTGTTCCCCTTGTGAGCCTCTTTCCTCCAGGATCTGAGGGAATATCAACACCATGGAATCTCTTCACTCAGGCTTCCTTCCCATGGTTTCTGATCTTTCCAGAACTATTTCTACCTGCTACCTGTTCTCCCAAAACCTTGGTACTTGCAGCACTGTGTTTTTAGATACAGACACAATCCGAAGTGATGTAGCTGAACACATCAAAGCCAGGAATGGATTTGATCCTCAGCCCATCATCATCTCACAGAGGGGAAGTACTTGGTTATTTATTAATGGAGAGGAATATATCATCAGATTTTCTGGAGTGGACTTTAAGAAAATGGTTCCTATTTCTCACTCCATGCTCCTATGCACTTCTAGGAGAGAGTGGCATAGTTGGATCCAAGGAAAAATTTCAGTTCTTCTCTTCCTTAATGCAGACGCCCCTGCCCATCATTTATGTTCCCTCTTTGAAGAAACTGGCAAGTCTCATAGCTTTCTTCCTTGAGTCTCTTTGCAGAATTTACTACTCCCTTTCACAGTAAAAAAATTCTAATCTAATAACTTTATCTGGCTTTTAAAAATGTGTATGTCTGTGTGTGCATAAATATATGTATGTGCTTGCAAAACCATACTGCAAAAAAGAGACATTTCAACAGGGGTTCATTAAGTGAAAGGAAAACTATGCAAAGAAATAAACACTGCATGCAAAGTTATTCATAGCAGAATTGCAGATGTTCTAGGCAAAGAGCATCAAGACATAACACTTAGGAAGTATCTAACTCTGAAGTAGTGCCAGCATATAAACAAAACATAAGTTTCAGCTGTTCGAATCAACTGTTGATTACAGAATGAAAACAAATATTTAAAGACAAGTTTAGCTAATGGATTAAATTAAATAAATCAATAAATCATAAAGTACTTATTGAGTTATTCAAGACAGACACAGAATGTTGATACTAACCACAGAGGGGGAAAAAAAGGATTTTGAAGAAAACTTCAAAATTAATTTATTAACTGAAAGTCCCAAGAATTGTATGATTAAAGAAAATGATCTGCAGCCTGTGAAGCAGGCATGCCTGTGAATGAAGATTTGGTCTTAATCACTGTAAGTGAGTAGAAAGGTTTCTCACATCGCTGTCACTGTTGTGTTTAGAAGAAATTTTCAGTATTTAATACAGTTGTATCACCTACATTTTGAAGAGCTATGATACACGCTTGATGTTCAATAAAACATCACACAACAGACTCTTGTAATCATGTCCTTGCCAGCCACACATAAAAGCAGGTTGCACACTGCAACTTGCAGCAATTAGCCTGATGAATTAGATATGGAAAGAAAATTCTTCTCCCAGCGCTCCATGTGCTATGGAAACACCTGGAATCCATTGGCTGGCTGCAGCAGCAGGACTGACACTGCTGCAGAGCACTGGGGGGGCTGCAAGTGTGGCAGCACTTGGAAACTTTATCAGGGCACAGTGCCTGCTCTGGGCTATCTCAACTGAGAGAAGAAGGTCACACCCTGAGTCAATTTGCTTTTCTTTCTCTCAGCTCTCAGGAATCACACACAAAAGAAATAGAATGTACTATTCCATGCTTTCTGAAAGGAAATTGTGTGAGCCAAGCTTGTAAAACACACAGCACTTCAATCATAAAAGTGCACCAAAGGAAGTGGTTAATGAGATCTTCAGGTTTAGCACGGCTCCAGAAAATGATAAGGGGACTGAGCGACTCTCGCTTTCTTTTCACAGGAGAACAGAAGCTCCGAGACACAATACAAGGATTTCTATCCTTCAAGTCTTCTGAGAATCAGTGACTGTAGCACACCCAGCCTTTTTCAGCACCCCAAATGCAGAAAAATGCATTACAACCATGTGATGGTACAGTTAAGGGTCACCAGCTCAGCAACAACCTTTTGTTCCACCTGGGTGAAACAATCCCATTTCTGTGCAATCCTAATGTTTATTTAGTGTGCTGGCAGGCACTGAGAAGGAACAGTGGAAGGCACAGAGTGTGAGAGAGAGACAAGCATTGCTTCATGTGAGGACCCTTCCTAAGAAAAGAGGTTGACACAAAGAGCTGTAACTGCAGGAGAAATATTTCACCAGCAACAAATCACTGCCTGAATTTGTTGTTTGCTCAGCAACAGTTTGATGCTGTCCCATGTTATGCAAAGGGATGGTTTAGAAATATTACTGTCCTAACACGGCATGAGCAACTTACTGGGAATAAAGAAAGGCAGCATGCTATGAAAAAACATTGGTGTCAAGGTGATTGCTCTACTAAATTTCACAACATTTAAAAATAGTAATGTGTCAGAATTTGAGACTGGATAAAACCAATCTGGGTTAACAAAACCATAATAAAACAAATTGTTATAAATTAACTTGGTCATTAAACATGAAAGACCATCAAAATTAAAGCAGCAAGTGGCCTGAGATCCTTTTCTCTCAAACTAAACTTAAAAAAGAAATTTTTTTTGCAACTAATTAATCAGCAATTTATGCAAGCATCTTGCCATTCTTTGGATTATTAACACTGCTGTAATTTCATTTACAAGCAGATTTTTTCCCCTGTGTGTATACACCATAGGGGGTAGTTTCAAAGCCGTGCTCAAGGTTTTAGATGTATCCCACTGGCTGAACAGAAATTCCATGGTGTGACTTCCTTTGGAGGAGCTGGAAACCCATCCCATCTGGATGGTGCCTCATGAAGTAAATCCACAACAGAGCCAAAGACACACCAGAAGTCTTTTGTGCAGTGCAGTAGGAACGAAATAGCATTGCTGACCACATTCAGCTGTTTCTGTGCCTGTAGTTTTCCATGCAACTGGTTAGGATTTGCCTTTGCTGTTCTACTGTGCTCCAAAGAGCCTCTATGAACCATTCCTCTCCAACAAATGCCAACAACAACAAACAGCAAATCTTATCCCCTGAGCTTGGGACAATTAAGGATACTGTTAGAGTTTTTATATATTAAAGTGTCACAGGGTAAGATTTTCAAAAACATTGATGGAATATAGAAACATTAATGAATCTGAGAAACTCATCCTAAGCACATTCATACTTTGTTCTCTTTCATCTTTGATTTTTAAACACAAAGCAGGGGAAGATCTGGCTCTGCAATATGCAACAGGAGACCAGGATGGGTGCCAGAACTGACACAATTTAGCTTCTCTGGGATCTTAATATCCTTGAGATCTTTATGCTGAACCAGATTTGACTGAATTGGTCAAGGAATGCAGTATTTATTGAGATGGACAGACAGACAACCATGAGATCATATAAGTAATACTTGAAGACAGCAAAACAATGAGCGAGTTCAAGAGGCAATTGTACTGAATTTTCTAAATTTACACAACAATTTATACAGCCTATTTACACAACTCCAGTACTCCAGCAGAAAAGTCAGTATTCAATATACAAATATTTTGCAGTAGATTGGGAAAATCTAATGTGATCAGGTAGCAAATATTAAAACAAAGATAAAGAAGTTTAATGTTCAGGATCCTCTTTTCAATTTATTAGACGCCTTGAGTGTCAGTGATGTTGACAATTATGTTTTAAAACAATTAATGAAATGATCAAAAATCACTAGAAGCATCTTAAAATTCTTAATATGATATTTTAAACAAACAACCAACAACAACAACAACAAAAAAACCACAAGGAAAAGTGCGAGGTTTTCATGCATCTAGTTAAATTTCTGTTTACCTGCAATTGATACCTTCACAACTATCATTCTGCACAGAGATCCTACTGCAAATGACATTTGTCCTGAACAATGAAATTTCCCAGGATCTGTCAGCTAAGGGACATCTGTGGATGCTGAGCACAGGGACACTGGAAGCTGTGGGATTCACTTTGCACTAGTGAGCATCTGTTGAGTCAAATCCTTGTGATTTATTAGAGCCCTGGGGAAGAGCTTTGCCTGCTGGGGCTGATGAACTCTGGTAGCTGGTGTGACCATCCAGAGAAAGAAGTGGAAGAGCAGATACATGAAAAGAAAACGCTTGTGCATAGAAACAGGGCTTTGAAAACCACACAGTACATAATTTTAAACCAAAATGGGTGGAAAAAACTCATCCTCCTATCAATGTTATCGTCATTCATTTAATGATCAGTGTATCTCCATAAAACATGCTCACGTTGGCTATCCTGTGTAGAGGTCATTTGTTCAACTACCATTCTTAAAACTGAACTCTTTCCAATAGATAACTCCCCTGTTTTCTCCAGTGCTTGTTTTTATTTGGCAGGTGAAGTCTCTGTGCCAAGACTGCCACTGTCCCTGCTACAATGAATGCTGTTTAAATCTGCTGCTTCAGTATATGTAAAGAAACATACCCTTCACCTGATGTATGCCCTCCAAGGCAACTGACCAAACTTCAGTTCATTGGTTTAGTTCTGACCAAAAATCAGTGCCTATTGTTCCCAAACATGTAATTATCTCACAGTATAGAGCAATTGCTGGCGAAGTGGCTTAGTGTTATTGATAAGAGCCCACACTAATGAGAACAAGGAGAACTGCCAGAATATGCTATGGAAAATTTAAAAAAGCTGTTTTGCACACAATTTTCAGAAATGGTTTCCAGTACATGAGAGTAGAGGCTGGTCTGTGGATAGGCTGTCATAACCAAATGCTTAGAAAGGGATGAGAAATGAGCATATTATTCTTGATTTACTATCACTTCATTTATGATTTCCAGTTAATACAGATTCACAAAGCCATGCCAAAGAGATACTAAAGACCTGATTGGGCTTTCCTAATTCAAGTAAAACCCATTCTCTAAGTCCTTTTGAAGCCTTTCAGGCTTCTGCCAACTCTTGCAATTTTTATTGCAAGCCTTGCAGTACTCAGTGTTTAGTTTAACATTTCAGCTCTTGGAGATCTACAACACAAGAATCTTTATTTTCAGTTTTAAAAGATGTTTATCACCTTTATGACTGAACAGAAAAACTTGCAAATTAGACTTTTTTAAAAGTGTTAAAAATAAAAGGCAAAAAGAAGGAAGAACTTAATTGTATCATTTTGCTGAATAGCTCCATAAAAAGGTGATATTCTTAGAAGAAATTAATGATTTCTGAGTCCAAGTGCATACTCAAGGTTCCCTAAAGGTTAGCAACACATATTTTCCTGTAACATAAGTCCTGTTCTTGCAAAAATTAAGCTGGGGTTTTTCTTTCCATGCTCATGAAGGTATGCAAAATGTTTGGCCTCCTCCCATGCAGTGTGGGGGGAGCAAAGGATCTCTCCTTCGGTCCTCAGCTTCCCTGCCAGGGGAATGGCTAGGGATTCCCCCAGGTGTCAATGGCAAAATGTGAAGCAGAGGAAACATCTCACTGACCACCCAGCTGGTGCCAATTCTGCACCAAATGATTGACCAGGCAGCCCAGCTGCCCAATGCAGAATCTGCTGTAGCTCTGTGGTCACCCTACAGCTGTCTGAAAAAACCCCCAAAAAAACCAAAAAAAAAAAAAAAAAAAAAAAAAAAAAAAAAAACCACCGGGCAGTGAAGTGTCCCTCCCAATGGCTGCAAATCTGCACACTTGTTGACACTGAAAGAACACAATGATTGCTTCATTTCCCTCTTCCTCCCGCCTCCTGAATTCCTCTTTTTTCCCTCCTCCTTACTGATACCTTTGTTTATTATATGAGATACTGGAGGCAGGGACTGTCACTTCCTCTGTGTTTACCCAGTGCCTTGCATGGAGGCTGACAGCTTGAATGCCATTATAATCAAAGGGGGAGTAGAGGGGACGATTTAAGGCACTAAGAAAAATCAGGCATTCACCTACTACTGACATTCAATAAGCTTTGAGTACCTTTCTCCCCTTTGAAAAATTTACATTTCACAGTGCAATAATTAAGATGTCTGTCATCACCAAAACATCCACTGTTAAAATATTTCCAAGATGGGAAAACCTTCATTTAGAGTCTTCAGCAAAAAGCATTTCTGTCTCAGAAGCACTAAGACTTCCTTCATCTAAAATCATGCACAACAGTATTCAGCATACTTTCTGGGAGTCCCATGTGGATCTTGCATCATATATTGCTTTTGTTAACATCTGTGAGGGAGCAGAGACTCCATCAATTAAACATTGTAGGTTTCTTAAAAGAACCTTTCCTATAAATAGAGATTTAAATGATCTCCTTTAAGTATTGCAATCTTTAATTGAATTCAATACCTCTGCAAATGGAGCAAACAATCTCTGACTGATTAGATCATTTGCTTCTATTCTATTTCAGCCATGCACTGGTTTGTAGTAATGTAAGGTTTTTTTCATTAGCAATTGCTGTTCAGCTGCATATTTTCCTCAGTAACCTAATTAATGCTGGAGAGGTAACTTTTCTTCTTGTGCATTACCATATGTTAGTGTAGTTGACACCGTTGCAGAGGTTATATATAAGCAAAAATCAGAAAAAAATGTAAAGGACAAAAATGAAAGAGAATGAAGAAATCAAAGGTGGATTTTTTTTTCATGTGATGGTGAGTGCCTTCATCTCCAGTGACATTAAGGTGGAAAGTGATTACTCAGCACCCTGCAGGACAGACCCATGGGAGCCCTATGGGTCACAAGCTCAGAAATTATTATATCCAGGGAGAATAAGAACCAGGTATGAATGAAGAGAAGAAATTATGTCCCTAAGGTGATTCAATAGCTTCCTAGGTCTTTGTTGCATGAGTAGTATAGCATCCTGCAGACAAATTTCAGCTCTGACTTTGGGATGTTATCAATCTCCCACAATGAAATCATGGGCCAGATGCCAAACTGTGCTTCAGTGCAGTCCCTGACTAATTAAGTGTACAAAATGACACACAGAGATGCTACCAGGCAGGACATTCAGACACAGATGAAGTCAAGAAAGGCTCATTTATACACTCAGGATGCCCCAAGTGCTGCAGTGATGTTACCATGAGTTGCTTTCCTCACAAATGTTACTTTCAGGCTCCTAAATCAGGAGTTTCCCATCAGATGCATGAAGTCCTTGCTCCAGCCAGGCTAACAGGTGAGAGAGGCTGATCAAAACCTTCACCATCAGGACTTGGTTTGCAGCCATGCCCTGCACTTCTGGGTAGTCCTGGAGCCTGCTGGAAGCTCCTCAGGGTGGGGTATCAAAGAGCTCATGGCATTTTGGCATAGCCACTTCAGCCCAAAAGGGATGAAGAAATGGCACAACTACCTTGCGGCCACTCAGCCCCAGTGGCAGTGAGCTTCTCTAAAAAATTGAGTAGATGTTCTGATAGAGTCAATAAGGGCATATCTTATTTCAGGCACCACAGCATAGAAACAGAAAAGCTTTGGAAAAATCATTTTGCCCTAATTGTTTTGTTTCCCCTCTTCAGAAAAATTTATACCTCACCACAGTTGTTAGATTAAGAAAATTTTCTTCCAAAAATGTCCCACTGAAAAATCTCAAAAATAAAAGTCTTAGTGGCTAAATATGCAAATAGTGTGCAAATTATACTGGGGAATACTCCCAGAAACTGAGACCAACTGGCAAAGCAATTATACCAGTAAATGCCTGCTGCCTACAGATCATGCAGGGTGACAACTGAGAATGGTCTCTGTGACATTTTTCCTCCAAAATTGTCTCTGGGAGTAACATGAAAGAGTGGCAGAGGCCAACAGTATGCTGGGAACTGGAACAGCTTAACTTTGTTTAATTTTAATTTAGTAACATTAATTTAGCTCAAATTATTTCACACCATGAGGGTGTTCTACATTTTAGAAACATATTTTCCCTTCGGTAAATTTGCTGAAGTCTTGGATTTGGTTGCTGCAAATACTGAGGTCAGACTAGCTGGATAATAGAGTGCAAGATACTATTTAAAACAGAATTGAGACCAAAGAAAATATATTGTTATTTATTAAAACTCTGTAACTCACAACAATAATTATTTAAAACCTCCTGCACCCTGCAAGTCAAAATGCTTTTTTAAAAGGCTTATTTTTCACTCAAATGTACTGCTTCAGGTTTGTTAAATAATTTTTATGTTTACTTTACCATAGTTTTTGATCCATAATACAAAGCATACAAAGATACTACAGACAGAAAAGCTGAAGTGTCAAATTTGATGCACCAATTCACTCTGTGACTTGAGGTTTTACACAGAAAACAGGCAACCTGACCTCAGCCTCTGCCTAACCTGCATGTGCTTCATTCTTGAGCAAATGAACCTTATGGAGCACACTCTGTCTCTCATGATGCTTTCTGTGTTCCTTGTCCTACTTCTGGATCTCAGGAGTGTAGCTGTCTGTCATGGCTTGGTGGCACAGTGGACACACAAGCATGTGAACCAGAAGAACACAAGAAATATGTTTTATTTCTTAATCAAATAAAGAAAGCAGAAAAGCTTTTAGCAGGGTACTTTTTTTTTCTTGGTTTGGTTGAGGGGTTTTTCATGTGTTGGTTTTGTCTGGGTTTTTTTTTTTTTGGTTTCTTTTGTTTTGTTTTGTTTTTTCTAAAGAAAGAATAAATATAAAATAAGTTTTAGGTGTTTAAAGCACAATGTCTGACTGCTGTTACTCAAGGATATACACAAGATGAAGGTTAATTTGCTCACATTCTTTTCTCCCCTCCTTTCCCAATAATTAAATTCCCCTACATATTATACAGAGATCCTGACAAAACCTGAAAGCTACTAAATATATTACCAAATTCATGAGATGCAAATAACCTCAACAAACAGTAAACAACAGCCCATGACTTGGAGCCTGAGTCTCCCATGGTGCAGAGTTCTCTTAATTCCCTCTGCTGCCATTGCCTCTTATGAGGAATACTGTCAGAGAAGATGATCATTCGTGGGACTAGAGAAAGTGCTAATTCCCTCTTTTCCAGCCTCTTGCAACTTTTTGTCTTCACACCTCCTTCCTGTTCTCTCTTAAAACTGGGTCTCTTTTCTCTATCTCATGGATAAAGTCACCACTTCATTTCATTATCTCTAATTCCAGACATCCTGCGTTCCTACACTGAACATAATCGATGTAAGCCATCAAAGGAAGAAAGGGTTCTTAAAAATATGCACCACTATGAAGACGGATGACGGAGCAATGTAACTCAGCACCAGAACAGTCTGAACTAGTAAGTTTACCTAATTTAGAAGAAATTCAAAGCCCTTACTTTCCCTCAAAATGCTGATGAACATCACATCCGTGAGACGTGTATGGTATAGAACTTTCAACAGGAACTCATGCACTCCTTTAAGGGGAACAATTTCATCTGCAGAGGGAATGCGACAGAGGAAGCCACGCTCAGAGGTGGGAGGATATTTGCAAAAGGTGAGGAAGCTGACTAACCTGACCAATGGGTTCTTTGGTCGGAGCCTTTCCTCTTCTGGCGGTGCTGGTGGCCAAGGTGGTGGTGGTTTCCATGACTGACGTGGACATCTCCGACTGCATCGCGGTGGCTGTGGACTCAGTTGTCATAGAGGAAGGCACTTCACCAACAAGTCTCACATTTCCTTCTATCATGATGTTGGCATCATTTTCTGCTGCCATATTCAGAACTTTCAAGCCATTGTAGTAAAGACCAGAGAGCTGGCCTTGGAAAGGGTGGCCACGTTCCTTGCCTCCAATTTTTATGGTTGCTTGGCTATTGAAGATTGTGAGCTGACGCCCTGTGAAGATAATATTATATACATGCAAAAATGTTGACTGTGAACGCTGTACTCTACACGAGTGATAACAGATTGTCATGGGGTGAAAAATGAGAGCAATAAACTATAAGAAAAGGATTTGACTCATAATTCATTGCTTTTTAATGAGGTGTCCATGAAATGCATAAATTTTGAGAGCGTTTGCATTTTTCTTAATTTACGACATTTTGAGATTTATATGTTTTTTGCTAAAATGCCAATCAAATATATTTGCAAATGTGTTTGGCACTACAAGATATACCCCTCTCCCTTTTACCTGAAAGCACTGTTAACCTTTTGGTGTGTCTCAGGAATGCCAGGTTCTCTAATTCCTTAAGATAACTTTTTCTTCAAGTCTGCCAGCATTTAAAAGTTGTTTGGTTTTTTTTTTCCACACAATGCAGCGTAGAGCCTATAGCTTTATTTACAAATGAGTTTATGTATGTATAGACATATACAAATATGTATATACACACAAAGTTTATATATATACCATCAAGTCACTAGGTCAAGTGAGTTTTAAAGAATTTATGCAGTAATTTGTTGCATCTCTATGTAAGTGAATATTTACATTTTTAATTAAATATTTCCTTTTTGTAGTTAAATGTTTTATTTCCCTTCAACATACACACTGAAAAGAAACACATGGTTCACACTAAGTATCTCGGAGGCAGATTCAAAAATAGATGTCTGATTGGCTTTCAGCAAGACTATCAATTAAAATAAAAGATTTTAGATGTAAAAGCGGCTTCAGAAATGATACACATACCGATGGAGAAATCATGGCACATTTCCATTAAACAGAGAAATCCTCAGCAACAGTACCACTCTTAGTAAATAGAATAGTCACTTTAGTGACTATTTGGTTTCTGCTCACAAAAAGCATGCACACAACTTTAAGTTCTGTTTTAATTAGTGTTTGTTCCAAAATCCCCTTAGAAGGTTGCAAACGTTAAAGGGACTTCATTTTGATTGGCAATTCATATTGCCCACTATTTAAGACACCTACAGTTTAAACAAATTTTTTTTCAGGACCATAATGAGATATCATAACTACAGATATTTTTAGTTAATAATTTAGATGCTGAAACATGTAATATAATCTATGAATGATTTATAATTTTTGGTTAATGTTTGCTATGAGTACCTTCATAGATTGAGTTAGTGGATTATATTTAACAGTCCCTTTAACCTTAAGTTAACAGGGTAAGATTATTAAACAGCTGGTACTTCTAGAAATGTATAGAAATTATTATACAAGGTATGCAAATATTACTCTACATTTTACTTTTTAAAATTTGTTTTAATTTAGTTTTACTGAAATTTATTTTTTATGTTTATTAGTGTTACAATGAAGCACTACTTGGTTATGTTCAAATTATTTTTTTATTTGAAGTTTTAATCAATGTTTTTTACCTTTGTCGAGTAGCCATTCATCAACTACTCGACCAAGTCGATATGGAATTCGCTGTCTAGCAATCGCCAGGCGCTCGTTATCATTGTTTCCTTTAAAGTTTAAAGAGACATTTCATTGGTTAAAATCTGTAAGGTCAAAGGTTAAAAGTTAATACTTAAAGCTTGAGCTATACAGTTGCCACATGATTTTTTGAAATTTGGAATTTTAAAAAGTGCTACCTAGAACATTTCATGGTTCAGACTTTTCATTCATTCATTTATTTTATTTTAGCAAACAAAATTATTCCTATGTTAATTGAAAATTAGAAATCTGCATTTGAGCTAGGTTATTAAACTGATGTTATAGACAGACCCAGAAAAAAAATTTAAACATCATCGAATAGCTTTACAAAAAAATGATAGTTGACCTCAGGGTTTTGTCTTTTTTGATGTTTCTTATTAACTAGTTAAACATGTTCAGGTGAAACAGGTTTAAGTTTTCAAAAGACATCCAACCTCTCACTCCAGGTTAGTCATTTAAAGAAGAACACAACTCTTAATCACCATCTAAGGCACACTTACTTCTTCTGTCTAATAATAGTCCTGCTGTAACTTATTCCTAAGCAGAAAAAAATACACATCTCTTCGCTTCATTTAAATAATATTCAGAGATTCAAATACATGGTACAGAACAGACTAGGTCATTCACAGTTTGTACATTTTCTTAAGACTCCTTGACAATGTCTTGAAGGAACACCAAGGCTTTGACAAAAGTGACTTGCTGAAAGGTAGCCTGGTTATGAAACTTGCAAGTGCTTTAAAATTTAGCAAGAGGCCATCTGTGGTGGGGTTTCATAAGTTAAGAACTAACCAAAACCCAGCAATGCAAAGGACAAACTTGTCATATTTGCCAACTGTATCTATTCTCGGTCAGTGCAGAGATGTCTGACTTCTTTAACTAAAACAGTGAGATAAAATAAGGCTCAGTCAAAAAAATTGCAGGTAAGGAATAATTAGCAAAACAATTTAAATATTTATTTGCAATTATAGTTTTTTGTGTTTGAGTAATATAGTTGTGATCCCTCAGAATACCACTTAGGAAGCTACTTAGGAGAATGGCAAACCAAAATATTTCCTTCAATGTATAGGCTTTTGGTGGCAGCAGAGTTTTAGAACAATATGATCTTTTCCTTTCACTGTATTGGTTCATATTATTAAAGAAGCTAGAAAGATAAGAGGAGCAAGATGAGCAAAAAAAGCAGTCATTCATAAATCATGTCTAAATACACAGTCAATCTTATTGACTCAAATGTGGATATTATCTTTGACTTCAAAACCCACCAAACCAACCAATTAACCAAGTCCTGTATCTGCAGTGGAAATGTAAGCACACATTGCAGTAAGCCCACATAGTGCTCAGAAAGATATGTTTTTGAGCTAGAAGGACCCTACTGCTAACTGTCAAACAGAAATATTATCCAAATTCAGGATACACCAGTGTTCCAGTTTGTCACAAAATTACCAGCCATAACAGGCTTGCAGGGAAGAGTCAGTACAATAGCCCCCCAGAACTGCAAATGAAACCATGGTGGTTTTATGCAGATATTTATTCTACAGTGCTGAGAACTGCTATTTTCCATGTTTCATGCATCCCTCACTTGGTTTAGCATGGACATCATTCACCATGTCAGAAGCTGACCTATTTGCTTTTGAGGAGATGGCCTTTTTCTATTCCTTCCCTTTCTAATATCTAATCATAAAATGGTTTGGGTTGGCATCATTGCAAGGGACATTTGAAGATCAACTCTTCCCTCCCCCCTGCTAAGAGTAAAGACACCTTTCACCAGATCAAGTTGCTCAAAGCCCATTTGACCTGACCTTGAGCCTTTCCAAGGATGGGGCATCCACAACTTCGGACAACCGCAGAAGGTGGTTCCACAATTTCTCTGAGTAAATATATTATGTGAACATCCAAGTGCATGTCATATTAAAAAAGTACATGGATGTATATGCATATATGTAAAATATACACCTTTTGTTTGTATGTACATTTCTGTCTATTCTAAGCTTTTAGACATATTTTCCATAAAACAGGACTGAAACTGAACATCAAACGTTTTGTGGAAACTTTCCCTTTTGTACATTCCCAAGAAAGTGAAAATTTAGAATTAAACACATCACAACACAACCACTCTGATGATGTGATAACAGAGATAGTTTTAATTTTTTTTTTTTTCCTATTATGATCTTTAAAATTGTTTCTCTTCATCCTGGCCTCATTTTCTCACAGCAAACTTCCTGTGACTGAATGGAAATTTGAGAAGTACCAGAAAAAAAACCCATAAGATCTGTTATATGACCAACACAGGAAAAAAAAAAAAAGTAAAAAAAGCTATGATCTTACATGTTGCTGTTCTGAATTTGTATCTTCGATCAAAATATGTGTGTATATATGTATAACTAAACTAGGGAGGTAACAATTTATATTTTCTGATAGTCAGTTACTTTTAACACATTTATCTTTTCAATAAGATGTTTTGACAGTTTTTATTCAGGCTTTATCACTTGAGTCACTGAATAAGTGAGAGAACATCCTATTTCTAAAAGGTTTCCTTAACTTACAGTAAATGAATCATGAGTTTTAGTTAGTGTTGTGTACCTTTTTTTAGGTTTTTTTTTGCTTATCTATATTTTAAAAAAAAGGGGGGGAGTGGGTGAAATTCTTCTGTGTCATTTATAAGAAAGTCTAAGTTGCTCAGAAGAGGTCTGTGGGCATAAGGAATGCATTAACATAATGGAAATAAGTCTCATGGATGGAGATCATCATTCACTCATCAGCTTCAGCACGGTTACTCACTGGATGCCTTTCATGAGCAAACACTCTCTAGTTCCCAAAAGAACCAGGAAGTTATGGCTAAGTGTTCACAACTGCCTATTTTGGGAAGGCATTAAACTGTGTTGTTTATTCACCCAGTAGGTGCAGATCAGGAACATGTGATAAGAGAACCCCCTGCAGCCACCAGACGGGATCCTCAGTGCTACTGCAAGTCTCTGCTGTAATTCCATGACTAACACGGGATCTATCCAAGGCAAGGTCCACTCTCACTACTCTGCAGCTGCTCCAGAATATCTCTATGGTGATCCTGGAAACTCCTCTCTGAACTAACAGCATAAATTTAATCTTGGCCAGTTTATACATTTATTTGATTTATTTAATTAAAACATACAATACGTATGGTTTTTGAGACTATTATAATGTGATTCTGTCAATAAATTATGTTTCATACTAGCTGCAGCAGTCCTGCACCACTGGGAGCAAAATTCAAATGAAAAGCAAGAAAATAACCATTTGATTTGTAAAGGTCACACAAAAAATAATTGCTGATTACATTAGCCCATTCCTCATCAGAGGAAAAGTGCACTGTGAAATACATCTCAATTTGGCACTATTACATTAGCTTAAATTCTTCTAGCATATAATATAAATGGAAAGGTTAGAGGGAAATGGTGTGGAACTTATCTGGATTAAATTTCAAGGAGAACACATGGATTTAGTAATGATGAAACCAGTAGACACATAACAACTACATGAAAAAAAAATATACATAGAACTGAAAATAACAGAAAATCCATTAAAAGCAACAAAAGTCCTATTTACTATATAATGAAAAACACATATAGTTTCAATAACTGCTTCTTCCCAAACATCTGGTTTGGGTCACACACTCAGCTACAACAAATCTGGATAGACCCAGTAAAACTTTATGCATTTCCCTCACCTTATAATCTCATCCCCAACAGAGAAATCATAAATACCACAGACTGATTTCCTCAGGAGTATTCAGTTCACGTTTTTTCTACCTTCCTTTATTTATGTTTGTTTTTACCCATATGGTGAACCACAAGGAACTTCTTCAGTAAAAACACTTCCAAGAAGGTTAATAAATTTTTTCATGCTCTAAATAAACCTGTGGCTTTGAGATTTTATTCGGTTACCCATCTGAAAGATTAAGTGCTCTGGCAGGCACCTTTTCAATCATAATTCATAAAAAAAACCCTGATGTGCCTAAACTTTAATTGTAGACAGCTATGTGACTATCCAGCATTACTCTTCCAGGTTATATGGCCAAGATTTCTTTGATTAAAAAAACCTGGGTGGAAATGATTCACCCAGGATGTGCACCATGACATTGTCTAACCTGATTGAATTCTAGATGGCTTCATTCTTCTGCCAAATACACAATATTTTGTCACAACGGAGTGTTAATTCCATACTGGCAGAAAGGCTTCAAGGGAATAACAATAATTCCAAAGAATCAAGGTAAGCAGAGAAGAGCAGCAAAGGTCAAATCTTTGAGTCAGAGTTAAATCTTGTGTCACAACTGAGAAGAAGCAGTCCAAAAAAACTTTAATCATACCTTTATATCTATAGGTCAGCTGGGACAAACCAACTATGTGAACTCCACTAATATGTATTTTATCCCTCCTGATTTATTATATTGTCAGGACTGGAGTGTAATTCTATTTTGTGCTCTGGAATAAAGGTGTCAGTTATTGATGTGAAATAGCAGCATCCTTGAAAGGGAATAAGTAAGAAGGTTGAAAATCGTGAGTCTGTGAAGAGCAACCTAGGCTAGAGAGTATTTTTGTTGAAACAAACCCTTTAACAGAATACAAATTCACATTGTTAGTCCCAGTGATCTGTTAGGGAAATAAATAACAAATTGATGAAACCAAGGTCTATCTCCATTTATAAACAATCCTCTCTCCCTAGTTTTGCTTATCATGGTCTTGACATGGCTCTTTCTGAATCATGACTCCCCTGACATCTGCAAGATGAAGGCAGAGACCCACATCATTCCTCCAGATGCAGGTAGGGATGAAATCTGACTGAAATGCCAATTGCATGGAATGAGAGGAAGCCACAACACCTCAGAGGGTGGGATATGGGAGCAAACAGTCCACAAATGGTCTCACATGGCCAGGAAATGAATCACAGTGAAATCCCACTCTCACTAATGGCCCATAAAGCTCTTTCATACCGTCTATTTCCATTATTGTGCACACATTCTTGAGACTGCATGGGGTAGAGAAGAGGTCCAAGTTCACCTCAGGAAGCCACTGTGTTAGTGGGGGACACTGCTCTGACCTCTGTTTTTGCTGAGTGCTTACAGACTTGTCTAGCCAGTGTTGGATCTGGGAGTGAGTTCTGGATGGATCAGATGAAGGTGTATGTCCTTTTCTGTTGCTGAAATATGTTAGCTCTCCTTGTAACAGTGCGTGGGAAGAGACACAGGAGGATGCAGTGGCCCGTCTTGAAGATGTTGTATGAGAAGTTACCCAGAAGGCTGATTTGGGCCTCCTCCAGTGCTTGGAGGGAGGAGTTGCAGAATGTGAATATTTTGAACAAACCTTACCATCAGCTCAGTGAGAAGATAAAAATGAAAAGAAGCTCTTAAGTTAGAGAAAGAACCTGTAGCAAATAAGTAAGAGTGCAGCTCTTCAATGCCTTACTGTCTCAAGAAAATTTAACTTATAAAGAGAGAAACTGCCATGTAGTACCACTCCTCTAAATTTTGAAGTGCCAACCCTAGCAAGTTCATACTAAATGACCATAATATAATATGACCCTTTACATCCTACAGGAACTCCCAAATTCCTTATAATGTATATTAAGCATCCAAAGTGACTATTTGCCACAGAATGACTAGTCTTCATAGAAGAGTAAAATCTCTCAATTAGGGGCTTATAGCACTGCTGAAAACAGAGCAAAACTTAGATTTGTCTTTAATAATACAATTACCACATCTATTAAAAAATGTCCATTTATCTTACAGACTCTACCAAAACATCTTATATTCACCTGTAAGCTCCTTATTTCATGCTTGCGTATTAAACAAAGCAAATAATATTTTTACAACTTTCTACAGGATTAAAGTGTGAACTCTCATTAACCTCTCAGGGGGAGAAGAACCTTCACTTCAAATCAACTACCTTCTGCCCTGTTTTTGTTTTTGATTATTTTTCACTGGATTAATTACTAATTAAATGAAGAGTGTGCTCTTCCTGACTCTCACTTCCTCACTATAATGCAGTGTCTCAGTTTGTGCAGTGTTGGATGGCTTGTTTTGAGAGACTGGTGTATTATATCTAAAACAGGCAAGAGGAGATGAAAAGCATCAAGCAGATAAGAAAACATAAGACTTGTCTGATAAATTAAAGGTCATATTTTGTTATCTGGATTTTTACAAAGATCCTTTGTACTGCCTGTGTAGTATTAAAGGAGCCAATATGATAGTGCTGCTGCTAAAATAGGCAGAACAATTGATAGAAATCATTGAAGAGGAATGAATTGTTGTAAGTATGGTGCCATGTCCCACATTACCCCAAGAGTGACATTTTGTAGTTCTCCAAGGTAAAAGGACTTTGAACTGTTTCTAAATCGTAATGTCACAGCATTTAAGATTACCTTTTCTATAAGAATTTAACCAAAAGTTGACTGTAAGCAGTTTCTTATTCCATAGATTTTCAACAACCGAGAAATGGAGAATGTTTCAAGCCCATTGCATTGAAAATTAGCTAAGTCTGAGATAGCAGCTGCTGAGGGTTTTCTACTGACTTTTTTTCCAGGTAGCAATCTGGATGATCTTCATTTCATGCTAGAAAAGAAGTACTATATAGAATGTCTCTTGACAGAAACAATACATTACATAAATGAACAATGGCAAATGGGAAACACTGTGCTCAGCTCTCATTTTAAATTCCCACTGGGCTGTAACTGCATGAATATCCAGTATTCAGGTAGAAGCCATCAATAAGAAAGGACTTATTAACTGTGTGGTAAGTCTCCTAATTAAGTTTAATCACCACATAAATTCCGAGATCAGCATAAGGACAAACTGCCAAAAGGTCATTGCTCATATCCTTGCATTTTATTGTAGTTGGTGAAAGGCTTTGGAAAAATCTATTTTTTCCCATAAGTTATTTGTGGACAATTTGCAACATGAAAAGTTATCTGAAACAATTGGAAAAATCTTCTGGAGTTAAATCCTGCTCTTGGTTATGTGGTTGATAAGAGAAAATAGAGTATTTGCCTTCAGTTGTGATCTCCAAATCTGCTGCAATTGGACTGCTTTAGCAGATAGCTCAGGGGCAGTGCAGGGTACAGATAAAGTCATGCTCATTCCATGACCAGATTCATAAACACTGTATGAAATCCAAAACACTCAGCATCAACCTTCATCGACAGCACACAAACTAACTTCACTGCAGCATAAATTTTAAAGATGTTGATTTCATGTTCTTTAACGAAACATGAAGATGCTGGAGTTAACCCCTATGTCCCAAAGTCCTGGGACATACAGGTGCTTTGTCACGCTGCACCTGCCTAGGCTGTATCAGCTTGTTCTCCTAGGGACAAGCATAATTACACACAAGCCAACAGGAAGAAAACAGATGCCATTATTTGGACCAGATTTTGCCAAGCAGAAAAAACCCAATGTGCCCATACAGACAGAAAATGGCATTTAAGAGATAAAAATCTGTTCTGTGTTAGCAGTGTGGGCAAAAAGAAAAAAAAAAGAAAAAACTTAGCCCTTGGGAAAAGCAAGCTCAAAACTTTCAGTTCTGTCTAAAAGTGGCATTTCAATTTGTGTATTTAAACCTTGCAGACATTTTACTATAAAAGAATAATCTATTTCAAATGGAAAGGTTTAAACTTGCACATATAATGCTTTTGGCAAGACACAGAAACAGAAACTGTAAATAATAGAAACAGATGCTCACTGAGATAAAAGCAGAGGAGTGCTTTAGGACTGCAGAACTATGAGACGACCACCATGGAAAAGTATAATGGCTGTGAGTAGACTCCCAGAAGAGATTTAATCTTATCTGTTAAAAATTCAAATAATCTGCTGTCCTTCATATATCTTTCTTTTTAAATCACTAATAATTCCCCTGTAACCTAAGATATGTTGCATATTTTAACTTTTTATAAAATGCAGCTCATTTTCTAATAGTCTGCAACACATTTCCAATTAGCTAAGGTTTTTCCCCTTGTGATTATGTTTTATATATATATATGTTTGGGGTTTTTTTGGTGTAGTACAGCCTGGAATACTAAGAATTGTTGTGAAACATTTGATTTTGTTTTGAGATGGCAATTTTGAAGATAATCAAAAAGTTCAGTGCTCAGATACTCTAAATTTCTATGTTCAAAACTCTTCTATATTTTCCTTCTTGTATGGTTTAGGAGGTTCTCAAGGAAAGGAAAGTTTGGTTACCATAACACATTTATCACTTTCCTGATATCTCTGCTTCGTGACTTCTCATACTCTCTGTTTAAAAATGGGACAAAGACCCACTGCTGGGTAAAGACCCTGCGTGGGGAATAGGCAGGAGAAGGCTGCCAGTGTTGGCACAAACCACATCCATGGAAAGGCCATTTCAGTGCACCCTATTCTTCAAAAGTCCATGAAGACACACTGGGCGTCGAGCATGGATGCAGTTCTTTGGTGCCTTCCTAAATCATGGCCTGAAGACATCTTTGAATGGATCTCTCCTGGGGTGTTTCCAGATGACAGATGGTGTCAAGGAAGCCTTGGGCCTCCAGAAGAGAAAGCCAGTAACTCCAAAGCCAGTCCTAACACGTGTGAATCCTACACCAGCTAAACCAAGACATCCCTGTGCTTTAAGCTCTTGCCCAGGACACATTTTCACATGAGGAGCTGCTCTGTTTTAAAAGGTAACAAGGACACATTTTGGATAGGCAGTGCAAAGCTGGTAGCTAACTTTCATGTAGGTCTAAATTTATTGGCTTGATTTTCAGAGTAAATCTGAGCTGAAACACCAGAATGAAGAAACAATCAGTATTGAACTATTTAAGCATATATGAATTTGCGAGGAAATAGATTATCGCTATTCAGCTGTCAATATGTTTAATTTTTCATTTTGTTTTAAAAAAATCCACTTGCTGATGTAATACCCACAGTATAGACCTGACTTCTACTTTGAAACACTTATGAAATGTTAAATGGGAAAAAGATCAACTTTAGAAAGAAAATAGCTCTGCTAGCACAATTTACACATCTACTTTTTCTCAGGGAACCACTTGACCTTTTAAAAACATACTGAAACCCACCATGTTGAAATTAAATAAGGCTATTATCATCTTTCCAGCTTTATGAACTCTTGTAACTTCTCTAACACGAAGCACTAATGCATTATTAAATATAATGTATTATGCTATTTAAATTATTTTTATTTCTAAATGATGGTACTGAGCAAAGTAAAGTATTAAATAAGCATCTAATTCAAAGCAGATAATACACTAACAGCTAAAATGAGCAGATGACTTACTAATAAAATATTAATACATTCCAGTTTAATAAGCATAATTCAAGATATTCAGGCCTCTGAGCAGGAAGGACTACATCAGTCCATCAATCTACTGTTCATCATCACCCCTGGAAGTACTGGCATGGAATCAGTAGATTCCATGGGAAAAGAAAGCTGCCTCCTGTCCTTGCTTTTATTCCTATGTTCACGGCTTTGCCACTGCTTCTAAAGCAGAACACTAAAACTTAGAAAGTATGAGGATGAAGTATATTCAATTAACACTAAAATATGTCTAACTGCCAGGGTGGGTTGTTACCACCAATAAAGTACAAGGCTAAAACAGGACTCTGACAAGGATTGGAGTAACATCCCATTTTGTTTTCTGCACAGAACACCCATGGTGCTCGCATCCACAGAGCTATGACAGATAAGGGAAGCGTACAGGCAGCAGTTTATTTTTGACACCCTCCTGCAGCACGGCTCATCTCTCCAGCTCAGCTGGAAAAGCTACATGCAGGCTAACTCCATGGAATGCTCTTTAACTAAAGTCAGCTACTGCAAAAATTACATGCAACAAACTGTGAGCTATCAGATGGAATGGATAAGCAAGCAGTTAACTAAAAATCATTCCTTTCAGGAATTTATCAGGATTTTTGGATGTATAAATATACAAAGCTGAGAAAGAGGAAGATAAATGTTTTATTAGGTTTTAAGTAATATTTCCAGTATTCTCTTTCTGCTCTTTTGTAAGTACAGCCTCAGTTCGATGCAATAGTAGTGACGTATTTAAGGCATCACATGGCTTTTGATTAGCACAGTAATGTTTCTGGGTATAGAAATGATACCTGGAAACTTTTATTTTTTTTCCTACTCTGACTTTAATTCCCAGAAAGTTATTGCTATATCAGCATTATGAACACAGTGGTGCCATAGCATTATTCTTAGGGGTGTATTGATAATACACTCCTAAGACATAAGACTAATGCCAACTGCACATCAAAGGATATGACTAAAGCAGGTATTCAGACATGAAACTATTCTTTGGTTAATTTATAACCAGCTCAATCAGGATTTCCAGGGAACCACCTTCTCCTGCTGTGATGACACACCATGAGGTAAATCTCTCAGAAGTGAATACCAAGGATCACTGTTGAAATTCTGTGCTCATTTCTTCCATGAATTTCTTAGCTCATGGTTACAGCTTTCTAGGAACAGCTAAAGAGCACTAAGCATCTACTGTTTTTTTCCTCCTGAAAGCACTTAGACTGTAATCAAGTCACTGCATAGCTTTCTTTTTGACAGTATAAATCACTTTAGATTGTGGCTCTTCAGGTTTCTCATTACACACACACACCAATTTGTTTTCTTCCATAAAACCACAGACCCCAGGTACAGACTTTGATACTTGTTCCAGAGCTTGTTTCAAAGTGCTGCAAAAGGTGCTAAAATTCTCCCCAGTTCTTAATGCTTTAGCCTTTTGTGCCCACAAAGCCATTTCCATGAACTCCTTTGTCACAGTCTCATGTGATGCTTCATGTGGAGCAACCTGAAAGATGAGGCCCCCCACAAGATTATTCTTGGAATTATATTTCTCCAGGACACTGTCTGCATTGCCATGGGCTTTTTAGAGTCAGTAGAGAACCCCAACGGTTGGGGGAAGTTCCAGTCAGTGAATGCCCCTCACTGAGAACCATCAGCTGTATGCAACACTGAGCCTATTACCTCAGGCTGACTAATGAAAAATTAACTATATTCACTGTTCACCACTTGGATGAGGAATATCCACTAACTTTGGGATCGAAAATGAGATCTGTGGCTGTGATTTGCAGGCTCCCCAAAGTCACTGCCACACTGCCCTCTGCAGTGCTGCTCCTCTCTGATTCTAATGTGGCTCTTAGAGGATGATTTTTACACACAGGATACCAATGAGCACCAGAGAACTTAATAAAAGGGGAGGAGGAATGCTGAGACTGAGTCTGAAACCTCTGCCCAAATCCTTCATGTGTACCATATCTACCACAGCTTTCTGGAACTGATGGTGCAGCCATAACTGAGTTTGCAGTTTAGTGCAGACAGAAACTCACTTGAATTTACAAGAGAGAATCTCCAGGACTGGGACCCTAAAGTGAGATGCTAAAGAATCCTTTGGTTAAAAATTGCTATGAGGCAATTACCAAGCTCTGAAAATGGGAGTATGCTTTCAAGACTGAGCCCTGTACCCAGCTACAGTTACATTTTTAGCACCATTTGCTCTTTTGTAAAGGACATATTTATTATTCTCTCCCTATTGTATAAACTGAAATTTAAAAAAATTTAAACTTCTCTATTAATGCCCATCAGATCTGTAAAACAGGAAAATCAAAATTGTCTTTATATATACTTAACCTTGATGATAGTGTGTTTCATTCATTTTTTAATGTCCACTATACCCAATGCTGCATCAGAAAAGCCATTTAATGCCTTAGAAATAGTTCACTGAGGAAAATAAACCATTCATATCTCAATTAAACCATTTTGTAAAAGCATAATTTCACTGCCTTTAATTCAGTTAACTTCTGCATGTAAGGGGCTGAAATTAGGATGCCCTTTACAATGTTTCATGCTTCTGATGCACTGAGGGATATTCAATTTCTGCTTCAAATTTATTTGTAATGCTGTATACTACACAATCTGCCCCTTGTGAAACTCCTAAGAGTACTAGGTTATATAAATCATACAAGGTTTTCTTTTTTGACAGGTAGGATAGACTAAAAAAACAAAAACAAAAAAACAACTATCCTCTGGCTTAGCTATACCTTGCTAGGGTCAAGGTAGCTCTTTGAAACTCCTGAAGCACTATGAACTTAATTGTATATGCCTGATATAATACAACAGTAGAATTTGTTGCAACTAAGGTGCAACATTAATCTCAAATCCAAAGTATTAAAGAAAAGAAATATTTTGAAAGTGCAGATGCTGCAGTTGGAAGATTTTTTTTTTTTGTGTTTGTTTTTTAAATAACAGGGCTTAAGACTGAAGAAATCTAATCACACAAGTTGAAGAGATGGCTGTACAGCTTCTCTCCCATGTTCACAGGGCACAAAGGAGAGAGAGTCTAAAGAATGTGCATGCTCATATGTTCCACAGAGCAATGATTTGCATCCTTCTGGATACCTGCTTAATGCGGTTCACTCTCTAGAAAATATATCCAGGACAGAGCAAGTTGCTGTTTTCCCTGCTGCAGTATGAATTATAGTGACTATTTCTGAATTAGTTGGTATAATGGAAGTTCTTATCCTGCAGACAAAGTACTATACTGCTGTCACACCTCATGCCACCAGTAAAATATGCTGGGGACACATGCACGAATGTGCCCCAAATAAAAAAATACCTCATCTTCCAAGAGCACCTAAAACACAACAGCACTGCAGAGAAAATAATTTTGTTTTCCATATGATAGATTGTCTGGTTGGAAGGCTCAACACCACATTGATTTTTTCTGTCCTGAGAAAGGCTCCCGCTGCAGACTGACTCCTGGCTTGCCCCAGAAGATAATGGAAATAGAGTGCATTGCAGAAGAAGCGCAACACATTGTACTCTGCTCTTGCGTGCTCAACCAGCCCCTGGGAGCTTCAGTGGGAGCCTCAGAGCTGACCCATGTGTGTGCTCATTTCAGTGAGGCATCTCAGGACAGAGGCACTGTCACAAACATACCAACTTCAGTGTTACACAGAAATCATTTCACTGGGGTGAGCGAATTATTGGTTTGGCCCAGCCAGTGACACATTATATAAACTCCTGTGTAATGAGATAGTTACAAACCCACTGCGGGCTGGAAGGAGAGAGAAACAAAGGAATCTGTTCAAATCTCTGCACTGACAACACAGTCCTGCCCCTGGGAAAGAAAAGAAGAATGAGGAATTTCTTTTAAATCATTGATGCCATCGGAGATACCAGCATTATATTGTTAAGGAAACTATGCAGCTAAAATTCCTTGGGGAAGAGTTTGAGTAAATTGTTCTCTTCTTGACTGACAAGATGTTAATCCTCCATTTCTAACTTATCCTACTATATTGGGTAAGTATGATGCTGCAGAGGTTACACAGAAAACCTATGTCGAGGCAAATACAAGTTTGTAAAAGAATCTCTAAGTATTGGCAATATTTCATCTTTTGTGATCTGACTTTTGGGAATTGTTAATAGATAAGGACTTTCCTGAAGGGTTGAAAGGGACCATCTGAGTCAGATTTGCCATGTCTCATACTTAGGTCTGTTTTCATTCACATTTAATTCCTCTAGCTTGAATCCCTGTAGCTTGCTGTCTTCAGAAATTCCATTTCCATATCACCCTGTGCCTAATTATGGAAAGCAGGCATTGGCCCATCCTCTGCCAAAAGACACGAAAAGAGCACATCTCTGTTTCTTTCAGTATTTTAAAAACGCTTTTCTGAATCACTGCTCATTTGACATTTTCTTTCTCCTTCCATTGTGCCACCTTGCCGTATCTAACTGAAAGGTGTTATACCTTCTGTGATCAAGTAATGACAACTGTGCCACACATTTTATCAAGATCTGAATTTAATTACAGGATCTAAGAAGCCTAAGAAGGGATGAGCCTTTGTATTTCACCAGGATATCCAAGATGAAAAATAAAGGGGGGGGGAAATCCGTCTGCAGACTCAGAGAAGCATTATTATATTGCATTATCTGACAGAAAGACCTGATAAGCTGTCAAATTAAAAAGCTGATTTGGGAAATTTTACTGAAACCACTTTTTGAAAAGAGACTTACTGTAGTGCTTTGTTTGGGTATCACCTAGGTTCTTTAAATAAAGACAGCAGCAGGATAGAACAATTTCATAATCTCTCAAAGGGCAGCAGTGTTTTTTTAAAGAAAAAAAAAAAATTCCTTGACTTTGAGTAAGCTGCAACAGAGGCTCACCCAAAGAGAATGGGAAAATAAAGTTCCATTCTTTTTTAACATCAATCTTTCACATTGACAATAAAATTATACAGAATGTGAGACCTGGGTGCATGCTGACAAATACATTTAATCATAACCAAAGAGCAGTCAGAGCTGTATGAAATGAGAAAAACATGCAAGAAATCATTTGTGCAATTACAAAGGGAAGGTAGCACACTGGCCTAGTTACATCCATCACTTAACTGCTGGTTTGTGTCTCAGTAACTTAGATGAATTTTTAATGTATTTTGATTCCTTCTTCCAGAATACTTTCTTCCATCTTTATTCTGGAGAACTTACTGAATTGAGTTTAAATAACTCCTTGTCTTATTTTCAGTTCTCCATGTCATTATTTTACCCTCTGGTATAATGCCTCATTTTATTAATATTGCAACTGGACATCATAACATGAATAAAGGTAGATATCAGCTTCCTACAATAGGAAATCCTTGTTGAGGATTTTGTCGAGACAAAACCAACAAAAAATAACACAGTTTTATCTTTGCCTTGGCTAAGTATTGGAGACATCATAGAAAAGTTAATTGTAGGAAACATTTTTTGATTGAGTGATCAGGAGTTGACTTAAGTTAGTATGAGGACAACTAAAAATAAGCCTGTAAATCAGATTCTTGATTTAAAAAGAACAAAATTTGATAACACGAAGGAAGTCAGATTATGCAATCAGTGTAAGGGCCTGAATTCAGCCAGAAATGACACTTGGAAATTCTATAAAGTATTAAAATGATGATTTTTTTTTTTGAGTTTGCACCTGCAAGGTTAAAATATAGCAGAGGAGACTTCCTAGACTGACCAACTACACTATCACAGGCTATGTTACAGGAGGTTAAAACCCCAGACTTGCTCAGTAAAGAAAGCAGTACCTTTCAGAATTAGAAAAAGAAATAAATACTCAAGAAATGTTGCCAGAATTTAAGCTCAAAGAACCTCCCAAAGAAAGTAAACTAAATTCAAAAGCCAGAGATTCTAAAGTGCTATAAACAAAAAGAGATCATAGAGTAAAGGAGAATTACTTTATAGGAAGGCTGATGGTGATCCAGGGGAGCAGATTGAATTGACTAACAGGAATGTGTTTAATATAGATCTCCACAGCTCTGGAAAAAGCAATGTACATGTTCTTATTGAACTTGCATGGCCAGAAAGTGAGAAAGATGATCTCTATCCCAGAACTTAAAAAGAAGAAGCCAGGAGTTTTTAAATCCAGGTATCCAGTAAGATGTGTTATTTCTTCTAGTAGAAAACAGACAATGTAATAGCTTTACATGAGAAGAATTTAAAAACTACCCAGTTGAAGTATTTAGTCTGACCTTAGACATACATGTTGCTTTAGAACAAATTTTAAAATAAATAATTAAAGACATGAAAGCAATTGGAAAATGAGATAAAACACAAAACTTTACCAAATCATGTTAGGCCAGTTTAACAGCTGTATTCGACAAGCTAACTCATTTTCTAGATGAAGGAAATGAAGTATATCTAATTTTCTGGATTTCAGTAAAGCATTTGATGTGATGTCAAGTAGCAAATCGTGGATTAACTATGGAAAAAATACAGGAGTGTGAAAAATCTATGGTAAAAAGCTGAATTTAAAATAAAAAAAACCCCAAAGAATAGCATCGAACAAGGGTTTGTTCTCTCCTTCCTATATCTCATGTAGAGATATCCTGCTGCTGCAGCTATTGACAGGTTCTGAATTCAAGGGCTGCTTTACTTGCATCACACTCAAGACTCCCATCTTCCCAGGATGCATCTCCTTCCAGGAACCAGCCCTGGAGTTTTCTCCTCCCTGCAATTCCCACTTCATTCAGTTTCTTCTTTAGCTTCTTGGTGAATCATTCACACAGATGATAAGCAGTCTTTGCTTGTCACATTCAGACCTGCCAATGTGTCAACTGTACCATATTCTGGCCCTTATGTTCCCCACTAAATTAACCATATTTGAAAAATATAAAGCCTCGAGACATAGTAGGTGGGTCAGATGTACCAAAGCTCTCCACGTATTTTAGGGAACTGATGCCATCTATGGTATGAATGAGTGGAAGGCCTGCATGTGTTTTAGTCATGGAAATGTGATAAACTCAATGCTGAGTTCTACCTGGAGTTAACAAGAGGAATGCCACAGTGAATTCCCAAATTTCATTAGACTGTGCCATCAGAGCTACCACAGAAGCCACTACAGATACGACTGCAAGGAAAAACAATGGTTTTCCCCCAGAAAAACTACCTTGGTGGAACTCCTGAGAAAGTACCCAAGCTGAGTTTGGCAATAAATCATCTTTTGTGTTTTCTTCATTGATCTGAGTATAAAGTGCCATCCACACAATGAAATCTGTAGATGACATGAAAGTAGACATGGTAGTAAAGCTGAAGAGGCTGCAGATATCAGTCAAGAGCCCTTCTGAATTAACAGAAGTGACACCAAGGCTTACACTACAAAGTGCAGGTCGCACACTTAAGATATAAGACCAGTCATACTACTTGCCCTAAGTTGGGATACTCTGATAGAGAATTCATGAGGAAAGACATTCAACAGGTAGTCAGCGACAGAATGACATTGGGCTTTCCAGTTCTGAGGTATGAAAAAGAAAACTAAGGTCTTAAAATGCCGAATTAATATCTGCGTTAATGTCTAATATCCTTTTGTTAGAACAAAGTGGGATGAACTGGAAAGTGCTTGGACTGAAAGCAAAAGGATTTCTTCTGAGTAGGATGTTTCTTCTAAGTTACTCTCTAAGAGAAACAATTTATGCAAAGAAGCAGACTTGACCCAGTACATTTTAATTTCTAATTTCTTAAGGTCTTCTATCACTAACCATACTCTTAAATACACATGCAGAAAAGAAAAAAAAAAAAAAAAAAGGAAATGGGAATGGGAAAAAAAGCCATCCAAGCCACTAATCCTTTACAGGGAAAGTGGCCCATTGATTTAAATATAGTTCCACTAATATTTTCTTTAGCATTCTAAACATTCTCAGAACCTGTTTTTTGACTGGTAATGAAATAAACAATGAGATGTGTACAGCATTAAACTTTTGTCTTGAGCCAGTGCAATCAATTAAAAATATTTTCTAGGAAAATTCAGATTATCTCACCCATGTGCATTATCTTTCATAGGTCAACTTTACTTTTACTGCTACTCTATATTCAAGAGAGTCAGTTGTTTTTTAAACTTTAAGATAAGAATAGAAAATACTTTTTTTGATTAAAATGTTTAAGCCAATGACGATTTTGCAAAACCTCTCATTCTAGAAAAATTGCAAATAAATTGCACAAAACCAATAATTTCTGAATTTCAGAATTGTAAAAATTTGGGATTATTAAATGTTTTTATTTCAAAATACCTCTTTAGATTTTTCTACCTTTCATTTTTCCATTTTGTTTTTTCATTGCCTGCTAAAGGAAGCACAAATTTTTTAATTCTTCATTCACTAATCTTTTTATTCTGTAGTAATCTCGAATTTGTCTCTCTTACAGCCTGTATGGTTTCTGATTTTTATATTAAAAAAAAAATCAATGTTATTCAATATATAACAAGGTTTAGATTATCATATTTCCATTGAGAATTAATTTATTTACTCTTTTGATTTTCATTAGGTGGGAATCTGTGACCTTGTTCTCCCTAAGAGAGAGTCTGATCCATCAAAGAACTTGACCTTTACCACCAGGGCTGGGTAAATTCTTCCTGAATATTTTCACATGGAACTTCATCAAAGACTTTTTGCTAATCAAAAATACCAAGTAAGTTAACTCATTCATATTTATACCCCATTATCTCCTACAAAACCAGCGTAGGTTTAACTATACCAGGTACCAGCAGACCTTCCCAGGTGGAGACCTCAGCACAGACAGAACCCCAGGGAGATGTGACTCCATGGACACATGAAAGGCCATAAATAACACTGATGAGTTTTGTTTTCCAGATCAGGGAGGGTGAGACTTTACTTGGTCACAAAATAACTACTGACTCAGCTGGTATTTTTCCCATTCACGTCTTATTAATTCCATAGAGTATATATTTTAGACCCACATCTTCTACTTCTAAAGCCTGATTTTATACATGTGGCATAAATTTATACATAAAGTGTTTACTTGCACATTCACCTTCTACATATTCCCAGATGGAGAGCTCCTGAGAAATCCTCACAATTTTTTCCAAACACTGTTACCTCCAAGGGAAGTAAATTCTTATGAGATGTCCTTATTTTACTGGCATCACTGGTTTCCCACAACAGGAAAATGACATCCAAACCAGGAGGCATGGGGCACTCTGTGTTTTAGAGAAGATAAATTGCTTCATTCTCTTCTTAATTGCTTAAATCTTTTCCATTGGACTTCCCTCCTGGGCATAAGGACAGTTTTCATTTTGTCTTTGGGAAGAAGTAATGGGAGATTCTTCCAGGTTTGTAAGCTTTGCAGCTTATCAGATGGTGGTGTTTCCTCATATCCTCTATGTCTTACCATCAGGATTGAGGGATGACAAATCTGACTGTAGGAGTCAAAACTCTGGCCATAGCAAAGGAACACACACAAGAGAGAACCAAGATGGATTATTTTATCCAAAGGAGGAACCCAGTCAGAAAAAGGGTACAGGCAATGTGTTACTGGACAAATAAATGGCAGTCAGAAGCTTGTGGTTTTTTCCTGTGAAACGCCCTGAAAGTCCTGTGTCCAAACAGCAGTGGCCAGAGAGGTTTGAAAATTTGCTCTCTGGCACAAGGCAAGGCAAACACTCAGTGATAATTTACTTGTTAGGTTCCTACATCACCTTGACCATTATGAATGCGGTGATAACAGGCTGACTGTCCCTTTTATTAGAATATTCAAACACACATTTGTGAAAGTGCTTGAGATGTCTTCCTACCACCACACTTATACAAGAAAAACATCTCTGGTCCTCTTCAGAAGAGGCTGTAGGGGCTTGAATTTGGAAGCTGTTTCTAAGCCAACAGTAAGCAAGTTAGGCAAGTACATGGATCACTTGGGAAATGCTAATCCATTCCTGGAGAAACAAATGTACTGACACAAATGTCTCCTGTTAATTTTATAGTCAATCTGAACACAGAAAAAGCAAGACAAATGGATGTTATTTACCCTAAATAGGATACATGGTAATAGCTGACTCCTAGCATTTATCTTAAAGTAACATGTATCCCATGAAAAGATGACAGACGCTTTTTCTATTTTCTAGAATACAGGGACCAAGAGAAGCATTTAAATGACATGTCCCCTTCCCCTAGCCCTTGGGTGTTCTGCAGGAACAACCTTTATCTCACAGATCCAGAGACAGTCCCTAAAGACAAGAAGACAAGATGTATGATCTCAGCTCTTTAATCAAAACCAAACCACCAAGAAAACTCCAATTCAATTAAACAAACAAACAAACAAAACAAAAAACAAAAAACAAAAAACAAAACAACAAAAAAAACCAAAAAAACAAACAATTATAGAATTATTCTATATTATACCAAAGCCCTTCAAGCTGGTGACTGCCATATTGCAGAGGTACTGGCACTTAGCATAATGTCAGTTTGCTCTTCTGCCAGCATCCACGGTCTCTCACACAGGTTCTTTTTCGGTGTTGTGCTCTACCATGATTTATACCTCCTAATCACAGAGATTCATCTGTTCCAGCAGTCTGGCAATGCTTTGGACAAGCTCTTTACTGCAAGCAATGTGAGTGACATGCTCGTGCTGTCAGATCTTGGTCTGTCAGACACATCCCTGACATGTCCTGACCCATGGGGTACGTGAGGACAGCTGCAACAAAGTTATGCTTTTCTAAGGCTAAGAAGAGATCCAGGGATGACTGGGAGGGCATCATTTTAGATATTTGCCTACATCAGACAGTACCTTCCAAATTGCTGCAGGGTCTCAGGAATGCTGAGCATTGTCAGCAGACTGAGCAGCTTTGAAACCATAGACCCATTGCCCAGCATCTACTAGGTCATTTTCTAGACAGAAAATGCTGCATCAGTGTGATTTACGATGGAAATCATGAAGAGAAAATCCTCACTGATAAAATGATTAGTTGTGCTGTGTGTTTTAAAAGAATCATCATTGAGAAAACTGCCTTTGACCACAGAAAGCACAGAGTTAGTGTCAGAAAAGTGATTCTGAAATTCTCTCACAATAAGTAGTGGTTATTGTGGCTTTAAAATGTCCTCTACCTTGTCTTGACATATGTTCTCTAACTATGTAAAATATACACACTTCACTACCAAGGGAAAAAAAAATAAGATAATTAAGAAAACTGTTTTTCATGATAAGCAGATACGGTTATGAGCACTATTATGATAAAGATTTGGGGTTTTTTTTTCTTCCTCCCTTTTTGATCTTATTTTAAACATATTTTCTTTCAGATAAGGAAGAAAATGTTGTTTCAAATGGAACAAAATGCTTTGTTCTCAGATTATCTGAGTCTCCTGTAAACACTGGGCAATCTTGACATGAAAAGTCAGAACATTTTACTCAGAAAATACTGAAATTAATATTTTCATATTACTAAAACAACTTTCCTTTTTTTTTTTTTTTAATTTGACCATAATTCTTAGTTCAGATTGACACAAATTAAGAAGTTATTTGTTTTATGCACCCTTCGGAAACTGACAAGTCAGTGTAGAATTATCACCTAACTGAAGTTACAAGAGCAGCCTCTTCACAGAAGCAGCTGGAGTTGCTACTGTGGAGCAGTCCCATCACCACAACAGCAGCCAGACCATTGGGAAGGGAAATTAAAACTAGACAGTGGAGCAGACCAGATAAGCGACAAGGAGTAGAAAGGATCTGCTTGGAAATGGGGATAGTCTATTGATTAGGAGCTCTGACTGAATAGTCAGCAGTTTTCTCATCCCTGTTTAATATGATCATCAGTTAGGCTGCATCCAGCTAAGTTAATGTGAATTTACTATCTGAAAAAGAGATCAAGATCAAGTACTAAATTTCTTCAGGAAGGTGCAGAGGAATGGTGATAATTCAGCAAAGAGACATAGCACTGATTTTAGTTAAGACAGATGGAATAAATAAATCAAGTGAAGATATGGGCATCTTACTCAACTATCAAAAAACTACAGTGTGCCACTCACAATCACAGGGCTATGCACCAGCCACAAACATAAGAAGTGGGGAAAACAGGATCAACATTTAATAAAGGGCAGAAATCAAAGTATACATCCTCATAGCTCTAGCATTTTATTTTATTCATAAAGGTGACAGGAAAGAAACTTCAGAGTAAAAAAATTACTTTGATGGTAGTCTGGAAGAACATGCGTATGTAAATCCAAACCTCTGTTTCTGAAAATCATCCAGCCATTTCAGGATACTGAAATCGTCACATTTGTCTAGGACTAAAACATATTTTTCTCAACTATATTTAAAAAAAAAACCCCACATCTACCTTAACTAGGATAATCATCCTCTACCACTGACCCCTACCTCTTTTCCTTTTACAGCTCTCTCATTTCAGACCCACTCAGATATAAATTGAAGGTGCATTGGCCCAGAGCAAACTCAAATCTAGATCAAGATTGATGTCACAGGAGAGACAGACTGCATTCTATTCCTCTTCCAGGGTCACTCTTCTGCATTTTATGCAGCTCTTGGGTAAAACACACAAAGCCACCATGGAAGCTCTATGAAGTGTTGCCATTTGATATTCTTTTGCAAGGTACCAGCTGGTTTTGGGCCTTGGGTATCCTTATCCGCAGCAGTTTCATGGGGCTGGATGAAGGATACACAGGCAATGAAACTGGAAATTCCCAAGTCTCTGACCAGAAAATTCTCTCAGAAAGTCTTCATGCAGCATTTTAAGGCACCAAACACAAACAAGCAATGTCTTGTAATCAGGCATCCCAGCCTGAAGAGGAATTCTGAGAAAAATCTTTCCTCATAAAGAAGAGCCTGATCTGTTGGTATGCTTTAGACAACCAACTGATTATTTAACTTTATCTTTGAAAAAAAAAAAAAAATCCAGCATATGTAAATACAGCAACTTTACCTATTAGGCTGCCTAATCTTGGTTTTACTAAAAACTAAAAAAACCCAAAACAACAAGACTGGCAAATCTGATGGAGCAGCATAGTAAGAGAAGAGAAAGGTGTGGCTTTCTGGGAAGGGAGAAGAGATGGAAGGTGAAAAGGGGGAGAATAGCAACCAAAAGCAATGCTATGGCATACAGGAGTCATAAAATATTACTATGGAAAAGTCAAAGAAAATTACAGGCCAACAGCAGTTTTAGAAGATCCAACAATAAAACAAGCCAAGAGATTCTGTACCACAGCTAACGAAGCAACCGAGAATAGCTTGAAATGCAGCCTGCACATACAGCGCTCATGGAAACTCAATAAAAATTTAATATTTTGTTTTCTTTTTTCAAAGAAAACATCCAACTTTCTTCCACTCCACCAATCCCATCCCAAGGAAAGAATTCTCTTTTCTAAATTGATCTTTGTTCAGTATAAACAAGCTCTATGTGCCACTAGCTTCAGAACTCAAGGCTTCTTGTTGTGTTTGAGCCTATCCAGGAGCTCCCTGTTCATTCACACAGACCTCCTGGCATGTTTGCCTGACTTCCTCTTGTTGGGATGCATCACTCCTGAGCTTGGATGTGGGGAATTCACGCTAATCATTTAGGCAAAACCCAAAATAAACAGAAAAGCACCTCAAGTCTATTTTCCCCTTTGTGTTGAATAGGTCTTGAACACAAACTCTGACAAGTCTTCCCCAGCTTACACCTTATTTCAGCAACATTTACCAAACACCTCAAAAGGAGAAAGCTAGGGGGCCACAGGGGAAACAGGAATATCTGAAAGATCACTGAATGTATTTCATTCAGTATCCCCCTTTCCCTCAAGTGTTTATCACCCTTCATAGGTGATAACTTAGAAATCATTAATGGTTCTAATTGTCAGAGCTGTCATTCATTTATAGCACATTAGCACATAGGTAGGTTTATTAACAACTTCTGCTGTACATAGTCTCTTTCCCAATACATACTTTCATTAGTTCATATATTCTGAATTTTTTCCAAGAAATTATCTGAAGGGTTATATTTCATATGTGGATGTTTAAAGAAATATTTTTATTTTTAAAATAGCTGGACTACAACTGAAATGGCAGCAACAATAACAAAAATCTCCATCCTAAATACTAATAATTAGTTCAGGGAATGGTTTATGCACTCCTTACTAGTGAAACACACCCTCCTGCTGCACTCCACCCTCAAAAATGAAGAATTCTCTACTTTTAAACCGATAAATCAGAACTGTCATTTGTGCATCGGCATTCTGGTTTGTATATTTGCCTCCATTTCCACCTCTAGACTTGCTGCCTTTTGCTTAATATAAACACACAGAGCAACTGTTAGGAGATAACATGCAGATGCATAAGTTACCATTCATGGCTCAGTTGTCCTACTCAATAAGAAAGGGATTGCATGTCTGAAAAACCTGTTGCCTTTAAAAATGAATAAAATTAGCAGCATAGTAATCCTCAGCACATAGCATTTGCATAAAATTAAATATGGGCCTGCTCAAGACAGCTTGGTCCTCTTCAAGTAACCAGCATCATCTGCATAAATAATATCCTGCAGTTTGCATCTGGAGTTAAGGCACCTCAGTTTGGGCGGTTTCCTGTACAATTGATAACTGCGACGCCGTTTGGCTTGTGTCTGCTGGAAGACTTCTGCTAAATTCATAAGCTTCAGATTGCTGTAATCTTGTAATCAAAAGAACACAGACAACCTTTTCCTCAGTAAATGTTTCACCCCATCACTTGGGGATAGACTTGTGAGTCACTTTAAACTGTGTAGCTTTTGTCAAAGCCTTTTTTTTCCCCCACTAAACCAAAAGTGCAATAAAAACAAATGATAGCAAGAAACAAAACTACTACTTCATGCCTCAATAACTGCATTTTTCCACTTCCAGTAATAACTTGAATTTGGGCTTTTAAACTCACTTAGGAAATGCCATCATCATAAAATGTACTGCTCAGGATTCTTTTAACTACTTCTGTAGCTACTAAAACACTTCAACGGAGCTGATACTGCATTAGGAGAGGAGCAAAACGAGGCAAACTCCAGGCACCCCCCACCCTCTTAGTGCCAGGTGTTTGTGTGAGGCCTTACCTGCTGGGTAACGCTCGATGACGGGCCAGTTGTCCACCTGTAGGGTGGCATTGCCACCGCTCCTTGTGAAGCGCACCACGTGGTACTTCCCATCGTTAATGATGGCGTTCATCTCTTCGATGGCGATGTCATCCGTCCCAACATTAAATTTGACTCCAATTTTTCCCTGGTGCTGCAGAGTTAGGAGAGAAATAACTAATTAGGAATTTTTTTAGAAGAAATTGAGACAGTGAGTCAACACAGGGGAAGATTTCTAACAACATCTTCCCTCCTCAGATGTAACTTCTAAAGGTTCGCATGCGGCAGTGACAAACCTTCTGACAGCTTAGGAAGTCTGGGACATGTTTTTGGAGGATAATTGATATTCCAAATGAGTTACTTCACCAAATTGAGCTCTCTCCTTTTCCAAGACATTCAGATCAAGATGAGGATGGGGAAGATGGAGGAAAGCTCAAGGTTTCTGTCTTTGTCCTCTCCCTCACCTCCATAAAGATTAAACAAAATATTTCCTTTTAGACTTTCAAAACAGAAAGCCTTACAGTGTCACTTGGAAGAGATACAAGAATTTTCTGGCCATAAAAGACAAGTTCCAGCCCTGCTTTTCCTTTTTTCAAACCTCATTCATACTTAGAGCCTTCAAAAATGATAACAAAGAAGGAGATTATTTCTTTTTCTCTTAGAGAGATTTTTGGCATCGCATTGTAGTGATTCCGAATCATTAAGCCAAGATCACACTGTCTGATTAACAAGGACTTCCCTGTTCAGAGCCAGAGGGCAGGAAAAGGCATTTGCTGACACAGGCATGTGTTATTGTTCTCACTAAGGCCAGAGACTCTTTTTTGTTTTTTTTGCTGGGATTTGCCTATAAACTTCTGTGTTTCAGTGCTCTTAGGGCTAAGGGACTTCCCATGTACACCAATACCTGGGAGCAAAGCAGTAGATTTTCCAGATTATTGTCATATCAGCATGTTTTCATTTTTATTGACTTAATTATTAAAATGTTCACTCTAATGGGAAACCTGCATTTAACAGTGTCTTTTAATGTCTATTAGAGTTAACTTAAGGGCTTTGAATTTTTTTTTGTCTCCTATAGAATCAATTCTACTCTTCAATAAAAGTATTTATTACACTGAGGAGAAAAAAAGAAAAGCATTGCACAGTATGAGATTAGGGACTTATTAATAATAATTGGTAATTCTACATGAAATTTCATGTTCCTGGAACTGGTACATCCTTCTTTAAAGTTAAAAAAGTTCATGAAGCTTTTATAAGACCATGTGAAACACAATGAAATATTTTGCTTTGTATGCCTTGGTCATTCACATCAAATCTTCCAGAACCAGTTTCACCTCTCTAGCAGAACTCTTGTGTCTGCTCTCTCTTTGTCTTACTACCCTAGCACTGCCTCCTGCAGTAAATGCATTCTGCAGCTCCATGTCTCTGGAAGTCCCCCAAGCAAAGAACTCAAGAGTTCTTCCACTACATTTTATTCTCTTTAAACATCTGACTTTGTTTTCCAGCACTGCTTGCATGCTGCAGTTACACAGCTGAGCAGCTGCTGAACACCTCCGCAGTTCCTCAACATTCTGGCACCACGCTCTCAGCTCCTCAGCTATGACCTTTTCTGAAACAACTACAGGACCATTTCCTGACGAGATTTGCACAGTCTGAAAAATATTTTTTGCTGGTTCAGTTGATTGAACAATGTTCTAAACGTTCTTTGTTTTTTTCCTTGTTTTAATATTTCTCCATTCCTGGTCCTACTTTTCCATGTCTATAGAGTGTCAATAATGGATCCACCTTATCCAATTCACGCTCATCTTCTTTTGCCTCTGGTGTGAGCTGCATAGCACTTTCCCAGTTATCTTGGAAAGGTAACTGTAGCTCTTCTTAATTTCAGCTGCTTCAACCAGACTCAGAATAAATTTCACCCATTTTTTCCCCATGGATGCAGTAGCTTATTTGTTTCACCTGTTTCATTCTTATGCTTACTCTCTTTACACAGAAATATATACAAAGAAATGTAACATTGTCCTGCTTTAAAGCAATCTCCTCTTTTACTAATTTTTGAAATGCAGAAAACCAGCATGTAATGATAATGGCGTATGCAACTTTTCAAAGAAATCAAAGGCTCTGAGGATTAAATAAAGCTGACTAATTTTACCATTATTCATTATTACACCATTCATAACCTACACTTTATATACCAGTTTTCTTATTTGCTATATATATGCATATATATATATATTATTTTAGATATTTTAAAAAATTACAAAGTAAACAAAACAGCTTTAAAGTGAATAGAAATGGTGAGGATAAAAAGAAGTGGTACACACAGCACATATATCAGCTGTTTTCCCAAAGCTGGAGCATGTGGGGCTTCAACCAAGTTACCATTTGCAAATGATCAGGTATTGGCAAGTGAAATGAATGCATTGCAGACTTGAAAGCAGACTTTCAACCTTGCTTTATAGATATATACACTTCTAGTGAAAAAACCAAGTTTTCCTGACTTCCCTACGTTGTATACAAATACTGTGCACAGGCAACAAGAACACAGATGCAAGAGCAAATATCACCCTAAAAGCTGGTAACATATTACAGTGATTATTTTGTCTTTATTTGTAACATATTTGTGTATCTGAAACCACAAAAAAAATCCATTTTTAAAGGTTTCATTTAATTTTTTACACACTTCTCCAGCACCTGTGGGCATCTCAGTAACATCTCCATAAAACAAGGAAGCAAGGCTGTTTTTCAAATTGAAGACTTCCTGATTACTATATCCATATTTAAGTTTGACTTCTGGACATCACATCAAACATTATATGAATTACAACCCCATTGTGCACGGCCCTTTAGAACCACAAAACAAAACATGATGCTGCAATAATCACCTTTCTATGTAGATAAGGGGTTTCCTAAGCCATTGCATTATCATGCAGGAATTTGACTCATTGCACACCTCCCCCACTGCAAGATAACGTTATTATTTTTCATTTTTCTTTGTTGCATTATTTTTCATCTGTCTTAGGTTAAGACCATGTGCACACAGAATTATTGTGGATCAGCTGACATACAGTAACCTGTGGAGATAACTTGATCTCAGCCCTCAGCCTTGTTATGCTTAATCTAGTGGGCCTGTAGACTTTTAGGAAGAGCTGGTTTTTATATTTCCTCTTTTATTTTTTTTTTGAGCAAAATAGTAGTGCAGAAAGGAAAGATACCGATAAAACTGAAGCCTACTAAATTTTTCACTTTGCCAGCCTCAGTTGCATAGTAAAGTGGTGGAAATTTTCCTTTATCACACGTTCATTCAAAATAATCTTAGAAGTCATCCTTCCTGTCAGAAACAGCCTCAGACAAATGCTGAGTGAGAAGTTCCCTTTTTGCCATCCTGCTGATGGGCATTATGGAAATGTCTGTGCATCACTAAATACTGCAATAAGTCAGCACTACTGTTGAATGGTGCTATCCCTGCCAATGACCCAAACCAGCACAATCTCACATTCCCACAACCAAATATTTTTTTGCCCTCAAGCAAAGATGATAATTTCAGAGCTCCCCTGGTAAAAATCAGCTCTGCACACACAGCCCATAGAAGTACACTGCACTGTTTATGGTTCTCAGCCCATATTTTCTTTTTCTCAGTCTCACCCAGTTGTGAGAGAACATGGTAATGGAACCAATTCCTTTTTCCTACTGTGCCTTTACCTATTCCATACTGCTAAGGCCATAATAACAGAGCAGAGTCGTGCAGGAGGTGGGAGAGTTTCCAAAAAAGGCCAAAAGAGAGGAGGGATGCATTTCAAGAAGTGGCTTAAACATTGTGTCTCCAGAAATTATTTTGAACCTTAGATCTGAAGGTAGCATCAATAATGCTAAACCCACATCACCACCCCTGCTCCCTGGGGCAATGCAGCACAGGGACCTGGGATTCATCTGCAGACACTGAGCCCCAGCCAGCAACTCTCCAGAAACACCAAACTTTTGGTTTGGAGGCGCTTTGGCCATGTAGCTGTCCTGTTTCTGAGGCCAGGGTAGCTTTTATTTCTACAGTACCTACACAGGCAGATAAGTTAATTTGTTGTTGGCCTGTACGTTACTGTAACATGCAATGTAGTCTTTGTGTATAGCTTAAATTCTGGTGTCCAAGTTCACAGGCGAAGGATAAATATGTTAATGGCTTCAAAACAGTTGGATAAAACTGTGAGACAGCTCCAGTTCTATGCTCCTAATGTGCTCTGAAATGTTGGGAGCTTTGATTGCTCCAGTAGTGTAGGATGTGTATGTGTGCACGTGTACATACCAATCACTTCAAAATGTTTTGTCTTCAAAAGCTCTGGCAGCAACTGCTGTAATCTAGCAACTCCAGTGGAGTATTTTCAAGCCTGTTTTATGAATTGTGTACTCTAAATACTTAACAGACTTCTGAGGAGGCACCAGGAATGATGATGAACCTGAGAACCTAGCAATAAAGGTGGAATGCAAATCAAGCCAGCAGCTGACACTGCAATTTGTTTCCTGTTGGACTCTAGTTCAGTGCTACCAATCTGCCAAAATGCAGTAAAACCATGCTAGTGTATATATATATTTATATATATATATATATATAGAGTATATATATATAGAGTATATAACCATGCTAGTGTATATATATATTTATATATATATATATAGTATATATATATGTATATGCGTATATATACACACTCTTACACACACACATATATATATATATATAAAATTGATATTTCCTATAACATCAGCTGCTCTCTGCAGCAATAACTTTGGAATTAGTCAAACATGGGTGATGCAAATTGGCACAACAGTAGTTTTAGAACAGACTGCAGACAAACTAAGCTCATAATACTTACAACCTATAACCACTTCCAAGGAAAAGCAATAACACTGGGACTCCCACAGGTGGACAAACTAAGAAGAAAAAATTCAAGTGTGCCAACTTGCATTTTATATCATCAGCCCCTGAGGCACCACTGTCTGGTGAATGCAGTAACAAAGTCTTAGAACTAACTGAAGGTTTACTTTGATTTTATTTGATTTCTTGAGTTTTATTAAGAGTGAGATCATTTTCATTCAATTGTAATCAGAGTTTAATATACTGTATGATATAAAGCTCTGCAAAATAATTTAAATAATATGTGGTTTTCTCAGTCTTGTAAGGAGATGCATATTTTAAAATAGTACTGCTTGCTTCAGGAGGTGAGGGATACACAACAGACAGAAGATACACTTGAATTCAAGATTAATGGAGTAACTATATATATTTTAATCTAATAATCCATCATTATTTCTTATTACCATCTGGCATCATCCAGAGGAAATGCTTCCTGGAAAAGGCACGGAAAATATAAATCATCTGGGAAGAGTTCTTTGAATGAAGGTATCTCTTATATTGAACATAAGAGTTTTCTGAATATTGAGTTTTAAATTAATTCTTTTGGGTTTTACATCATTAACCTAATGCTATTTTCTTTTTGTTGTTGCTTTTCTCTTTGAGAATTGACAAATATCCAACCTATTTTTTCCAACACTAACCATTAACCCCTTCTTAGTCAACTGCAAGTCAAGACACAACAGAAACAGGCATTCTCCTCTCATACCTCATCTTGACCTGTCATACCTCATCTTCAGTACTTACAGTCAGGTTTTGTGCCCTGTCATAAACTCAGAAAGGCATTTCAGAAAGGCTTCCAGTATAGCAGTGCTTGACATACTGCAGAAAATCCAGGGGAGGCATGAAACATCTATCAGAGTGCTAGTAAGCAAAGTTACTACTCAGAGGCTGGCACTTCAAGCAAAGATTTCTGCTGATGTCTGATAGGATGCATCCATCTAGTACTCAGTCTTTTGACATCTGACAAGTGGGAAACTAATTGTTTTTTCTTTCTTTTCCTAAAAGTTGGTAATGTGTAGCTAGCATGGAAAAGCAAAGAAAACAAAACAAACCAACCAACTTTTCTCTTTTTCTGGTTTCCTGGTGACAGTACTAAGCTATTCTCTGTGTTCTTTCTTGCAAGTTCTCACCATTTATTTGCAGCATTTATTTTCCCAATATCTGTTTATTTCTCAAATTCACATCTTTGTAGACCTTAGGTTATGAGAGAAAAAAACCCATACAACAAAAAAAAAAAAGAAACAAAAAAACCCAAACCAAAACAAGATAACCAACATTCTGGTTTCCTGGTGACAGTACTAAGCTATTCTCTGTGTTCTTTCTTGCAAGTTCTCACCATTTATTTGCAGCATTTATTTTCCCAATATCTGTTTATTTCTCAAATTCACATCTTTGTAGACCTTAGGTTATGAGAGAAAAAAACCCAAACAACAAAAAAAACCCAAAGAAACAAAAAAACCCAAACTAAAACAAGATAACCAACGCTTTTCATTTTAATCCAAGATACCAGTCCTGATAATTGTACAGAAAAGCTTAAAACCTAAAGCCTGCAAGATACTCTTGGCAGACCAAGAGGAAGAAATGGAAATCCTGTTAAATCATCACTGGGTTTGAGTGGTGGCTGGAATCCAAATGTGGCCCTTGGGTTCCTGTGAGAAGAGCGGTCAGATCTACGCTACCCATTTACACACACCCAGTGGAAATGCAATCCTGGCAACAAAATGCTGCCCAGCACTGTGCTACGCCACTGTTCAGACTATTCACAGAGGAAAAATGTCTGCAGAGCCAGAAATGCTACCAGTAATTCCTGCAGCACCCGTGCACGCTTGCCTAAGTACAAACACACCTTTTTCGTCTACACCAAGATCCTTCCAGAGACAGTACAAAGCACTTGAACAACAGATCGATAATCATAAATATACAACAACAATTTTTTTCCTCCTCTAGTTTTAGGATACTCAATTAGTTGTGCCATAAATTTTGTAAAAGAGACGTGGAGGGAAAATTTTGCATCATATTTCACTCTCCTGCTTTACTCAGAATTTCTGTAAGATCCTTTCATAAACCTTTACATGACCCCAATTTCATGCCATTAAATTATCTAGGCTTTCTAAATAGATACAGAAATAATAAAAATTCATTGTTCACCAGATGTCCCTGGTTGACATGTAAGAAATAGCACTGTCACTGTAACAACGTTATGTATGCAAATATATACAGACATTACCAGAGCTACTGCTCTCTTAAGTACTGGTCAATAAAAATTAAGCATTTTCCAGCCTTAAACCAATGACCCTTAAAAGATGTAAATGAAGTATGGGCTCAGCATCCCACTAATTTACAACTAAGGTGCACCTAGAAAAGGAGGCATCTAAGTGGCTCACTAGATGGAAGGAGCAACATGTGGCATAGCAATTTTTTATGTCCCCAAATGCCATCTGTGTGACACACAGAACAAAATTTCTGTGTGTCATGCAAAATTGGAAAGAAGATACCATGAGAGCAATCATTCACTGGCCCAGCATTTCAGGGTAGGAAGCAACTACCCTTTACCACTATGAAAAAATGACTTATGCTTTATCACTTAATCACTTTCCTCCTTTAAAATCATTGTCCTCACAGTCTGCTTTAAAGTGTTATAGCAATTCGATTTATACATAAATCTCAGCAAGCAGAAAATATAGAAATATTTATAAATCTACAGTTCTGACACTTCAACTCTTACTCTGTAGTCTTCCTGTTTAGTTTTAAATGTTGAAATTCCCAGTATTCTATGTCTTACAGGTGCATGATTTCAGGTTACCGTGATGATGAATTCCTGAGACAATACAATTACCTGAACAACCAACCCTTGAAATGCAGTAGTTACGAAAGACATATGGTGTAAAGCCCACAGCAGCAATGTACTGCATCTTATTATCCACTCAGCATCATTACTGGTACACAAAATTAAGTTTTTCTGAGAAAACATGCAGTAAAAAACAATTTAAATAGCCAGCCCTTAATGTGGTATTTCTTTCAAAATAAAATGTTTCACAGAAATACCTTGATCTTGCCAGCATCTTACCCAGGGGTTTTAGTCATGGTGAGATGTTATGGATGGTTTAAAGAGATGCTGTTCAACAAACAGAGCATAATTTGAAGGAAACAAAGTCTTAACTACTGGCCAAGGTAGCTCACAGGGCTTGACTTTCCTCTGTACAACTTATTTTCTGTGTGGGCAGACATGTTGAGTACCTTAAATACAGGATGTCCAGCCTGAGGAACTCCATGCTTATTGGAAGCTCCAGCTACTCACAAATTGCTTCTGAATGGGCACAATGAGGTTTGAAAATCAGGCTTGCTTTCCAGTTTTTCACAGTGGTTTTATACAGAGGTTATTAAAACAGTATTCCTGGAACTTGATACAGTCATGCAAAGGCATAAAACAAACGAGTAGCACCTTGGTATCACTACAATCTAATCCACAATGGAATGTGGATTAGACAGTGGTTTTATACAGAGGTTATTAAAACAGTATTCCTGGAACTTGATACAGTCATGCAAAGGCATAAAACAAACGAGTAGCACCTTGGTATCACTACAATCTAATCCACAATGGAAATTGTCCTGGCTTGAGGGCACTGATTGCTGCGTTTAGAAAGGTTTCAGAGAACTCTTCTGATAAATTGTGTGTCTGAAACAAATTCAAAGTCAGAGTGAGTAGGATGTATAACTGGGACCAGAAGCGAAGAATCAGCAAATTCTCAAACAGGCTTTAGTGTTAAATGATTAATAGCCATATGATCAACACACATGCTCATGAAAGCACCATTAATAATTTTTTGAGAATCTGGGTCAAAGGACTTTTCATACTAAAAGCCTGTAAGGAATTATTAAAAACCAATAATGGCATTGGACAGCCAACTCCTATTGAGCTTTAATGAAAAATGAACGCCTACCTGTCATTCATATCTTGGATAAACTCCCCTTTGATATTAACCAGGATCTTGAATATTTCCAGATTCCTACCACAAACACTGGGAAAAAGCCCTTTTTAAAGACTTTTTAAATGTACACTTTGTATTATTTTATTGTTCCGATTGCCTGCATGCCAATACATTTCCAGAATTGTTTCCTAAATATTCTGTTTCTTTGCTGTCACCAGCTGAAAATAACGTGTTCCTAATTCATCTTTGCTGCTAAGTACTCATTAGTGACATGAGTTTACATGACCGAAAACTGAAAGGAAAAGGAAAAAAAATCCCCTCCACACAGTGATTTTCAAGTTAGGCACCTGAATAGTGGACTTAGATGAATATTTTTTGCTTCCTATCTTTAAAATGAAGAAAGCATGATATGCTTACTTCAGAAAATTGTTTATCTGAAGCAATTATAACTGAAAAGTCAATCAGCAAAAGTAAAACAAACAAAACACACACACAAAAATTGACTACCGATCTATTAGACAAATGCAGAACTGAAATGAAAAGTCCCCACACAAGGATATGTAACCAGTGCTTTTCCCAGCCAGCAGAGATACAACATGGCACAGGTAGAACTTGGGCTCTCTGGAAGAAAGGCAAGTCCTGGCTGCTGTCCCAATTTTTGAGCTATCCTATAATTTCTGTTGCCAGCTCTCTTCCTTTTATCCTCAAGTGTAGAGCCATTCTATGGCAAGCTTTAATGCCATGTATATTTTCCTCCATGGTAGCAGTTTCCTTTATCTTACCTTTCTTCATCTTGAAGATCTTTCAGAATCAAAACCAACTTGACAATTTACTGGTGTGCTGTGCTACGCAGTGCAGAGTAGCCTATTATCAATGCTACAACAGAGGATCTCACTTCTTTTGATCACTTAATGCTACAGAGCATGTAAAAATCCTCACACCGAATACATGTAGCACAGGAAGTGATCAAACAGTGTTTGTTGACTGGACTGTGAATTCCCTCTGGAAGAGGAAAGCAAAATCTCATAGCTACCTCTACATTCTCTGCTCTTGCTGCTAACAACCCCCAAGGTTTGAAAGACATTGTTTTGGCATCTTAAAAAAAACCACAAAACAAAGCACCACCCTGTGGAAGAGAAATGTTACAAATGAAAGGGTTCTGTACAAGAAATCATTAGTGTTTGTGAACAGCCTCTACAAGGAAGAAATCTCTGGGGGAAGCATAGCAAAATAACATGAGCACCTTTGACAATATGCTCTTCAATAATCAAGAAGTTCCTTAATTGTACTTAAGAAGAAATCTGCCAGAAAACTGGAAAAGCTGATCTCAAGGAAATCAGAAAAAGATCAAAACTGAATTTAACCCACTCCAAGGGAGCTTTGCCTATAACAGAGCTCTGTAGTGTCAGGCTCTGCGTGCCTCTCTGAAGCAGGGAACATTCACAAATGTTGTTGTCCTTACTGGAAGGGTCAGTATCAGGCTTGAATGATGTCCAAATATATTCATGCTCATGGACACAATGTTATTTTTAAAAATCCCTAACTATATCTAAGTATTTGCTTACAATACTTAAGTATTTGCTTAACAATATCTAAGTATTTGCTGATGTAAAACAATAGTTATTAACAGCCAACACTGCAAAATGCATCATTAGCTTCGAACAGCACATGGGAAGGAAACAGCATCATCCTTTTAGTTATAAACTCTTCACTTAGAGCAGGCTTTTTTTACTGCTGGAAAGCATCATTTTGGAAATAAAGCATGTTGGGCAGCCAGCAATCAATGGTTTAGGGCAGCATTCTAACCTCATTGGTAGTGTACTCCTGATTTCTGCCCTTACTGCAGCTACTTTCTTCATTTATTGTTTTTTTATTATACTTGGCAGATATTTACCTTGCAAAGTTAAAAGTCAGAAGGAACTCCACAGAAGTCATGGCTGCTTTAGAAATAGTAACATGCTAAAAGCGGAGCATCTCTCATTAGAGTTACTTGTCACTTTTTCAGAGCTTCTGCCTCATACTGCTATTCTCACACATTTCACTGTGGAAGAGATGCGATGGTAAAATATTTGAAAGACAGCTGATGCAAATTATGTGCTTTCCATTTTTTGTTTCTTTTTAAATTCTGTCTCTACTAAGATCAAGGTTTTGCTAGAAAGAGTTTAGTAGAAACCAGACATATAACTATTTTCCTTTTCATATTTCCACAGCTTTAATGATAGTGAGGGACCATTTGAAAAAGAAAAAAAAAATATTAATAATTTCACTGCTATTTGGCCAGATAAGCTTTTGCAACTACATTAGGATGGCAGACAAAAGAATGGGCATCTTCTGAAAAGGGGAAAAAAACCAATCAAAAAACCTACTGAGACCCATTGGAAACGTGACTTGCTGAAAGCACAGCAGGGGAAAAATGTCTGCATCTTAAGTAGCCTCATGGGAAGCTTATGTTTTATATATCTTGTGATCTGCACCAGATAACCCAATGTCTTGCTGACTTTGCCAGTGTCACAGAGGTGACATTTCCACATGGGTGAGCAAACCACTCGAGCAATTTATTCAAGCACATTAGACTCAAATTGGCTTTAGTACAGCACCAGGCAAGGCAGGTGTGTGTGCATGGCTGTGCACATACTGCCTTTCTGACATTCTTCTGTGCTAAATGAGATAACTTAAAGGCTATAAAAAGAAAACCCTATTTCTTTTCCTTCTCTTATTTTTTCCAAATTGTTCTTTACCCACCAATAGTCTCATTAAACAGTAACACCATTAGAGGACCTCAGACACACATTTTTTCACCTGTGGTGAAGCTCTAAGTTTTTGCCACTTCTGCTTTGCCAGTGCAGTTGCTAACAGATTTCTTGGCTCTGCCGGTGCAAAGGACATTTGTGATAGACAGATCTCCCCAGTAAACATTCTCTCATTTCCTCTCTCAGCCCAGGCAGAGCATTGTGCAAGTGCTGTGCCCACCCTGCTGTGAGGAAACTCCACAAACTTCAGCTTACAGAACACAACACAAGCAAGGAATCCATCCAAGCTGCTCCACCACCATATTACAGGAGGACTTTAATGCCTGGATAATTCTAATTATGATTATTTTCTGTGCTGCATCCCACACTCAAATACTAACCTTGAAGCAGAAAGGTAGGTGCTAACAATCCACCTTCTCACCTGTTCTCACCAATATAAACCCATCAGGACCTACAGATACCTCTATGAGTGGTTGCATATCTCTATATTTGATGTATGGAGATGTATATGGGGAGAGATGAGGTGAAACAGCCCCTCCTCCTGCCCACTCTCCATGCAGAGGGGTAAGAACAAGGATTCCTGATTAATTACTTATCAAGGAGAATCACCTTAATTAGGGTCAAGTTCTGAGGCAGACAGTTTAATTCATTCTTCAGTTTCTGTGTGAACACATTTCTTTCTACAGAACAATTGATTTGAAGCTCAATTCACACTGTTCAATTATGTTTTTATTTTTTAAGGGAAAAAGAAATTAAAACGTTACCTTCTGAAACCAGTGTATCTGTTCTGAGGAAGACCCAAGTGTCATAAGTAATTAAAATTAATGATTCCTCCTTTTTTATCCTGTTATCCTGCTGAAGCAATTCTTGCAGAGATTGCACTGCTAGTGGGATTGGGGCTGCTCTCAGCCCCTTAAACTCCTGGCTGATGTACTGATCCCAGTGAAAGAGCAGGATGCATTCCCAGACAGAGAAGTACTCAGACACACAGGAAATCTTGTGCTGTCACAGGTACTTGTCTATAACTATGTGTACATGTGTACTCCAAGGCATGGTAGCTTCCTTCTCATTACTCTCAGAACAATTATTTCAAGCTCCACAATTTTCCTATTAAAAAAAAAAAGTCCCCCTCTGGCACATGGTTAAAGTTGTTGCATTTGGAAAGGTATCACAGATTCACTGTTTCAGACTAAAAAACTAGCCCTGCTTCCTGTATTTACCTTTATGGACTTATTAGCATTGATATCGAGTAAGGAAAGGTTTTTAGCTTGACTCTTAGTAAGTGAGATAGATAAAAATAAGAAAAAATAGATGTGAACAATTGTTTAGTCTTAGAAAGTAATGAAACTCAATATGAAGCCTCAGGATGTGGCTCACATGGAGACAGCCTATGATCCATTAGAGATACTTGTTTTCAAAGCTTTAGAGAAAAAATAAACAAAAGAGGAAAAGATGCATAGCCAACTATAAAGCACTTAATGCTGTCATAGCTTTTTAATAAAGGAACCTAAGACATGGAGGAAAACCTTCCATACCCAACATCTCACTCATTTGTCATTCCTACATCTGTTGGACAGTAGGTGTAAGGTTTGTTTCAATATAAAAGCAAACAAAAATTGTGGGGAGCAGCACAGTAGAAGCAGCCTTTAGTGTTGCAGATGTAGTTTATGATTTATAACTTCAGCATTCCTTTCCTGACAATTTATAATCAACAGATTATAAATCCACAGTATGACCTAGATTCCAATCACTCATGAAACCTTTTCGCATCATATTTACAGCTGTAAAAACAGAAAAGCTGTCATTGGGCAATCCTTAACCCAGAGGGATTTAGACCAGGTTTAGGAAACACTCTACACTTATTCCAAACTGTGTTATTAAGGGCTGGGATACTTTCCACTCTGGTGAGTGGAATACTGGGATACTTTCTACTCTGCTAAGTCCAGGCCTTCCCATCCGGCAATTCCTACCACTGTCCTCCACAACCATTCTAAAAACAGAAATATATCTGCTTAATGGAAATTTCTAAACAGTTTCCAGCTTTCCCTCACACCCAGGATTTCCTGGACAAGCTGAAGTTTTCCAGCTTCCTTGGCTCCCTTTTCTAGGGCACAGCCCGACAAAGGAGTGACCCCACTCCACACCTGCCCTGCTCCTGGAGAAAAAGGCATGTGCCTTTTAAGGCACACCTGCCCTGCTCCTGGAGAAAAAGGCACATATAAGAGAATTGTAATATGAAGGGTGAGGTTAGCAGATGCTGACAGGGCCTTCAGGGATCTTTGAAAACACATTAATAATTGCAATTACAACACATTATGGTGTTATAAGATCTTCCCAAACACAGTCCTGAAGAGGTTTCCTATGAATCAGTGGCGTCACATTATGAAATTAAAGCTTGCCCTCTTTCTTCCTTATAATATATATACACCTTGCAACCCAAACAATCCCTTTAGGGATGTTATTGTTGATAATAATTTGCTTTGCTTTATAAAGTAAATAAGTGCAAAATAACAAATGCAAACAGTGAAAATAATGCAGAAATACATATTGAATAATTGCACAGGCTGCAAAAAATCATTTTATATTAGGTAGACATAGAAAAAAATTCAAGGTAGATATCTTCTGAAGAAAAAAGTATTTCATACCTTATTGCTGCCACTAGAAGAGCTTCAGCAAACAGTTCTAACCAACCCAGTGAGCCAAATCATAAAGCTTCAGGCCGTCACGAAAACTATTGATTGTTTTTCTTTTTTTAAAAAGGCTTTTTCAGCTTTAAATTCCTGTTGATGTGTGACAAAAACGTGCAAGTGGCATTGGCCAGTATAGCCATTGTGGGAATAGCAAAGATTGCAGCTTCTTTGGTTAAGCTACTCACAAGTTTATTGTGGTCAGCCTCAGCCTGTTCCATCTGATCTTGGATCAAATAAAACACATGACATATGATTCCCAACAGCAATAATCAAAACTGAGGGTTTCAGATTCTGCTGGAAACAAAATTACAGGAAGAAGAAATGGGCCGGATATTTCTTTTTATTGCTAGGAAACAGATTTCTAACAATGAACTATGTGGATTTTTTTTTTTTTTAAGTCACCTCATCTATAACATGTTGATACATCACTGATGGTTCCTTCCTCCCCCTGACCAGCACTCAGGGCTAAGGTGATGGGATCCTCGCTCACCTTGCACAGTGCAGATCCCCTTCCCTAAAACCAAGGCATTTCAAAAGTCAAGGCTAGGCCATCCTAAGAAAGAATGACATGAGACTGAACCATGTGTTGTCCCTCCCTTCTCTAATAATCTCACATGTTTCCTCTCCTCCTTAAAGTGGAAAAAAAAGCTCATTCCCATTGCAGCCTGGGGCCTCTGGTGGGACAACACATCAGTCAGTGCCTTTGGGTTGACACCAGCTTTTTCAGGCTGGATGTGTGTCTGAGGAACAGGTTGGGCCACTTTCTCCTGCAAACAAAAGCTATAAAGATGGGATGATAAACTTTCAAGAGTGTCTAAGGCACTCAGATGCCAAGCTGCCAGGAGCTGGTGCTGCATAAAACACTGCAACCCAGTTTTATTACTGCTTTTATTCATATGACCTAGAATGGTTTGGTTACATCTACACACAATATATTCACATTTCTGTCTGGATATACTGCGCTTGCACTCAGTCTCTCACCTTAAACATGCTGTTGGAAAACAAGAGCTGGGGAGGCCCCAGGAGCGTGAACTGATAACAGTTTCTTAAATTGTAGGGTGGGAGACACAGGTAAATACTTCTTTTGCTACATATGTAACAAAATGACCCGCTGAAATTATATTGTCAACATTTCCAATGAAATGCAGCAAAACATAAAAGGCCTATGCACTTGACCAGTGCCTGATAATTCAGACATTCAATATGCGAGAACAAATCAAGTCTGGGTAGAGCCACAATGTAGCTAAGGGGATAAAAACCATTCACTGCATTTCAAACGTCTGACAAAACAATTCCCTTCTGGACCTCCGTTTTGGAGCACAGCACCTAAAACAGAATAGAGATAGAAAGTACCAAAGATTTCCTGAGATTTCATACTGTTCTCTTGTGCCTGAAAAAGCTGCTCCATTTTACAGCTACCTCCTGCACCACTTTCTAAGGGTGGGATGGATCAGTGTTTAATTTAATATGGTAATCCTTGGAAACAACTATTTGACTCTCACCAGTCTTTCACTGGAGAGTTTCTCTTTGTTACCAGCAGTGAAGCAGCAGTGAAGGGGGCTGACAGAGGAAAGCGCCATCACTCGTCCCCTAAAATGACCTCGCTGCTTTGTATTACAAAAGTAAACACACAATGACATTATGCATTTTTAAAAATACCCAAACTAACAAAAAAAACCTTTCACAGTCTTCAGGATGTGATTGCCAGCATCATATTACAGATTCCACAGAGCAGCAAATGGCTGGTGTTTATTATTAAATACGACTGAACCTCAAACCCTCGTGGAATAAACACAGCTAGGATGGATGTGAAGTACTTGCCTGCATCTGCCAACGCTTGTCTCGCTCTTGCAGAGGATACAGAAAGAAACTAAAGAGTCTCAGGGTTTGGAGACTCCCAACTTAATACTTTCTAGTGCTGTCTGCTGCCAGAGTAATTTTACTATCTCCATTTCAGTTCATCCTTTGTACAACAGGCACAACATCTACGACACCAGAGAAGACGCAAGGGCATGGTGCTGCTCCCAAAAATACGATAACAGAACCCATAGAGATTGGCAAGAGCAAGATCTTTTAATCACACATCTCAGTCTGCAAAGTGCAAGTCAGGACACTTGGAAAAAGAGAGGATTTTTTGTGTGCCTTTGCACTTTTTCCTTTTATGCTGCAAAATCTGAAGTGTTTTCCAAAGGAAATTTAAGCCAAGGCAAACAAGATATATATTGATTAACCATGTTCATATTATGTCTGGAAAATGTTTCTGCCATCTCCTCTTCGAGAAGTTATATTTAGAATTGGGGTAGGAGTGAATTTAGATGGAAGGGAAAATACACTGAGAAACTGCATCTGCAATCACATTTCCCAATTAGATCTCACCATAGTCTTAGTGTTGCCTAAACATGGGGTAGTAAATGCCTTCAGTGCTCACTCATGCTCTCTATGACTCCCTGTCCTCTCTGAAAATCAATTATTGGGTCATAGGTACAAACTGTTTTTTGTTTCTTGGGGTTTTTCTGGATTATTTTGGGGGGTTTATTTAGTTTTATTCCTCAGCTATAAGCATAGGTACTAATTCCAAATACAAAAGTCCTTACTGGGCAAGGGGAAAAATGGAATCAAAAGCTAATTTTTTTTGTATGAGAACCACCTTAATAATCTCTTGAACGAATGTATGGCTTTAGGGAGATACATAAAACAGCGAACATGGATATGCAGAAAGGTGTATTTGATCCCTTGCCTCTTGTTTATATTGAATAGAAGGTAAAATTGTCTCTATCAAGAAGACATAGAGGTTATATGACTAAAATATCATGAAAATCTGCAGTAATCCAATCTTAAAAATACCTTGTTAGTAGAAATGGAATTGAAAACTTTGAGGATTTATATGCTTCAATAAGCACTTTTATTACTTCCATACCCTAACTTATTCATAGTGTGTACTTGGACTAGTAAAAGTAAACATTTAACTAGATTTTTTTTCCTTTTTTTTTTCCTTCTGAATATGGGTGTGTACTGAAAAACAAAGAGGAAGGTTCAGTCTTCCAAGCTTTGTAGTGTTAAGAGCTTTGTTAGCAGAAAGAGAGAGGATGTGAAGAAGAAACAATCAGCTTTATGACAGGCACTTCATTAACCCACATACTTCATAATTTGCTCACTGAACTAGCTGCTTTTCCTCTTCTCTCAGCAGGAACATAAATAGCAAAGACTATCATGAGCTGTTATGCTACTGGAAGACTGTTAATCTTAACAAATATACCACGGAGCATTTACTGCTACATATTTATTTATTTAGATTTAGAGCCTGATTAAAGGGAAAACAAAAATGATATATCTTGAAGATGCCTCTCAACTGATACCTAAATTGCAGCACTGCACTTGAGTAAAACTCAGCTTAGCTGGAGAATTTAAAGAAAACAAGTATTTTACCCCACCAGCAATTCCTGCACATATTATCTAGGTATTATCAAAAATGCATCTGCAAGGAAATATCAACCTGTGTTTCAAGAGGGACCAACACGCCAGGGGATGGGAAAAGATGGAGTGGGGCCAGTAGAGCTCTTTCCTGCCTTGAACTGGGCAGGACCATTTGTGTCTGAGTTTGCACAGGCAGGGATCTGATGATGGAAGAGCTAGTCTGAAGCTTTATGGCACAGCTCCCACAAGAGGGGTCTACAGGCACATGGAGTGGGGCTTGAGGTAAGTTTTGGGTTGGGATCTGGCTGTGACTTTAAGTTCTATCAATTGTTTCAAACCACGTGCATCAAGATCCCAAATAACCTCCCCTCTCCTCAAAGAGGAGCCTTGCAATATGCTGTGATAGTTAGAACAGTTTCCACTGGAGAAAGGGGACAATTGGTAAGAGGAGTGAATGTGTGTCCACACGTGTTAGTGAGCTGGGAAACAAAATAATTAACACTGAAATGATGCAATTATTCAACTGCAAAAATAAAGGGCAATCAGTGGTACAATCTCTTTGCTTTTTCCCTGTATTTATTTGTTGTGAATCTGAGCGAACGTTGCTCACAGTGGGAGATTTTTGATGGCCTTCGGTAGGCTTTGATGAGGCTCATATTTGCTCATTTGCACAATGTATTTATCTGCACCACCAGCAGCGTTGATCAGCATGGAGCAGCAAAGTCCAAAGAATGCTTTAAATAAACCCCCACTTGTTAAACCATCCTCAGCTCAGATTCAGGGAGCTTTATATAGCAAACATTACCTGAGTCATTCCTCTGGGAGAATTCTGGACTGAATGATGAGAAGAAGTTTACAAAAATGCTTAAATGGCTATTAATGGAAGTTGTGTTCCTAAGTTATTTAAAGTGCTTTTGAAAGTCCTAAACAAAATACAGCTCAGCAGTGGGAATCACCAGATGAACCTTTTTGTTATGCTTATTGCAAAAACAACAAGAGAGAATCAAATTCAGCAGAAATGAAAGGTTTCTACATTTACACCAGCAAACAACTGACTAAAGCATTATGCAGCAGACGTATGTCTGAAGAATCATCTATTCACATGAACTCGAACACCTCCATAAAGACCACTGCAGTTCCACAGCTGCAGTGTGCCAGAGGGCTTTGGTGACTCCCAGTTTAGATCAAGGTGAAGTCCAACAAGGGCAAGTTCCAAACTCTGTATCAGTTATGGGATGACCTTGGATATATGGACAGATTGGAGAATGAGGCACTGGAAATCAAGGAAAGGGACCTGGGGTCCTGGTCGATGGCAAGTTAAACATGGGTCAGCAGTGCTCTGGCAGCCAGGAGGGACAACCCTGTCCTGGAGGCATCAGCATCCCCAGCCAGGCAAGGGAGAGGATTGTCCTGCTCTGCTCTGCACTGGGGCAGCCTCACCTGAAGTGCTGGGGGCAGTTTTGGGAGCCACAATATAAAAAAGACGTTATTGCTCTCTACAAATGAAAGGGGGTTGTACCCAGGTCAGTCTCTTCTCTCGGGCAGCCAGTGACAGGGCAAGAGGAGATGGCCTGTAGCTGCACAAAGGAGGTTCAAGTTGGACATCAGGAAGAATTTCTTTGCTGACACACTGGCTGTTCCCAGGGGTGTGATGGAGTCACCATCCCTGGAAGTGTTCCAGAAATGACTGGATATGGAACTTAGTGCTATGGTTTAGTTGGCTTTAGTGGTGTTTGGTCAAAGGTTTGGCTTGATGATCTTGGAGATCTTTTCCAACCTTAGTGATTCTATGATTTTGTGACATGCAGCCCAATATCAGGTCACAACTCCCTAACAACCCAAAGAGAAGAAACAAGGAGTAATGTCTTATGACGATCTTCATATACGCCCACTCTGAAACTGTGATGCCACCCTAGATTTTTTGTTCCACCACAGGAGAGTTACAGACAATGAAATTCCTGTCTGTGACTGGTATGTGTGAGGCAGAGCACAGCCTTCCAGTACCATATTACATGCTGGAGATTCCGTAATATAAATTTAAACAGCAGTGTATCGTCACACCATTCAAAATAACATATAGTTTTTCAATTGCCAAGTCTGGCCTTGAAAAAATACCTTAAGTACCTTCCATGAAAAAAGAAATTGTTTCTTTCAGAGCTATTTTTTCATGAAAGGTCTTTATTTCCAAGGCATATTAGTTTCTGATGTACAAGCATTTTAACCCCCTCAAAAACAGCCTGCCAGAAAATTTATGACCAACTTTTCTATTTTTTGCTCTGATTAAGCACATTTTCAGTTGGAATACATGGAGCTGGCAATGTTAGTTTTATCTCATTAGAAAGTGTAAATCCTTTCAGCATTACCATTCACCTGGGTACAGTGTTTAAATTCCTGATACAATAGTCACACTACAGAGAGACCAAGCTTGAAGGGAGAGGAAATTTCTTCCAATAACCAACCAAAAATGGAGGGGAGAGAGGACAAACTTTCATACTGACAAGGCCATGTTTAGGCATAAGCATCTACAAGCAATGAAAACAATTGAAATTTGCTCTCCCTGGAATTCTTACCTTTTTGTAGCTTTACATGTACTGAATGTACTAACACTATTACAGAGCTCCTGTGAGGCCTTTTGGTTCTAAAAGTCTTTTCTCCTACTAATTCCATTAAAAATAAAGTTTCAGGCATGAATATTTGATTGACACATTATTAGGAAAAGTATGAGAAAAGCAGCAGTGTCGCATTCAGCTCCACTGCCACAGCCATCATCTTTCCCAGCATATCTTTGTATCTTCCCTGCACAGCGAAAAGGCAAAAGGAGAGAAAAGACTATGCTCATTAGGAAGAAAAATGGAAGCAGTTCTTCTGAGCATCCCATCTGCTGCCATCGTGTCAGAGATATCACATTTTACTGCTGTCACCAGCAGGTGCATGCAATTAGGTGACAACAAAATGAACTATGGCTTCCCAGTGACTGTTTCGAGCAGATTTCAGACTGTTGGCAAGTGCGAGATAACAGACTATGGGCATTAGCTTCTGAATAATTCCTGGAATTCACATGAAAAACGTACAGGTGATTAATTCTGGTGTAGAAGACGACTGCAAGAAGTGATAGACACAGCAACCGCGACAAAGCAGAGGACAACAGAGGGCATGGGCCAGGCTAATTCAGGCTATTGCAGTTACTATGAAGACATAATAAGGCCAGCCTGTTCAATTCTGATCTCATTTACAGTAACATATCAGGACAATCAAGCCCAAAACAAATGCATAGAAATACACCCTCACTATGTTGAAGGACTAGTGACAGGGCTTGGGTGCTTTCTTCTAATAGCAACTAAATATGTTATTAGTGTTCACAACTGGTGGCTAATTAACAGAGGGGTTAATGAACATTAGAAGCTCACTAACTTTCACACGAGGCAAAAAGCATAACATAAGGTTGGTTTGTTTTGGGTTGTGGCTAGCATGCAAATCACTAACAAAGGAACAGCTGAAATGCCTGTTTTCCTTCAGTGTTGCACAGAAGAAGGAGGAAGCCCCAGTGAAGCAGAGGGAGCAAGGATGGTGTTCCTGTGGAAGCATCTCCCAGTCACATCCCTCAGGGATGAGGCTGTACTGCCAATGACCACGTACGACTCTGTCCGTGCAACACAAAGATGACAAAAATTCCTATAGTAGCCAGAATCTTTGTCCCACCAAAGGCTTATTTCTGAGTGCTGGGTGTCTCCTTTGTACTGAATCCCCTGTGTTTACAGGGCTCTATTTGCACTTGCTGCCGATTCCTCCCTTTCTTATCTGAATACAACAATGAAGGAAAAATACCTTGTCTTCTGTTATGTAAGGTGATAATGGAGAATTGCAGAAACTTGACAGAGGCTGTGAGATGCCTTCAGTGCTTGCAGAAAATCATTGCCAAAAACACGAACAAAGGCTAAGTTTTCCAGGTTAAAAAAAAAAATATATTCGGGGACTTAAAGAGCACAACAATACAAAATATTTGACTGTATTTGTTAGCTTCAGCTAACTGTTAAGAATTTTACTCCTCACAGGCAATTCCCAAGAATAACAGCCTTGTTCTGAATGATAAACTGGTGTGTACCCCTTATGGCAGAAGTTCTGCATTTCAACTCAGTAACCAGGTGTGGCAAAGCCATTTTTACCATGTCTGACATAAACCACTTCAATGGGATCAATACAGGTCTGCAACATGCCTGGGCAACTTGCTTTAATTCAAGCCAATATATAAATCTTACAGTAGCAGAGGATTTTTTTTCATAAGTCACAGCTTATTTTAGGAATCATCTATCTACAGAAATTGTCCTCTTTCTCCAGTCAAAAGTGTTAATGTAACACTCAAACAAAACTGTTCTCCATGCAGATGTTTTCTCCTTAAGGAGAAAGAAATACAGCTTTTGAAATCAAACTGTATCCCATAATTGTACTGAGAAAGTCAGGGAAACTGGGCTTTATTCTGATAGGGTAACTACAGTGGAGCAGCTCCCTAAACAATATCCCAGGAAGGATGCAAAAATAATAGTCTAAAGTAACAACAGCAGTTTCCAAAGCAAACTACAAGGTCATGATAGGTTTCTTACCCCTGTTACCTCATTGCAAGTCTCATAAATAATAATAAAATAATGGCTAATTATTTTATTTTAAGAATTTAACTATCAGGCTAATGTTATGCAAAAATTTCAATTTCTTTTTGTTTTTTAAGTAACATCTCCAACTATGAAAAACACAGCTTAAAGTTCAAGCCAGCTGAGGAGCTTAAAAGGGTCAAGTTTACTTTTTTTTTTGGTAGATTCACGTAATGTAATGATGCAAGTGTCATAGTTCACATGCTGAAAGGGAATAAAGCATGTGCTGCTTGAGAAAAGAACTCAACTGAATCAGCTATAAAGAAAAACTTGCACTAATAGGCATCTGAATTCACACCACTAATTTCTGCAGAATATAAAACACTGTTTCCAATAAGCAGAAATGAGCTCAATTATTTTTTATAATTAAATGTTGTTCTGACTCAGCAGATGGATTGGGTGCTGTTGCCATTGTTCACAACTCTCTCAAGCAGCAGCACAGCTTTTAATGGGAAGCTCAGCAAACACTGCACCAGACATGTCTGTAGAAGTGACACTATTTTGAGAATGGGAAGGTAAAGAGGATTAAACTTCTCTTCCCCACTTTGGCCAAGCAAGAATTAGCCAAACAAGCATAGGTGAAGAAGAACCTGCACCGTTTCACCTCCACAAAGACAGCCTTTTTCTTTCTGGTTTCAAAACATGCTCTTTGAACAACTTATTCTCTGCTCTCAGACCTCTTCCTATTACAAATTTCAACAGAGTAAATTCATGTCCACGAACTCACTCTTTTGGCAGTAGCCCTTGCTGGCGAGAGGGAAGTGTGAGGCAATGAGGAGTCTCCTTAGTTTGCTTCCTCAGCCCTGCCTGCTTTCCAGTCACTCAAACCAAGGAAAGGATCTAAATCTAGGGCAGCTCTATGAACTGCCCATGCAAATCTGTAAGCTGGGAGCAGGATTTTCACCTCCCACCACACTGATGTCAGTGCCACGGGAATTCTCTGCAATTCTGAGCAAAATAACTCTGTTTCACTCTGACCTGTGCCTGTCCTATGGCAAATAGATGCCTATGTGCTAACAGAAACAGTGCCAGGCTGGAAAAATTCCCAGACTTCACAGAGGACAGCACTGCACGATAACCAGGTCTCCCAGACATAAAATGCTTTGATTAAATTGGGGCAGCTCTGAAGCAGGCAGGCAAAGACAGTATCGATGTTTTCTCATATGTAAAGATATTAGTGAAGATTCTGACTTGAGTAATATTTTCCAGCACAGCTGAGCTTTAAATTTAATGAGATGCTCATTTATATTCTGGAAAAAGGAAGAGGACAGAAAACTGCACATGTACTGGAAATCAGCAATAAATAACATTAAGGCAAGCAAATAAAAACATGTACTGGTAACATTTATCCTTGTGCTCCCTGGCCTTATTAAAACCCTGCTGGAGCTGCTATCACAGCAGCTCTACCCCGCAAGCCTAACAGGTTGTATCAACAATCTCATTGTGCAGCAAGGGATGCAGGGAGCCACTTACTGAGCTATGGCCACAGGGACAAACACCCTGAGGGGCTGCTGTGCCAGGGACAGCTGCAGCACAACCAAAGCCAGTGCCTGATAAAAATTTAAGGAAACACAGAAGGGAAGTGACTGTTTTTTCCTTCTCTGTCTCTACTAAATTTAGAGGGGGATAGCAGACTTCCCCAAAAGATGGCAAGAATAAGATAAACAGCAGGAAAAGGTGGAGCAGTGGGATGGCTACAGGCAGTACAAGCAATAAACTCCAATTCCACATTTGCCATCTAGCAAGTTTTTTAATATATGTCTTTTCACCCTACAACTTTAATATTAAACTTGGCAAGTAGGCAAGCAAAGGAATCAAACAAATCTGACAGAAAATACTTAATATAATATTCCCAAAACAAGCCAATTTGAGTCAATATGTACAACTCCCTTTCGTTGGAATATATGTTTGTGTGTCTCATATCTGCAGGTTGTTCAATAACATTAATGAGAATTTATGTACCTGAGGAGAGAAGTGAAGGCATCAGTGAAGTAAATTTCTGGTTCAGATATAGTGGTTATGCTCATGGCTGCCTGGAAGAAGGCATGCAAGGAAATTGCTAAACATATTTTGCTTCATTTCTTTAAGTTATAGCTGTCTGTAAATTACATTTCATAAACCCATTATTCAAACCCTTTTGAGAACATTTAAGCACCAATAATATTTACTATGCCAATGCACTGTGTGTTCTTATAAGCCATGGATCTTACTGAAAGTCACCGGGCCAGTTCCATCGCTATGATTCTCATGAGCTTCCTTTGGTTCTGGCAATTAGGCCATCTGCCAGGAGCTGAAATCATTAGCAATAAAAAGAGAGGCAACAGCTCTGCTTTGTAGTCCCTTCAGTCAGCCCTGGTTCCATTAGCCACTGGGGGCCATGAGAATCAGGTGAACAAAGAACAGTAACAGAATACGTTGTAAAAAGGGAGGAAATTTTAAAGGAGCGCTGCAAAGTCAACGGGAAAACAGGAAAAAAAAAAACAAATCCAACTTTTTCACAATGAGATTTCTTTCAGAGTAGCACTAGGGATTTCATCATGTCCCTTTTACAATATCACACTCTGTGGTCCTCACCACTGCCTCTCAAACTTCTACCCTTCTCTTGCTGGCTCAGTCAGGCATTTGATCAAAACTATTTCCTGTTATTTATGTGTGTGTGCATAGGCACACATGGATCACATTCTTGATTAAGGCATTTAAGCACTGCTGTGATTCAAGTAATAATACTAATAATGGATTAACCAGCAGTGGACATTAGTGCAGCTGATGATCTTTAGCCTCCTGCCTTGAGCCTGCAGGAAATCAGAAGTCTTTGCCCGTAATTGAAGATGAGATGTACAGAGAATGGAAATTCTGTTTGATAAAGGAGTTTGGATTTTTAGAGCTCTGTTTTTCAAAGCAGCATGAAACCTGCAAATTTCAAAATCTTCAGAGAGAAAATAAACAAATCTAATACACTGAGACCAGTTTGATGGAACAACATTTTCCAATGAGAAAATAATTGCATTAACTTTTTTTTCCACTTAGCTGTAATATCAAAGAATATAATAATATTGCTCCAAACAATAATCTCTTTAAATGGCCTGGAGAGGGTTGCTGAAAGCCAGTGGACACTAGGGTGAATCAGTGGTAAAGTACAGCACAGAAAAATCACTCAGAATTTTCCTTTCATGATATAAAAGACCTATCTCGTTCTTAAATGTGGAAATTTTTAAAAGGCCAAAATTAACTCAAGTGTAAGGTGAAGGAGAACACTTGACCACATTCACAGAGTTCTGCCTTATTCCAGAAGACTGGCAAAAGTTGAATAGTGATATATTTTCAGTGACTATAATCACTCACCAAAATTAGCTGTAATTCAGCCACGGAAAATGTTTATGGAACTGTCAGGTGACCCTCCAAAACAACAAAGAGCACATGCTCTCTTACTGCCTCTTTCAAAAGAGGTTACAGAACACTATGTCCCCATCTAACCTCCAATATGTATTCTTTTATGTAATAAACAAACATATGTTGTAATTTTTAATTTTTATCACTAAGGTGCTCATGCCTCCTAAAATCATGAGACGTTTCCCCAGACTTGGGGGGAACACATACGTTGGATGATAAACCCATGGATGAGCTTTTTCTCTGAGCCACAGGATATATCCACACAACATAATCACTCACCCCTCTATCTTTTTAATGTGTCTAACAGAGTATTTCCTACACATCTCTGGCAGTAACATAAGAATATTGCATTAAAATAATCCAGTCCACAAGGCAAAATCAACCGAATAAATAAAATGGCAGTGGTAGTAAACATGTCCTTCATTGCATTAATCACAATATTTTTTTTCTCTTCATCAGTTAGCAGATGATTAAATAAACACACTAAAAGTGCAGAGCATAATTCTCAACAAACCTGGGCTCTGCACAGGCTTTTGCTTCTCATAACTGAAAGCTAAACACACCAAGGGAGCGTGTCAGATACCAGGATTTCACTAAACAAGCAATCAAAGCCAGTGGTCAAAGAACACAAATTGCCAAACATCAGACCACACTCATTATGTCTAACATCTCCCCTGTAAAAGGATAAGGTAGCTTTTAACCAGCAAAGGACATTGAAACTGAAGGCAGAAGTGATGGCACTTGAAAAAAGCATTCTTGCTTTCTGGTATCTCCACTGATCCCCTTCCTTCCCCCCCCAGCTATCTCAGGAAAGTCAATTATAACACTCCATTTACACATGTGTAAAATGCACACGTGAACTGTTTTGGAATCAGACATAAAACAGTTATGAGAAACAGCCATGCTATCAAAAAGACAAAAGAGAAAGCCACAAAATTTCCAAGGACAAAAGACATACCAAACTAAACTGAAAAACAACCTAACAAACAAACCCACCAAAACAACAACAACAACAGAAGTCTTTGTCAGAACTGGTTTAAAAGTGCCAAAGAGAAAAAGAAATATTGCAGCATATCATCAGTACAAAGCACTTGATAATCCTCTTTTGATGTTTCTTGCAGAAGCTCTAAAGAATTCAGAGACAAAGAAAGAAAAGTGCGATGCTGCAGGATGGGAAATGTCAGATTCTCTGTCCTAGCAGTTTACCCAGTGGTATCTCCAGACAATGCTGTCCTCACTGTGAACATATTCCTGCAAGATCCTCATCCTCAGAAACACACCACTATTCCAAGAGCTGTGTCACTTTGGGAGAAACTGAGACAAAGCCTGATTTGCAGTTACATTTCAAGCAGGGCAAAGACTTTTGAAAGCGGGGAAACTAACCCAAACCAGCCATCCAGCCCCAAATATGTCTAGAAGTCAGGACCAGAAAAACTTGCGGAAGAAATAAGACCAGCACAAAAAACTCCTGCAAGCCCACCAACATGACTATTATTGCTGAAGCAGATGTCAAGAGGCAGTTCAAGCTAAAAAGCTGATGCTTGATGTAAACCCATAGATCTTCAAATGTGTTTCATAGTTTTAATCTAACCTAAGCCAAAGCTTTATTATCTCTACTTTGCAGTAACCTGACTGATGTCAATGATACTACACAAAAGAAAATTCAGGATCCAACCTTTTGTTTTTATTGCCATCTGCATCCCAATCAAGTATTTCTCCTAGGTTAAGTCTCTCAAGTGTTCTCCCATTCTCTTTTGTAGCCAAAAGTGGTGTGACCCTGCAGATGAACATCTCTCCTTTCTCAGCCTCTGAGCCCACTTCATTCCTGAAACTGTTCAGGGTTCCTGCAGAGACTTCAGCACTCGGAGACTGAACACTTTTTAACCCTGTTGCAGTGCTGATACTTTTCATTACCATTACACTGTTCCCATCTAACCCAAGAGCTCCCAGCATTCCTTACCCTCCATCTTCACTCTTAAGGACTTTAGTCCTGCAAAATTGCTTGAATTAGAAGTTATTTCACTCTCATCCCTCTTGTTGTGGCTGCCACTCTAAACACATTAGTTCAAGAGAGGACAACATGTTTTTTATTTTCCAACAATGCCACTATTCCACCCCGTTTTTTCTCTTTTTCTTCCAGTGCAGCTGCCTTCCTAGATGCTGCAGACCATTTTCTAGCATCTTCTGAAGCAGGACTATAAGAAGGAAGCGTTTTCACCTAAAGCCCACCGTCAATGCAGAAATTTGATCAATCTCACCAGAACTGCTCAGTCAAACGATTTGTTTCAATGAGCTTTTAGATTCTACCTTTGGGCTCCTGAAGGTGCAAAAAGAAACAGGTGAGAAATGCTTTGCTTATCATATTTCATATAGTTCTTATTGGCACCGTGACAAACCTGATAAAGTCGAGGTGAGATTTCAGAACTATGCAGCAGTGGGAGTGCAATTAAAAAATGGTTGGGGTAATTCCAACAGGGCTGGCACATTTGGGCAAGGAAAAGGTGTCATGAGTGTCCTTGTGGGTGCAGAGTTTAAGACTATCACAGGCTTTATAGTAGAGGACAGACTAAGCCAGCTTGGGGAAAAAGCAAAACAGAAAAAAGGACAAAGAGAAGCATTCTCTGAACACTCTCCAGCAATCCCTTCTGTTTCACTAGGTTTTGAGGCCATTTTCCCCATGGGTAGAGTGGAAAAGCCACAATGACTGGAGAACAAAATCCAGAATGCATTTTCTTGTGGTCAGAAGAGTAGGAGACTTTCAGTTGCTACTGACAGAATGAATATACATTAGTCATTTATACATTCATAGACTACAGCCACACAGGAGCTGAGTGTGCCACACTCATTCAAAATGTATCCTTCTGGCACAGAAATATTCCTTTTTCTTTCTAATTTTTTTTCTTTTCTTCCTTTTCTGTTTTTTGTATATACTTCTATTGTAAAAAAAATGGAAATGCAAAGATGATGTACTAATTATTATATGGAAAGCCTACAGCAAACTCAGTTTCAGACATAAGCTATTTTACTGTATCGTCTCTTTTTGATGACGCTGGTGTTAAAAATAAAGAATGAAACATTTAGAAAAAGGACAAGCTAAACAAATCTTGCAGAAATTGCTTCTCATGCTCAGGTATGCACCCATAAACTCTGTGCAATGCAGAGAAACCTCAGGTAGCTTTCAGTGAACATCTCTCCTTTGACTTCTCAGCTCAGTAAATCATCTTAAGAGGGAGCTCCACGATGCCACAATAGATTCCTCCTGACCTCCAAGCAGTACATTTACAGCCAGCTTGAATAGCCTTTGTATCCCAAACTGCAAACATGAAAGTTGATATAATCCTTGAAAGCTTACCAAAAGCATTGAGACGGATATCTCTAATATTAGATAAGAAAAATAGATACCATAAATCCATTAAAAACACTCTCCTGTTTGGAACCCAATGACTGCAGCAATTGGCTGTGGAATACACACTGAATACAAAACATCTTCTGCTCTTGGCTTCTAGTTTAGCCAAAGGGGGAAATAGAAAAGAAAAAAAAAAATAAAAACCAATCACAAATGATTTTTATTCAGGCATTCACAGGGGGAGACTTGAGTGCCATTAATCTCAGGCCAGCTGCAGTCAAACATTGACTCTATCTGCTACTTAATTTAGACATTCTTTGAGATACTGCTCATGTGTCTGGGCATCTGGGCTGAATGGACCACTGAAAAGCATAGCTGAGAGCTACCACTGAGGGCAGTATTTGCTCTGATGGTGCTCCATGGTGCACTGAAGCATTTAAGAATTCAAAAAGGTATTCCTTAAAACTCTGGGTAACCTTCCCCAGCCACCTGAGGTGCCATAGTTGAAACCAGACGTTTCCACAGACATTGAAAGCTGGGTTTCCTTTCATCTCTTTCTTGGCCAGTGTGACTATTAAGGGTAATCATATTAGTCTATTTTTGATTCAGATTTTGAGAGTTCTTTCACTAAATCCTTTCTGAGTCCTGTTCTCCAAGTGTGTTCAGTGTTGCACCAGAGTACTTAAAGGAAAAATTTCTAAGAGGATATTTAGGAGAAAAGACAACAATTCCTCAAACTGATGAAGACCAGCCCTGGATCTACTTGTCCTCCATCCATACCACCGCAGAAGAACAATTTACAAAGAGTCTTTTTAATTCATCACATATTAGGGAGCTCTCACAGAGAAGGGATCACAACCTCCTAGTAGCTTTTTACTTGTACAATGCTCTTTAAATGACACAATGCTGTCCCTGGAAGAAACTTCCACCTAAAGACCGTGAAGCCACAAAATTCTCTTTCAGATAACATCCTGAGACTCAGGGTAGCAAAGTCTAATGACAGAGCAGTACCTGGTTACTTGGTGTTTATAGCATTTTACACCTTTCTCTAGGAGAGTGGCACATATAGGAATTTTCTAATTGGTTTTCAGTCAAATCATTCCACTGCAAATAAACTTAAGAGCACTTACAGGAAGCTGTGGAACTAGACTGGATAATAAAAATACTGCTTTGGTTCTTGAGTTTTTTGCACCTGCATTTTGAATACTTTCTTAGCTCCTACTCATTTTGTAACTATATAACAGCTGAACGCTGCTTTACTTACAGCAATTCCCATTTATTTATGTTGGTTCCAAATTGCCCAAAAGTTGGATAGATAGAGTGAAGTAGAGGGCTATTTTCCTTATGAATGGAATGAAAGAACCAAGTGAAAATGAAGTAGCCCTCAGTGTTATTTTCCCACTTCTCCTTATAGGCTGTTTTGTGAAATGCATACCTCAGAGTTTTGAAGAATCTTTGGGTCACTGCTCATTCAGGCTGAACTCAGTACGGCTTTATGTGTACTTTATTACACATGAAATTTAGGAATCATGTGTTTGAGGCATCTTTACTGCCATATCCTTCATTTCTGAAAGGAATTGCTAGAGACAGAGAAGAATAAAGCTTGAGATCCAAAAACATAAAGTGATTCATCGAGCGAGCAAGCTTGGGTAGCTCCAGTTCCTTAGCAAATCCATCAAAGCCAGATCATAAGAAAAAGCAAAATAGCAAAATGGTACAAAAACACCTTTTCTGGGGTCCTAGCCTTCTAACATTTTTCAAGAGCAGTTTAAAAAAAGAAAAGAACACTAAAAGAAAGCGAGAAACTTTGGAACTGGGTAAAGTTTTTATTCTTCTAGTTGAAAAGGAAGCAATTCCTGGAGGTCAGCTCCATCAAGGAAACTCAATTCACTGTTCAAGCCTGTCACTTTCAAAGCTGTGATGCACCTCTTAAGAACCTGAAAGAGTCCTCTGCTTCTGCATAAATCACAGTGCAGACAGTTTCTTTCAACACATTCATTTCTTTACCCATTTATTGGTGTGGTGGCAGGCTGCTTAATGGCATAAGGCTGTAAGTAAACAAGTAAATAAATAAATATATGCCAAATAACAAAATCTAAGTAGAGAGTTTTAAACATGATGCAAGGAAGAAAATATAGATGATAAATTCTGGTGGCAAAAGGTGACTTTTTAAAATATTCATCTCAATGAACATAAGGCATTCAGTTCTAAGGAACAAAAGGAAAAATGACTGGCAGGGAAACAGCTACCTTTTGCAACAGTGGTGCATTTTTTAACATTTCAGCAACTCCTTTTCCCTTTGCTTCTCCCAATTTTGCTTCTTCCCCAATAGTTATGAAGCTAAAAATAATATTCTTCAGGAATAGACAAAGCTGCCAAACAGCAAACACCGCACAACAGGAGTGCAATAGCCAGCACACAGGGCCAAAGTGAGCTGCCTGCCTGGCTGGTGTCACACAGAGGAAGCCCCATGTCATAACTGATTTCCAAAAAATGAAGCAGGACTGGCAAACAAGCCAAGGAACAAACATGAGACCATGAGGTTCTGCACTGGGCTATTGATAGACCCCTCCTGCTGGAACCACTGAAACACAGAGAAAAGGGGCTGAGAGCCCAGCAGGATTTCTACTCCACTTCTTCTCAAAGGACCCCAGCGGGTCCAGGCTGATCCCATGGGCAAACCAGACACTGCCATTGAAGTGGCCCCTTGCTTTTTAGGACAGGGAAGACAGAGATCCCACGTGTTGGCCATTTTAGCACCCAGCAAGATGTGTACTGATGGCAACTCAGCTCTATGCTATGACAGGTTTACCAGGAAAAGTGAGAAGCTCAAACTTTCCATACATAGAGCTATCCAGACAATGAAAGTTGTTCATATGTGGGAAAAGGCTAGCTGAGATTCTTGGATTCTTAGCCCTTTGCCTTTTATCTCCTTAGCTTTAGAGACTATGAGGAAACTTTCCAGAAAATAATTAACCACTCATATTTCTTAAAATTGGCTTCTATAGAAAGAAGATGGTGCTACATGGAGCAGAAAAATACCTAATAATTTGTTTTGGCCAGTGGGGTAGGGTCAGGGGCTGAAATGCTACCTTAAAGTCTGATTCTGCACCTCTTGGGTCCTAGATTTTTTCTAAACAATTACTCAAGCAGTGAAAGTCTTTTCACCAGGTATTTTTTATGTGCAGCCCTTTTGGGAGACCCTCAGTGTCAGAGGAACTATGATTACCAGGAAGGTACACCGAAGCTACAAGTATAGTGGTACCTGTTTCCCTGACATTGTGTAAAACATAACACCAAGCCCATTTAAATTCATTTAAAAAGAAGTCTTTTAAAAGAACATGTCCTTCATTAAACCCTCAGCACTCCATCTACCAAGGGAAGGATTTTAACTGTTTCCTCATATGCCAGTGCCACAAGCCTATCCAATTCTCCCTTTGAAAGCCAAGGCTTTGCTCTCAGAAGAACGATTTTGTGCTACATACTGAAGCTAATTTTTGAAACCTATAACAATCAAGTTGAATTGAGCTGCCTGATGATGAAATATTGTGGTATAATCTGAGTTAAGAGGAAGACTTTGTCTTTCCGTGCATTTTATTGTCATCTAATTTTAAACAAATTGTTTTCATTAGTCAAGAAACTATGGATACACTATTGGCAATACACAGCAACTGTAAAACTGGGTGAAGAGTGGAACTAAACAAAGCTCTGATGTATTCCTGCTGCTGAGTCTATAAAGTGGGATTAAAAGCACATTTTATAGAACAGATTTTTTTGCATGAGTTTATTTGTGGTTAGGACTTGTGATAAAGCAATCAATATTTGATAGAAGCAGCAGGGATGATCCTTTCTAACTGAGCTGAACACCATTATGATGTCCTCTGGAGTTTTTCTTAATTTGCTGTTGTTCCAGCAGGGAATTCTAGTTCTCACAGCTGCTTTATATCAGGTGCTTCTGGAGAGCAAGTTCTTTCATGCAATTCCACTGACTCCAACTGCAGTGGCCAAAGGTTTGGCACATCTGCAAAGCTCAAATTATTCCAGCTGTGCAGAACCATAAATGCCTTGTATGTCTTCACAGGCCTCAGTTTTCCTCTCCTTGCAATTCTTGAGTTTTCAAGAACACTCCTTTCTCCCTCTCTTGCTACAAGCCCATAACTACTTTTCTTTCCATTAGGTGATAATCCCTGGATAAGTTAATAGTAGTTTTAGGCTTTGGGTGGGATAACATCACTTAACTCAGCTGGAATTTTGCTTCTGGCAACTGTAGAGCCGGGAGCCTGAAGCTTTAGCACAGTTTGCCCCACAGCAAAGAAAAGTGTATACTTAGCATGGCAGGAGCTCAATTGAATTTAACAAAGCTTGTCCCAAGTGGCAAGAATCTCTTGTATAAATGCTGAAATTCCAAAATAAGCGGCCTTGAAAAGCTTCTCCATACCTGAATGCCTGCACTGTAAGTGTAAGTGCTGACATAGACATGCAAATTGAAAGATGGAGTTTTGAAAGCTGGTCATACAAAAAGACCTACCCTGATGATTACTGAGAAGAGAAAATACTTGGCTTAGAATTTTAAAAAGTTCCAAAGAGAAAAGAGACAAAAAAAAAACAAAAAACAAAAAAAAAAAAAAAAAATAGAAAGAAAAAAGAAAAAAAAATACAGAGGATGAATCATAGTTTCCTAGAAAAAAAAAAAAAAAAAAAAAAAAAAAAAAAAAAAAAAAAAAAAAAAAAACCACCAGAGGATGAATCATAGTTTCCTAGTCCTGGTTTAGGATTGTTTGAAGAGAAATAGGCTTCATCTGGGCCTGCCAGATGAAGAACATAAAGTAAAAACTCCAGGGAAATCTTCTAATTTAAAAAAAAAATTCAAAGCCAACTGACTAAGAGTAAAGAATCTGTACATGCCATGGAATGAAAGGGTGCTACCACTTGGAAATAACACAGTCATTAGTTTTATGAGCTGACATTAATTAGCTCTGTTATTTCTATTGGTACCAGTTAAGCTCTAGGCAAAGGCGCCTTTCATGTTAGATACAGCATGTGTTTATGGAAGAAAAGTTAATTTAATGCTCTCTCTAGTTAAATACCATGCTAATCATTATTAATGCTGGGCAATTTTATAGCTTAAAACAATATGAAACAATCTGAGGATTTAGTCTGAAAAATACCTGTTGTGAGCCCAGTTTGATAATTATAATTCAGGATAGTTTGGTGTGTAAGGAGCAGGCTTTCCCCAGGCATACCATCCCCTTCCCCCAGCTGAGGCTCCTCTCTGCCAGCAAAAAAGCAGAGCAAATAAGGGCAAGGTATTTACAGCCTGGGAGGAGAGAAGTCACTGAGAACCTGATATGAATCTTTCATCCTGCTTTCCTGATCTATAACAACCTCTTTGGTCTGTCTGCAGCATCTCTGGGAGTTACATCAGGATGTCTGGGGTCCTGCTCTCAAAGTATGACTGTGACTGCACAACCAAGCACCACTGCTGGAACAATTCCTACCTGCGGAAAATGCAACAGGAGGTTTAGCCTCCCTTTCTGCAAAATAGTAAAACATTCTGCTTGGATATTTTGCAGGGGTGCTGGTGGTAGGAATTAAAGAAAAAAACAAAAAAACCCCACTGAGTTGCAGATCTCTGTTGTATTGAACAGAACCTTTGTGACTCCAGCTAATGAATATTTTACATGAGGCCAGAAGTCACCCAAACTGGGACTTGAAACAAAAATCTAGGATGTTGGGAAAAGCAGGCAGATTAAAAAAATGCAAATTCTGCAACTTTGTCATTAGCTGCAGACTTGGAGCCTTCATTTCATCATCTTTAAGTGCCTAGCTGTTTGTGCTGCCGAGAGAATTTGCAATAAAAAAAGAAGAACAGATGTTTTGCTATACCAGCCTAGACGAAACATCCCTTGAGCAGTAGACCTGGGCATTATATTTAAAGGGGGAAAATGAAAAAAAGTGAAATATTACAGAAAATGAAAATTTCAGAAATTAGACTTTACCAGAGACCTGTGTATGAAGAAGGGTAGGAGCTTTACCGTGAACAGTCAAGAGAAAGAATGTCTGAAAGAAACACAACAGCAAAAACAGAGGGGAAATGAAAATTCTAAAAGATGTTTTCAGGATGGTGCGGGGGAAACTTGGCAAAAGACATCTTAGGAGTTCCCCCAGCATCAGTGACTTGAGTTTGATGTGATCCAAGAAAGGAAGGGCAGTGTTTCAGATCCATAAACTACACAAGGCAAATTTTAGGGCCTTGCACCACTAAAATAAATGTGGCTCACTTCAACCTAAAGAAAATTAGCATAATACACTTGAGAAAATATTTTACCAGTGTAATGAAAATAAAACAATCAGCACTCATAGAGCATGTAAAATCTTAAGGTGAATTTTCCCCCATGAAATGGCAGATCTATTGCAGATACTCAGATCACTATAAAATCTGGCATTTTCTTTGGAGTAGCTGCATATTCTACAAGAACAGTAATGAGAACTTGGATTATATTGTGTCTAATAAAAGAGCCTCAGAACAACATCTTAAGAAGTAATTTAACTCATTTACAAAATGGATAAGCAACCACTGTAGCTATAATATCATTATTTTAAAAATTTAGGTATGAGCTATCACAGTCCAAAGAAACATAGAGGGAAAAAGAGCAATTGCTGTAAAACTCTGCCAGTGTGCAAAATAAACACCAATTTAGACTTCAGCCATACAGCTCTGGCATCCAATTCAGAATGTAGCTCCACAACTTCAAGTTGTTCTATAAATGTGCATCTTAGCATTCCAATTGAAGGAATAAAAGCACAATTGTACTTCACTGGAACCAGGCATCCAGTGGTTCCAGCTACAATACAACCCAAGAAGTGAATTTCTATTTTGGCCTGTGTATGGAACCAGCGGGAAGAGAAAGTTTGGGTGAACCACTTCTTTCTCTTCCATCCTTTCTAGACCTTTTCATACCACAGCCATTAGCACTTACTCATATATCCTCTGTTAGTTGTTGGTTATAAAAGTTATACCAGTAAGCAAAGATATATTTTTGACTCTGTCAATTTTGTATTACTTTGTACACTAGGAATTCAGCAATAAAACCTCTTTTCTCTTTAGGCTCTGTTTATAAGACAGATTCTAATTCAGTCATTGAGAAATCATGAACCACACACCCCAAGCACAAAGCCAGATTAAAAATATACTTGTATATTTGTTTGCAGTTTTCTGGGCAGCAGGGCACATGTTCCCAAATTTGCTTCCAACATAGGCATTCACAGACACCCGCCTTCAAACAACAGCTGAGATTTTCATAAAGGCACACACCTAGAGGAGCTAGGGCTTAGTAGAAGAAGCAATCTCCAAGATCCACGGCGAGATGGAGTTAGCATCAGAAATGAGCACATGCTTCCAACAATGACCTCTTGCAGAAATGAGAAAAGGTGCATTGAGCACATGTTCAGGTTACTCAGAGCAAAACAACGTGAAACTTAGTTTGTCTTCTACGTCTTGCTAGATTAAATTCCCCTTTGTTCAGGAGATTAAACTGAAATCTAAGCATCTCTAAACATAACTTAAATAGCGTTATCATTTTTCATTTGCTCTTTACAGAAAGAAGAATTTGAGTATGAGAAAATATAGCAAACCCCATCAAACATGTTAAAATAAAGTGTTCATTAAAAAAAATTCAGTAGCTTTTAGTAATTTAAGCAAAATAAATAAAGAATAAAGGCAATTTGAAGAAATGCATATGACCTAAAAAACTGATGGTTAAAGTTTAGTGCTTCCAGCTGCAAAACTGAAGGCAGTAAGAACCATAGGTGCTCAGATTGCTTGGAAATCCAACTACCAGAAAGCATGAATCACTTATTTCAGTAATACAACAGTGATCAAAAGCACATATCAAACACCTAAACAACTCCTCTCTCTCCTTACTCAGCACATAAAGAAGAAAGAATAAAACAGAATGAGAGGAAGATGGCCCAATACTTTCCAGGAACAGCTGCTTCAATCTCTGACTATTCCATTGTGCATGCTACTTTCCAAAAGCTATCAGGTAATTACTAAAAACAATGACATCAGAGCACTCCACAGCATGACTTCATGGTTCAAGACACTGACCTGGTTAACTCCTCCTCCTCACAACTGCCTGGTATGAAGAGCCATGTGCTTTCCTCATAAACAACAACAAACTTTATCTGAGAAATCATTCCCAAGGTTATGACTTATGGCTATGAAATATCAGCCATGTAAAGTATAGAATCTGCTCGAGGAATCCAAAGTTTGCTGAAGTTTTCTAGGTGGCTGACCCTGGGGTGGAATGGGATCTGCGATTCTCCAGAGACACAAGAATGATTAAAATATACACAGCAGGAGAAGAAAACAAAATCACCACCACCACAACAAAAAATAACCACAACCCAGCAAAAACATGTGAATCAAATGGAAAAAAATTATTCCTGAGGGCTAGCTACAGAGGTAGTTGGGAAAAAGATTCCAAAACACCTCTGTTGAAGAGTTCGATAATATCGGCATGCAAAATTTAACAGCACACACCAGGAATTAATGATCTGTCCTTGAAAAGACAGGTTTGCTCTGTTGAAGAAGGACTACTCCAGACAATGTTCTGTTCTCCCCGAAGGAGAAATATATTGTGAGAAAAGAAAAGGGAATAAAAAGGAAAACAAGGCTTCAAACTAGCTCTATAAATTATAGGTCTAAATTTCTTAAGAGGGAGATGAAAGCGCATGTATCCTCTGTGGGTCCCCTAGGAACACTGTAGCTTGCTGGGGAAATGCCATTTTTTCCCAGCAGGATTCCAGGGTCACTTGGATGTTTTTGAAACACAAGTGCAAGCAAAAAAGTACAATCTTTCAAAGACAGTTAGTGATATCTGATACCTAAGATCAAGACAGAAGAGAATCTTTGAAATACTGGAAGTGACCCACCAGATGACTTATATTTATTTTTATTTTTGGATATTTCAGTGTGACTGATGTATTGAAAAATATGGCATAGAAGCTGAAGTTAGAAAGACTAGAGGCAGAAAAGCACAGAGCTTGGGTAGATGGATTTGGACATTACAAGCAAGTACTCCAAAGCATTTGCTCTAAATAAGTCATGTTAGGCAGATTTTTTTTTTCCATGCTAATAAATATCTATCAGTACTTCTGTCTTCAGGACTGATTCATGCAAACATCTAATTCCCTGGGGTCCAATCATGATCAACACCAGCAACAAACCAGCACATCTTCATCACTGTTAACAGCACAGGCTAGAGAGCAATCCTTAGCAGATGCTCCTTCCAGCCTGTCATTACAAAGGGGGCAGGAATGCAGTCTGATCCCCAGCATGGAGAAAGTAGAAACTCAGACCTGGAAAAATGCTAGAGCACAACTGAAGGAACTGTGTCACGGTGTCACTGTTTTCTCTCACCTCTGAATCTGACATTCCTAAGGTTCAGTGCACCTTTCTCCTAATCCAGAAAGTGTATGCTGAGATAATGTGGCTACACCTACAAAATTAGGAAGGGCCTATGAAACTCCAGACTGGATTAACCCATTAACAGCTACATCACCTCCCTGACCCACAACACCACAGTAAGTAAATGCTGAACAGTCAGTCCAGCAGAGTTAAAAGGGAACAAGGTCATTTTTCTCAAAATCTATTTCTTAATAAAACATTTATTTGACAAGATCAGACACAGAAACAAGCAGAACTCTGGCAGCTGATGTAATATTTATTGTCTTTTATAAGTGAATGACAATAAGAAACATTCTGCCCACTAATCTTGCACAAGCCCAATGCTCATACCACGGACAAGACCGCAAAATCTAAATGGATGTATTTACACATTTGAAGTTTTCTAATCCTGGGTATCTCTTACAGTTTACAGCATTGTTACTACCCCTTTAAATACTAAAGGTCATAATGTCTTTAATTTATCCTGATTATTCCCTGCCTACTACCTTTAGGCCATTCATAGGTTCTTCCATAAGGAATTTATATATTTAGTGATCAGGGTAAGAATTTTCATGGATTTTATTGTCATTTTTAGTCCAATACTACTTCACTCTAACAAAAGGATGCACTTAAATATGAAAACAAACCTCAGTACATGCTTTGTATATTTATAGTTTAATGGTCCATCATCTAGAACCATCTTGCATCATGAAGAACATTGCAGAGTGCCTGACTATTGGGACACTCCCACAGGAATTTCCTCCTCATTAATGAGGCACAAGCTAGATTTTAATATTGATGTCTCAAAAACACTTTGAAAAGAAATAGTTTGTCTCCTTGACTTTCCTTTAGGCATTTATCTAAATATTTAACACCACATGGTGACATTTATTCATATATAATAATCATGTTAAGGCAACATTCTCACACAAGCAAAAGAAATCAAATATTGGAAAACTGTGTGTTTGTTCATGTACAGAACTCATTCAATGGCTCTTTGCTAACACCCTGGGGAAGGAAGCTGAAGTCCTCAGCCTGTAAAAACATTCTGATGCCTCAAGGACAGCGAAACTGGGAAATTTAGATGTCTTGTTAAGTTGTGGGGATTTTCTCTTTGGCTGGGAGGTTGGTTGAAGCTTGCAGAATTCTATTCTGTACAATTTTGCTATTACTACCCCAATTTTTGTAGAAAAGAGACTCTAAAATATCTTCCTAAATTACCTCTATCTTTCTTCTTTCATTTCAGAAAATTAGCAAAAGGACTGAAACTAATTATCTTCTACCTGCCCATTTATCAAATAGATGAGCAACATTTGAGAGTACAGTTGTCAAACAGATTTCATGATTACCTTAGCTTAATTAAGAAGAGGGAAAGCAATGAATCTTAGGCTAATTAAACAGGCATCCTCAGCTTCAAAGCCCTTTGCCTTGGTGCTTGTCTGCAATTGCCCAACTGGAGAACAGAACCAGCACAGAGATTTGATTAGGACAGGGCTGTGTTTCTAATCCCAGGGAGGACCAGTGCAATGCAGAGCAGCTACCTGATAACTTGCACGGAGCAAATCAAATCCTTGCAAGACATTATTTGTTTTACAGGCCCCAACTGATAGGTTTTCCTTACTAGAGAATTTAGAACCTCATTTGTTTTTTTTTTTTTTTTTTTTTTTTTTGTTGTTGTTGTTGTTGCTTTCAGATACTCTTGCACAACTTTTAACAAGACAAAGCTACCAATTATTTGAATGTAAAAGTTTCAATTATTTAAGCAGTAAGTACAGGAACCTATTCTGAGTATAAGACAAAATTTTCAGAATTAATAAAAAAAAAAAAGGCAAATTCGGCTTTCAATAAGTTAGAGGGCAACAACTGGTCAGACTTAAGTTCATGGCCAAAGTTAAACAAAGTCAGTATTTTGTATATGCAAGTATTTCTTGATGCAATTTTCATTCCAGGTCTGAAAACTGTATTTTCGTGTCTGAAAATATTTAGACATAGTTTAATTCAAATGGTTTCCCATTTTGAAAGCACACTTTTATTTATTACCATGAAAACATGAATATACCAGATGGGAAAGGAATACTCTGCTAGTCTTATGAAGCTTCTTGTACACAACCATGCCAATGTTCAAAATCACAGCCCAAAATAACTCCCCTCTGCTCATCACACAGCCTACGGTAGGCAAAGCCTGTCATTCAGTGACAGTTTGAAGAGACTTCATTCCTTACCTTACTGGAAACATACCACTGACTTGGCAAACTGCAACTTTTCCAGGAAACCTTATGCACATACTGCTGACAGATCAGCTTTGCATAAATAGACCTTATGAAACCTCTCTTATGTCATCTTTCCCAGAACTGGGTACTTACAGAACATACAAAAGGCAACTTAAATACTGACTCTGTATGAGAGTTCTGCAGCATAAAAGCAAGAAAGCTGTTCTCAATTACATATTGTGCAATATGCAGAAAGAGTAGCATTGTCTTTAGAAGATAATGTGAAAGAAGTATTGCATTGCAGTTGCTATGAGTATGCAATTGTGCATGAAGAACTAATAAATAACAATCATCAGGGAGGAGCAGCTGTGATGAATTTCAAATGGCTAAATTTTAAGCATTTAAGGCTTTCAGGAGGTTGGTTAAAAGGAGCAAAGCTGAGAAAATACAGCTATAGCAGCCATAAATACCTGAAAGGTATCCAGCAATGGAAGCTTCTGCTTATTAATCTCATAACTAAAACTACAAGAGAGATCAAAGCAAGGCAGAGGAATTACTCATGCTATTATCAATCCTCTAAAAATCAAAATCACATCAGGTAATTACAGAATTGATTACAAATGGATGTTTCTTAAAGATAGCAGGAATGAAAACAAAGGACAGACAAAAGGTGTGGTCTAGAAATAACGCTGGGCAAGTGGGGAAGGATGATGTGACACCTGGCACTTAGGAAAAGCATTTTCATTAGATCAATATTCATTCCAGCAACTCCTAAGGGCTCTTGTAGATTTCTACTTGTGGTGAGGCTAAGACACTTCACAACCTTCCTGCTCTCCTGTTTTAAAGAACAGCACATCAAGGGTGTTCCCACTATCTCTTCAGTCCAGAGATCTCCAGAAAAGGAGAAAGAGGTAGAAATTATATTCTCCTTTGATCTTTCTCTAGGCAGGGAAACCTTGCCTGGATTTGGGTGACAGAGCCTCTTCCAGCATCTCCAATTGTGCTCCTGTGACTGAGCCAGCCAGAGCATGTCCCAGGAATATTAAAGGATCAATCATTGAAGAGCATGCACACAAAGACCCTGAGATACTTAAGATGAGTTTGATCCCATATACAAAAGAATAAAAAATGTCAAATAGAAAAAAAAAGGGTCAAATGGGCATAGGTGAATTCTGGTGTAGGGTTTGATGTGGTAAAATTTACTTGTAAAGCAAGAGAACAAACAGAAACTGCTTTCATAGCATTTCTGAAAGGCTAAAGTGCTGATACTGGGATGATGTCACCAGATTTCAGCATTTAGAGTTATAATGCAGCAAGAATCAGATGTCTTTGGTAGCGGGAGAAATAACCATATTAGCCATTTATAACCAGACTCCAACTCCTTACTTCCATTCAGCCAAAAACTGAAGGAAGTCTGGCATGGCACTGAAGTATGGCAAGGGAAATTTAAGCATAAGTCAGTGATATGATGACAAAATGTCTACTGATGCATGACAGGATGAGAAGGGTCAGATTTTTTCAACCAATTAATTGGTAAATTGTATGTTGTTTAAAGGAGCAGTAGATAATAACGTGGACTAAAGTTCACAGCAGACAAACCCCACCAGGATCCCATCCCTGCCTAAGCAGTGGGATCCTAGCGCTTCCTTTATTTCCTTTTTTATTTCATTAATAATGTCTCATCATTTTATTAAAGGAAACAAGTGATTGTTTAGCATCAAGGCTGGTGTATGGACTGCAGGTCTGGGTCTTTGTCAGCTGAGAGAAGAAACGCCTGGAGGAAAATCTGTCCTTTGTAGACTGGCTATTAAAGGATAAAGGCAGAAATGAAAGGCATCAAGATGATAAAGAGTTGAACAATTTGGATGACTTTATTTATAACAGGAGTGTCCAAACTTAGAAGGAAATTATAGCATCATGCCAGAGACACAAATCTACACAACAGCTTGAGAAATTAAATGCCCAGGGCCAGACAGTTTGCTGAGTGCCTGAAGACTATAAAGGAAAAGGAGCAGAGCCAAGGAAAAAAGCTGTTAATCCTAAGGAGTAAGGCAAGCTATTCCCACATGATCCATCTTCCAAAACAAAAATAAAGTTAATTCTCACTGCACCACTGAGAGGCTCAGGGTTCAAACACTTGCCAAGCCAAGGAATAGAGCTGCCTTTAGCACCAGGACTGGCAACACACCAGTACAGTCAAAAAAGATCTGCAAGGCAGCCCCAGTCACCAACCTGCATGATCAGTCCTAAAGCATAAGGTAATGCTGGAATAACATGTGATAAGTACAGACTGAATAAACCAGAAGACTGGCTTTGTAAAAAAGGTTTACAGTTTGCAATCTGTTCTTTCACAGTGTTCTTAAATGGTAAACAAGTGGGAGCCTGTAGCTACATTCAGAATTGATTATTTTAAAATTTATTTCATGTTGGTCAAGACCTTTCATGTGAGATTATTCAGAGAAAAAGGAGAAAAAGGTAATGAGTTCTGAATTAATAACCACCTAAGAGAGAAAAAAGGCATAATTAATGGCTGCCTTTTAGAAAGAAGATTACTTACAAGGAAGTAATTTCAGTGATCAATACTGTCAAATACATTTTTTTCAATGATTGAGCTCTAAAATGGACAACAAGATGATGGAATATACCCAACAGCCTAAACTTAAGTACTTTAAAGAGAAATTTATGAGAAATACAAATTACTTTGGAGCAAAGATGTAAGTGCAATTAAAGGCAGTGGAATGTATAATGGGAATAATGAGCTTTTCAGGCATACTCTGATGTAATAACTCTGGGTGACTTTTATACAGGACCAATCTACCAGTGTCCTGCATACAATGTGCTGAAAGAGTTGAAAACAAAAGCAACAAGAAGAAAAAAACCTACAGAAATCTGAGACACAAAAAAACCCAAATAGAAAACAGCAAACAAAATATTCAGGATATAAAATAGGACTGTTCCCCCTCTGCATTGAGTTCAGATACTTCCATTCCCCAGAAAGAGCTGACTTACACCCAGACATACTTGAGTCTGCTGACTATTCCATGCTGAAAGCAGTTTCCCCATCCAGCCCCACAATCTTCCCATGAAGTCTAGACCTAAATATCTGAGAAAGCACCATTGAAAGCATGAGAGTGCTCCTGAGGGTGCTTGTTTCTTACTCTGGGAATAATCAGACTGATACTAGGAGAAAGATCAATAGCATAGCTCATTTGTTTGCATGTCCTGCAAACGCCCATGTCCTCAAAATGCATCACTTTGCCCACTTCTGCCATCTAAGAGTTCCCCAAAGGGGTAAAAGATCCTGAAAAAGTAACTGAAATTCTTCTTCTCTTTTTAACCCCCTTAATGGGGTCACACATCACAAAAATCTGTAATACAGGAGCCTCATCTTCCTAACTAATGTTGCTTTTGAACCCTGGCCATCATACTCACTCTGGCTCTTCTGTTATTCACCTCTAAATAAGAGATTTTTCTTTCAGGTCTGTGAATGCTAGCTTTTCCCACAAGAAAAGGTTAATGAGCTAAAATTCCAGAGAAGAAAAAAAAAAAAAAAAAAAAGTAATGCAACCTCTCTAAGCCAAATCTTCTGTGCATGGAAGGAACACCAGGAGGACTCCTGCCTGTTTGCTCTCCCCAAGACTATGCTACAGCTAATCATCCAAAAGGCTGCAAGCCTGTAGGTGCATTTTTCTGCTGGTGCAGCACACGTATTGATGGAAGCTATAGTTGGAGTAGCTCCTTTTGGAGGTTAACAATTTCTTACAGGAACCAGAAAAGTAATTCTAAAAGCAGCAAACTTTTTTAACAGGACATGACTTCCCTGGAGCAAATGTTTCAAAATCATGTGAGCAACACCTGGTAAAAACTGTTTGTTAAATTCCTCCATCAGATTAGCTCTTCATCTTTCAAAGAGAAATATATTTTGAAGTATAACAAAGTCATATCCTTTATTATATCCTTGTTGGTTGAAACACTTATACACATTTGATTTACGGTTCCAAGCAATCAAAAATTTGGGCTTCCAACTTCTCTAAAACTCAGCTTTTAACCTAAATTTCCTGCAGAAGGTACAAAGCACTGCACTCAAATACTACATTATGCATTCTTTCTGAATAAAACCCTTTTCATTTAACAGGGAGGAAAAAGAAAGACACACACTCCCAGCTGAGATAAATTTTATGTGCATCTACTGTCACTGGTGAAGTGACCATTTATACTAAAAATTGCTCCTCATATAGTGACTGTGTAATGCCTTCTCCCATCTTCTTGACAAGTGGCTGCTTTCATTACCTAAAATCCTTCAGATTTAGATACTAGGACCAAACATCTGCAAATACGATGAAGGCAACGACATTTACTCAGGATATTTTGCACTTTTATTACTCTTCTGTGTGGTTGATAACACAACTTTCCCCCTTGCAGTGGTGGCAGTATTAAGTGTTGGCTTCAAAGCACTGTCTGTATCTATTAGTCAGTGTTTGCATGCATTGTGTTCTAAAGCATTACAGATCAGCTGAGTATTAGCAAGTACAAAACTGAACTTGCACATTTTTAATCCTTTTATGTGTAGCACATTTATTGGAAAGGCTGCCCATTACTGCTCTGTAACTAACATTCACAGCTAAAGTACAAAATCTAATGTGCTCTACAGAAAATGGCAATCAAAATGAAATGATGTTGAAATAGTTCAATTCAGTCTTGCAAATTTGAATTTAAAAAGACAACAAGCAAAAAAAAAAAAAAATACAGCAGTAGTCTCCTTAACTTTTCCATAAACATTTTCCATAAAAATGCTATTTCTCTCTCTCTCAAAGTCACTGTGTTTAACTCCAGTGTGTCAAGCACGAGAGGAAAAATACCAGAGGAAAAAAAAAAAAAGCCTCCTCGTGGATTGAGGAGTACATTCAAAGTGAAAATAGGATGGTAAGTGAATAAATTGCAGTGCATAAGAGTTAATCTGTTTCAGAGCAGACAACTTACTATCTAATAACACTTGCTGCTCAAACGTGAAACCCTGTTTTCTGGTAACACCAACATCATTGCTTGGGTTATTTCCCTCATGAATTCATCTGAATGTGGCACAGAGCTGCTGTCTCTATCAGAGGATTTCCTTTCTCACACAGTTCAGAAACATGATAAATAATTAGTTCAATGAGATATTACTAGCAGATATAGAAATAAATAGGAGGTTTTTGTCAGGCTGACAGTAAATGCTACTGAGATAGAGACAAGCAAGTGTCATACAGCATTCATCACTTGTAAGGTAAATGACTTCTTCTGAATTCACTCAGGCAGCAAATGAACAGCTGCCAATGCTGATCAAGGAGAAGTAAAAAGTTGCATCTAGGGATGAAGGGTTGCTGTTTTGTTTTTTTTTTTTTTTCTTGTTTTCTTTTTTTAGTTAATTTGTTTCCTCCTTGGAAGGAGAAATTTTTGGCTTAGAGGTCAAAAAAAAAGGTTTCTCAGCAGAGCTTTTCTGTTCATGTGGTGCTGTCAAAATGTACAAGCTATTAGCAAAGCAGTACCTCTTTTATCCCATTAAGTCCTCTACATACAGCAGGATGGGGCAGGGGAAAAAACACCCACTCAGTCCTTACGAACTTTCTGATACATCTGACACTTGCTGAGTCCAACCAGGACCTCCCAGTCACTTCAGGAAAGTCTGTGTCTGCAGGAGAAAAGCTCTTACTGAAGGAGGGAGGAAATCAGACCATGCCACCTCCCAAATATTTTGGTACCCAGTTTTACAGGGATAAGATAATTCCAGTGGGATAATAATCTGGGATGATTTGCTGTCCTCAAAGTATAACTTCCAGTGAAGATAGAGTTGGTTTTCGGTGTGATACAGAAAAGAAAATTGAGTAAAGAATAAAATCAGACAGTATTGCACATCTCACTTTTAACTTAAGCAGTGACCCCTATTTCAGTCATACAAAAAGTGGGGGTTTTCCCACTCTTTTTGTGGCCTGCATTTATTCTGTTATTCCTAAGCAATTAGCACTACATCACCTCACAGAAAAAGAATTAATTATTGATCCACTCATAAAACATTTAAAATTCTTATAAAGTTCCCTTCTGCACCGATGTAATTGTTAATTAACATCTTGCTGCCTTTCAGACTTGAAGCAAGTTTGGTGGGGTTATTGTAACAATGGATACAGTCAAAAGTGTAAGTCCTCACCAGTCAATTATTTGCTCTGTCAGGAAAATTCTCACCAAAATGCAAATGTTTTGAACATGATATACTCTTGAATACTGATTCTGCAACGTACATTGAAGTTAGCAAGAGTGATGTATCCAGGTCAGACTTGGTAGTGATTTCTGAACCTGTAATTCCCTGGCATTCTAGATGTTTTAAGCTTCATCTGAATCTTACTGATGGCATTTCTATCCAATATTCACTGAACCAGGTTTATTGAAGGTTCAGAGAGTTCAACAAGTTACTTGTAGGAAGGAGCTCTCCTACAGGGGGAATCTGATCAAAGTACTTGCACCACTTGGTTTGGGACACAAGGATGGGAACAATTTTTTACACTATGGAAGGTCCTGTTATGAGAATTTTCTTATAAGTTAAAATTATCTTTATTGAAAAATAAGGTGCTCTTTTTTTATTTAAGAAGTAATGAGAAACTAACCATATTCTTCCATAAGAGAACTATTAGTAGAGAGGCAAAGGCCAACTTTTAAAAATTTCTTTAGCAGAATTCATAAAAATAAACTCTTCATACTAACAAAAACAAACAAACAAAAAAAACAACCCCCCCTCCAAAAAAAAAAAAAAAACACCAAAAAAACAACACCTTTTTTTTCTAGCTTAAACAAAATCATTCATTTTACATTTCAGGAGAGATCAATCTGGGACGGCAATCTGTTTAGTACAATGTCCTGCCTTAAAAACCCTCTGAGCAAATAACTGAGTAAAGAAATTAAAAATTTTAAGTGAGCTCCTAAAACTGTTCTTCACACAAAGACAGCAGACTTCAGTGAATAAATTACAGCAAACTAAGCTAGGCGAAATATGCAAAATAATCAGCAGAAGAATGAAAAAGCAACCTAACCCTGTTTTTTTACAGATGTTACCCTAAGGTTTTCACTATATTAGACTTGCACACTTTTATAGACTTGTACACCATTTACACAATACTTGCACTACACTGTTGTAAAAGAAGACAAAGAAGATAAAACTCCAGGTGCGCAGTGTCTTCAAGTCCCGGTTGGTGGCCTGGACTTGACATGTTGTGGTTTCAGCTTGGGCTCAGGCTTCTGCAAGGTGCTGGACACTTGTGCGTGTGCTACTGTCTCGGCTATGTATTGTCCCCCAGTCTGGGGGGTTGGCATAACCTGCCAGCTGTTTGGCTTTCTTCATTCCTAGGGCCCATGAGGAGTTGCCACCTTCCACACGAGGAGTTCATCACTCCTCTGCTTTTCACCCCTAACTGCTTTACAAGGGTGTAAAGCTGTTAATGGTTTTCTGCGCTGCCTTGTTTTGTCAAGGCTGCCAGAATGACCTGATCAAAGAAAAGCTAGGCAGAAGCAGCCCAGGCTTCATTTCAACTGAACTGTGCCTTGGGGTGTTTGTAACAAAAAGTTTGTAGACCCAAGTGTGTTTTCTGCAGGGTCCACACAAATGCCCAAAGTCAGGAAAATCAGAGCAGGACTTAATGTATCTCAGGGTATGATTTTCGATTTGGAAACTCAAGATACCAATACCTATAGCCATAGGTATTCAGCAGCTGAGATGATATGAATATTTCCTTATCAGAAAAGGTACATAATCTTGTAGAATCTTACCATCAGCAGTTAAAAAATCTCATCACATTTTATCAGGGACACGTACTTGGAAGAGGTCAAGCAAAAGTATCCCCTCATATATGTAAGACTGACAAGAAAACCAGCAGGAGGAATTTATCAATCACTAGTCAAGATTAATCTGGTGTTCTTTTTTACAGCATAATAAGCTGTTCCTCTCATGCTCTGATAAAGTTATTTTTACTTCTATTATCCTGAGGTCAAAAGAGACAGAACCAAGGTTACACCAACACCTGAATTTTGGTTGGGCTAGAAAACGGCTTGCTTTTTATTTTCAAGTAACCAGATAGAATTTGTTCAAACTTAACTTGTTTTCTTAGTGAAAATTCATCTCACAGCCTCTATGACTATCTGTTTTGGTATAACACAAGGGAAACTAAAAATAGAACCAAGAAAAAAAAAATCTTTTGACCAAGAAACTGATGCTGGAACAGCAAACCATAACAAGGACTCCAGAGATCTGGACACCTTTCTGTTGGCATGAAAGCACCTGGAGGAAGCTCTGGCTCTTAGAGTTAGATTTCCCACTGAATTTGATGGGATAAAAACTCGTTCCTTCCCAATTGCTGGCAAAAAAAAATTGCATACCTTTTCTGTACAATAACAACAGTGTCTCTTTACCTCTGAGACTGAAGCATGCTTCCTTCGAGGTCACACAAAAGATGTGACAAACAGAGGTGAGATTAAAATATAGGTGGGCTGTGCTTTTAAAACTCATCTGATTGCTGGATGAGACCAGAATACGACTCCTTGGGCTGCAACTTTTTAAAAAGAGGTACATGCTGGGTCAATTGATTTTGTGCACATTCCAGGTAACTCTTGTATATTATGGTTTTGATCTGCAGTCAATTATCCACTGTAATAGCATTAAATTTCAATGTAATTAAATTATTTTACTAGAAAATGTTCATAACAGCATTAGAATCCAGTCTATTTAAGTCAATATGGTACCACATAATCTATAAATTAGTCATAAGCACTATCCACAAGTGTAAAAATGATGAAAATTAATGCAGACTAATGCAATACAAAGTACATGGATATTAACAATAATGCAGGCTGTTTGCAATAGAATGACAATAAACAACTCCTTACATCAAAATTATTTCACTTGGCTACCATTTGTTGGAAATTGCAAAAATGTCTTGGGCAAATGTTCACTCAGTCATTCTTCCAGTTTTGATCTAATCAAGAAGATCTGTGCAATTCTCCAAATTTTTCCATCAAAGTAGAAAAATAAGGCAAATTATTTCTCGTTAATAAACTGCAGATACATCCTATTCTTACTTACTAGGAGTTATTAGGAGATTATCCATTGAATTCAAAATGAGAATATGTTTCTAAAAAAAGCGATTGAAGTCCTTGCATAAATTTCTTCTTTCATTGCAACACAGTGAAATGGGAGAAACTATCTTTATACCAATATTTTTGGTTTGTATTACAATGTTGTACATATTATTATTGCTTGAATAATGACCCACTAGCTTTAAACACATGCCTTTGAGCCAGACTAGGCATTTGAGACATCTGCCTCGATCTGGCAGATTTGACTTTGGATCCAGGGACATCTGCAACCTTCTGGAGCCACAGCTGGAGCGCCGGCAGGACAGTCCAGGATTAGTGTACCCTATATTTATGTGCTGAATCTCTCCATGTCCAACAGCCCTTTTCCTAGAATAAGGCGTGGCAAACAGTAAATTGCAGTTTCCTAAATCAGCTGAGATATCAATTTGAGGACTGGTGAGTTTCAAACTAATGAAAAAGCAGTCTGTCACTGAGATCTGTTATTAGAACTCAAAGTGTGACAGGGGAGGTTTTTGATATACTGTTATTTATAAATAAGCCAGCAATGAAAAAGCAGTCTGTCACTGAGATCTGTTATTAGAACTCAGTGTGACAGGGGAGGTTTTTGATATGCTGTTCTTTATAAATAAGCCAGCAATGGAATTTTTTTTTTTTTTTTAATTTTTTTTTTCTTTTTTTTGCACTGCTAGTGGTAACTTGGTGTTACCAACTAGCTGCTACCAGCAACTGCTGATCAGTGCCATTACAGCCGGTCCAGGTCTAGGCTCTAGCTCAGTCCCAAGCTCAGCACCACCTGGAATCCTCTCCCACTCATCATAAGAAGGTTTAAGTCTGCTGGGCACCCAGGTCTTGCCCAACACCAGACTCCATGGCATTGTCTATCACAGTTATCACGGCTGCTATCCTGACAAAGTGTGAACAAGCAGCTGCTCAAGAGAGAACACCTGCCATCACAAGCAGAGATCAGCCTGAGCTCTTCAGGAGCTCCAGACCACACCATTGAACCAAGTCCTGGCTGCACAAGGGTGGTCAGTGAGCTCGTACAGACCTGAACAGGCCACCACACCAAAGATTCATTCTGCCCAGTCTACACACAGGTTAAGCCAAACATAGGATTATTTATTAAGAACTTAAGTTCTTACACCCTTCAGAGTCTGTTCTCAAAGAATTTACACAGATTCCTATGTTTTGTTCAAGATGTTGCAGAACATATCACTGGAATGCTCCACATTCTGTATTCCAGCAAGCATCTTGATCAATCCCCATCACATTTTCTAACCTTCAGCATCTTTCTTTACTGACAAATAAAGTTATCAAGCTGCTCAGAAGACAACAAATTTCCCTTCCTCCTCCCAAAGAAATTTCATATAACAAAATCAGCTTGTTTTCCTCATTGCTTTATAAGGACTTGAAACAGATGATGTCAACCTTGAAAATTTCCTGAGGTTTCTATACAGTTTGACACTTGCCTGTCAATATGAAGAAAGATTATACAGAAATAAGAGTTATTTGTTCTAAACAGTGCTTCAAAATACATAGTTACCAACTCTCATAGCAATCTGTCTGCTGCATGTAAGCCTAGCATTTTTCAACACGCTCACAAAAACTGCATTGTGAGCCCTCATTAATTCAAGGAGATAGAAATTATAATTGTTATTCTTTCCACTACGTATAAAAATTAAAAGTTCCAGCTTGTGAAAGCACATAAGCAGTTACCAAGTGTCGAACAAGTGCTGTGAAAGGTAACAGGTAGAATTCATTTCCTGGAGAAGATAAATAACACTTCAGCAGCAGCCGCCTTTTGATCGCTTTTCCCCAGGGTTTTGGTTTGCTGACGTGTTGCAAAAGCATCCCGACCAGAAACATCCACCAAGAGCTCTGCACCCTAATTGCCAGAGGCCATTCCCCCTTCCATGGTGGCACAGAGAGGAAAAGATCACTGAGAGCTCCCAGAAGCTGACTCCTAACTGGGAGTGAGTTGCCAAACCTACTCCTGCTCTTAGTTCTACAGCTGATGAACTTCTTCAACACTTGCAGAACTGGTGTGTCCAACAGGTATTTAGGAGCTTTATCCATTATTACCCCATCTCATCCCACATAAGGAGGACCCCAGCTACTTTCTTTCTGTTCTGTCTGCAGAGGTACAGCCAACGTTGCACCACAGGGAGGTTACTCAGCCAGGATAGATATCTTCCCCATCTCTACCAGCAGATGCAGGATCCCTTTTGCCTGTGACCATCGCAAAGTAGTCCCCAAATATTACTTAATGATTTTTGTAATGTAAATCAAAAGGCAATTCCCTGGATTATCACATACAAAGCAATGCCCCATAAATATTTTTAGTGGAATATGGCACTAATTATAATTTTTACAGTGTTTTCAAAGAAATATCTTCAACTGAAATCTTTTGTCTGCTTTCCAATGCTTCCAATTTCAGATCCTCTATGTCTATACTTTACTTTTTTATGGTAAATGGCTCATGTTTTGCATGACCACAGAAGTAAGAATACTCCAAATACTAAGGTCTTTAAAAAGTTACAGCTATTAACTGAAACACAGTTGATCCTGAAAACAGTTCCTTTCCTAAGAAAGATAAAGATTCACCAATGCCCAGAGCCACACATGAAGTTCACTTCTCCTTCAAGCTAACAGGTTCCATGAAATCAAATTACTGAGGTTTCTTCCTGTACTTTGTTACTATTCCACAATGTGAATCATGACCTTCCCCCCAATCACTTATCCTTATTTAAATTTTCTTTTTCTTCTAAAAAATATCAATTAAATATATTTTTACATTACAATTCTCATTTCAGCTTTGCACTCGCCTTCCAGCTCTTTCCACACCACACAGAAGCTCAACTAAATTTTCTATTTGGTCTGGACAAATATGACTATTTTTAAGCAAACACAACACTAGTCCTTTTCAACCTCTTACATTGTAGCCTGAATGTGTTAAAAAACTCTCTGCTAGCTTTTCTCTTTTTTTTTTTTTTTTTTTTTTTTTTTTTAAATCAAGGGTAAGATATGCACATATTTTGTTCATGCTCTTCATTTTATGGATGATAGTGAGGAAATTAATTAGAAACATATGAGTAACCATAATTTTTTTCCCTCCTCACTCAGACTTCCCTTTTATGAATCTGTCACAAGGTAACTCTAGACCTCATCCCTTAACAAAGAAATACTGAGATAGTGCCTTAGGTTCATAAAGAAATGTTTACATAAGAAACAGATAATTAAGTTCTTCTGAAAATAGGAAAAGCTGTAAAATTCTGATAAGGAGCTAAAAGTGCAACTTTTTCCAGTTTGCTCAGCACATTTACTAATGATATTTTCCTTTCTTGTGATCCTGCCAACCGCAGAACCTGGACATCACAGTGCAGGCTCATGGGTATTTTGTCTCAGACCAACCTTAAATATCTGTTTTTCATTAATTCTCAGCTTCATCTTGGGATGGATTCCAGTTCAGAGGAATAAAAGTCAAGTTGACAAACATCAAATGTAAGAAAGCAGACCAATTTTTTTTAATTAACTGTGTTCTACAGCAGTGAGAAGTCAGCTCAGTGCATTACCCCTGTTTTCTGCTCTGTGACTGAATATGTGGCCAGATCCTGAACTTTTGACTGTCTCCTGATCAAAAATAGTGACTCCCAGTTCTGCAGCTCCCTCTGAAGACCTGGGCAACTACTCAGGTCCTTGGGGATGTAGCTAAGAGCCAAAATCCGGTGGGATTATGACACTGCAGAGCATGAAGATAATGTAGAGTACAACCCTGGCTACTTCAGAGCTGGACTGAGAGCTGTACTCTAACATCTCAGAGAAGGGAGTGTGTGTTCATGCAGACCAGCTGGTTCATTATTACAATTATTAAATGACAAGGGCTTAAATGGATTATCCACCATCTCCTGCTAACTTCTCCAGTTCACAGCTCCTCAGAGTGTAAGTCAACTTCCATCAACTCCAGACAGCTCTGCTGTCTAGAAATACTGGAAGGTCAAGGCTATGTCTCATAGCATATCAGATATTATTTTTGTCTGTTAATTGTCCCATTATGAGGATAAGGACAATCTTGTAGTCAGTGAAAAAGAAATATTTATACCAAATAGTACTCAGAGGACTGAACTCTCTATTATATATTTAAGCCCATGGGCCTAATGAGATGCATCTCAGAGTCCTGAGGTGTTTGGTTAATGTAGTTGGAACTATATGATCTTTCAAGGGCCTTTCCAAACCAAACTGTTTTGTGACTTTGTTGCTCTGCACTTGCTATAGCCACATACATAGGACAGTTTTAAGTCAACCACTCTGCTCTGGTACTTTTTTAAACTAATAGGTAACATTCTCTGCAAGTGAAAATGATGGCACAAAATACAGTCAGCAAAACCCAGTGCTATCGGTGAATACAGAATGAATTCCCTGGGTATTAGAGACCTGGGCATAAAACCCAGAAAATACCTGGCCTACTTTTCCTTGCATTAAGGATGTTTTTCTCTTCTTTCCCATCTCCTCTGGCATTTACATCTGTGTCTAGGGCACACTATAGGGAAGAAAACTGTCATATAAGATCTGGGGGAAAGATGGGATGATAAAGATTGAATGAGATGTGAGTGTGACATGCACAATGGATAAGTCCTGGAAGAGTGAGAACATAGAGCCAGCTGCCATATCTTCCAGCTGCACACCTGGCTGACAACTCCCAACCGTGTCCAACTACCAGAGACCATGAAAACACAGAAAAGGGCAGGCAACAGGAGCACTGTATCAGATCCCCAAGCAAGGACAAATGTAACCATGGTTTTGACCATTTTCTATAAAGTTTTTTATATGGGTAATAAAACAAATTAACACCCAAATGTCAGTGTCTTCAGTGTAAAAGGAAGGCCAACACATAACACCTGTCTACCAGATAATTCTGTGTGGTCTCTACACAGAGAGAGACTGTCAGAGATTTCATGCACCATTCACACCAACCATTAGGATGCTTCCACACAGCAAATTTATGGGATGAAAACAGCTACAGCAAGTCCCTGTACAAGACAGACAAAGACAGACACATATCCTCTACAGACAAACTGAGGCTCTAAAGATCATTATCAGGGTTATGCAGATCTCTGAAAAGTCATAAAGGGCACAACTCTGAGGCCATAGGGAAAGAAGCACTGCAGTCATATGCTGAGTCCAGCAGCCATGTGCTGCTCATTGGAGTGAATCCAGCAGCACACCTGATAATGCATACATGCTGATAAACTGACAGAAGGAATTTGATATGTTTTACAACGCTGCATAACTTAGAGCTGTATCCAGAAGCACCTTCCAAAGCAATGACTTCAGACAGGCATCCTACATGGCTGTATCCGAGCCAGGAGCAGCTTGGATTCACAGCCTGCTCAGTCTGCTCCTCCCGACGCTACCTCTTGGAGCAGCAAGATCCCACTCCATATCCCAGCCCTCAGAGGGGCTGGAGCTCTCAGGAAAAGGTCTTGTAGGATTTTGATGGAGTCAATGTGTGTGTGTGTGTCTACACATGATTTCGTGGCATGCATTCAGAGCAGACAATGGGGCTAATGATCCTACCTCACTCCAGTGATGGAAGCATAACTGCAGAGCACTTGGAAGGTGCCCGAGTCAGAGGCAGAGAAAGGATTTCAGGAAAGATTTAGTCCAATATTATTCATCAGCTACAGCAGGACAGATTAGTGGGCATTCACACAAACCTTTTTCTTAAGCAGGATAAAGCCTGCTTTTCCAGGAAAAGAAAACCAACAAAACACACTCCTCCTATTGCTGAAAACAGCATTAGTACCTAATGAGATGTAAGGCAGAATAGATTGCTCCCACTCTCCCATGCTCTGTTTCATCTCCATAAACACAGCCAAAGTTAGCAACCCATGAAGGTAAATACCACCACCACCACCAAGGTGTCTGTGAAAAGCCATGATATCCAAACACAGAGCTCTGTGTGAAACATATCTGTGCCACTAAGCATGAAATTCTGGCACTGCTGAAGGCAGTGGGAATTCTGCCAATAATTTTGGACAAGGAAGGATTTTATCCTCATCTTCTAATTACAAAGTCCTCTGTGAAATACAAAAGAAGGCAAAGTTTTTGCCTTGTTTATATAATGCTTTATTCCTAAATATCATAAAGCTTGCTCTAAAAAAAATTATGTAAAATTTTAGACGCTACAATTTCCATCTGAAAATTGATCCCTTAAAGAGAGATATTCATGGATAAAAATTTAAAATGGTGATCGGAACTCCTATTACTTTTACCATTAGAATTATTGCTACAGGGTTAAATATTTCTTAAGAGGATCTGCTTCTCATATGACAACAGACTAGGAGTTGCCAACAGAAGCATAGATGTTAATTGCAAACATTTATTATACTACCAGGGTTTACATTTAGCAGCTGTCAACATTACTGACAACTGTAACAGAAATCAGAAAAAACAGAATTTCTGCTTGCCAGAAGGGCAGCTGGTGCTTGATTTTCCTGCTATTGATGTTCCTTTTTTATTTACTTTTATAATGTGTTAAAAGCAAGTCCTTCACCAAGATTTATTTAAGGCCATTCTTTACCTAGCATAGAGGAACTTATTAGCAGGCAACTACTCAAAAATAAATATTTTAAAGAATGTGCTTCAAACTCTGATGCAATCCATTCCTCATCAGCTTGATGAAGCTAGATTGCAGAGATATCAAAATTTAATGGGCAATCTTTTTTTCAGTACTCAAAACTACCTTTCAAAAAAGAAAAAAAAAAATCCAGACCTCAATGGTTTATTAACCTAAATATTATCAACAGAAATAAACTCAAATTCTTCAACCTAAAAATATGGTAACAAAGTGATGCTGCCATAGTAGTGTTGGCATTTTCTTTTAAAAATCATACTTACATGGACTTATAAGTCGAGATATGGCTAAACTAATAAGCTTTACACTGAACAAAGCTGCAGCAGCTGTCAAGAATTCTTCATAAATTTACATCTCAACAAAGTGAAAGGGATGGACCAAACCAGAGGAGCAATACTGCTTCCATGGATTAAAGATGTTCTCCACCTGCCTATCTGATTCAGCAATGTGCCTACAAGTGCAGTGGCAGATAACAGGGCCACATCCACATTAGAGGCCAGGGCCACTAAAGAATCTCCCAGGCTGCAGTGTCTGGCTTGCTGGCAGATGCTTAGCCTAGAAAAGTCTGATACAGAAGGGTAACCTGTGAATCACTTCAAGTTGCAGGTTCCAGGATCTACTATAAGAGTTGAGAGCTACTGATTTACTGTAACATACTGAAGATGTCTCGCTCTCTGATAGCTGAAGAAAGAAAAAAAAAAAAAAGAAAAAACAACACCAGCCAACCAAATTAACAACTCCAAGTCAGTGATGGGTTTTCCCAGAATGGAGGGAGAAGATATCCTCCTCTGGGCATATTTGATAGAAGAATGGCCGAGTGAGCGAACACATCTACACAAAACAACTCAAAAGGTATTCCAGTCTTTTTCTTTTGACAACTTTTTTTTTTCCATGTTATAAACTTACTATTATTTAAAACTTTGCAAACATAATCCTTTATGAAACAAAATGAGTCTTACAGCATCTTTTAAGACTTAGTATCCTAATCCCTAAATCATAGTCTTTAATATTGTGATTATGCACTTGCTAAATACATAGAGCCTGAAGAGATTTTCTACTTCTTTATAGATCTTTTCCCATATGTGCTATTTGTCTTAGCCATGTTTTCTTCCTTTTTCTTGTGCAATATATTTTTCCTATACTTCTGATATTTCTCCACAGTGTAACATATCAGTGAACCAAAGAATAAGACACAGAGTTCACATGTCATAAAATTATAGTGTGCCTGCATTATGGTGGGCCAGAAGGACTTGTCATCCCAAATTGCAGTTGTTTCCTATTGGCATGAAGGCATCCTGGGTGTTAGGACTGCAGAATCCCAAACTTTCTACCATCATTTGTCTGCAGTTGAATCTGATGGGTGCATGTGCTCTTCTCTCAGAGCATGTTACAGGCACTAGCACATGGTGTCTTAAACATGGCTCATTTTATTTCTTGTGAATGAACAATTTAGTTCTGATTTTATCATAAGACCTTTACATAATTTACAGAAACTATGTTGTCTGGAAGAGAATAATTAGAAGAAGGGAGTGCAATTTGTGATTGCTTTCCTCACACTTGTTATTTGCCAGATTCCTGAAGGCCAAGAAGCAAATTCAATATTTTTCATTTGGAAACATGCCAGTGTTACTCATGTTTAATCTTGGACATTTACTAGCCTTGACAGACATACTTGGAAGCAGAAACAGTTTAAAGGACTCAAATTTCCTAAGCCTGCCTTTTGTCTTTGAGGTTCATTGCCACAAATGAATTAAGATTTCCAACATCACCCAGACCCTCATGCATGGGAGCAAAAATGAGCTGCCACCTGAAAACCCTCTCACACATCACACCTTTGTGCCAAAGAAACCTACTCAATGGAAACAGTTCCATTCTCAGGACAGAGACAAAAATAAATACTACTGACATTTCTAAATGACAAGATAGGGAGAAACCTCTGGTTCAGTTAAATTTTGGGCCAAGTTCTTAGAATATTTTAAAATTATGTTTTTTCAATACCTTTTTATTTCAGTAAGCAAAGGACTAAAAGGTTGAAGAATATAGGTCCCTGGAAGCAATCTGAGTTGCTGAAAGACTTGATTTTTCCACAGATTCCCTGTTCTGCCATTTTCACATGAGCTGGAAGTTAATCAGCTGATATTTGGACAGTGCTTTTTAATTAACAATTCTTTAGGTAATTAGTAATTTCTTTCAATGATCTTTACAAGCATCAGAAACAGAACAGCTTAGAATGCAAATGGATATTCAATATCTCCACCTTGTGCAAAAGCCCTTGCCCCTCATTGGATCTGCACTTGAAGATAGAAAACCATAAAACCAAACCTAGTAGGAGAAGGAAGACTCCCAGCTGTTAAGTTCACATAATTTTTAGCTGTTTGATGTTAATCAGTAACTTCCTAAGATATTGATGCACTTCATAATACATAGAAATATTTGTGTGTCAACAATAACATACAAAATACAAGCCTGACCCAAGTATTCACAGAATTTCTTTCTAGCCTGGCAAAATACCTTGTGGCCTAAAAGTTCTTTGAGACTTAATGGCAAAAGGAACACTGCATTCAACACTTCCATGGCACACAATAGCATATTACTTATTAAACTATAGCTATATTATTACAGCTACTAGTTATAAAAGAGTAATTTCTTGCATGGAAAGTCTGAAATTACTCCCTTGTTAGCAACTAAAGCGTCAAAGTTCATAAAATATGAAACATTACCAAAAATACTGAATATGGCACTTTCAGTGTATGTATTAACATGCTTCCATTGACATATAATTTCATTTTTAGTTCACTATCTTAAAAGTACTCAAATTACACAGGAATCTGCAGATACATCCAGAGTGCACTGCACAGTAATGAGGAGAGGAATTCTTGCCTGCTCTGAACTACTGTCAAATGATATTTCAGTTTGCAAGCGGTGTCAGATGACTTTACTTTCCAATACTTTGCTGTGTTTCATGAAAAAATATGAGAAAAGTAGTCTGATTTATTTTCCCTGCCTCAGATGTGAGCTGTGTTTCTACCACATATCTGCTCAGAGTTCCCAAAAATACAGAAAAACACACTAAATGTCTCCCCAGAAAGACAGTGATACAATTCACTAATCAAGCAAATTACATGGAATAGGAAAAAAAGTGGATGCTCAGTTATTGATGGCAGACTGAGGCCATAAAAATACAATAAAACATCTCTGTTTATTACCTTTTTATGGGAGTGTTTTGACTTTGGATTTCAGTATCCAACAGAAAAACAGATCCATTATAGAGCTGCAATTAGCACATGTGTCTTTTGCCTAAATCCTCCCCGTTCCCCAAGAAGGAATGCAGACATTTCCCAGCGTGTCTCTGCTTTAATCAAAGCGTGTCAGCCAAGATGCAGAGAGGCCAAGGAGGAGCTAAAAGCCCTGGGTGTCCCAAGAGTTTGTCTGTGTGTGTTCCCTGCTCAGGAGGTCACAGACGGAATTGGATGAGGGACACTCATCACAATTTGACTTTTGTTGAATTATGGAGGTTTTTTTTCTGCACTGTTGTCCTTAATAACCTGCTTCGGTCCTTCCTAAGAGCCAGGCTTCCTCCAGACTTTGCCTCCCTGGTTCCTGGGAGCAGTGTCACAGACCACACAGCACTCACTCCACTACATTTCCTGACTTTTTTGACATATTTCCTCTTAAAAATAAATCAACTCCTCTGTTGTAGTGAAGCAGAAGGATGACCACAGAAGGACACATCATGCCAATATTTTGAAGCTTTTGTAACTACACCATTAAATGATGACAGTAATTTTCTCAGCACAGCTCCCTTCAACTGCACATCTTGGATGCATTTTGTCAGTAGCTATAAGTAGGTTGTGTTTGTTGACTCACTGTGGATTCAGCTTTTCCCCACATGCTGTACATCTGCTGCACATGCCTGCACAGCTCCCACCCTTCAACACCCACAGCACACTGACATACTGAGTAACAACATGTGAAAGATTTCTACTCAGCTTGGGCATCAAAAAAAATCCCAACCTGATTATTATTATTTTCCATCTCCAAAACAAATCTGCAAGATTTAGTATAAGCCAGTTTTTTAATTTCAAAGTGTTTTTTGCTACTGTACCTCTCCTAAGAAATTCAGATCAAATGACACTCTTTCAAGTAAATTTTCGGTTTTCTTCAACAATTTTTTTCCTTTATTGAATGCTTTAATACAACCTGGCCCTAATCCTACAACTCACTTAACTTCCCAGCTGCTAATTTCTATGTGCAACTAAAACCTGTCAGTAATTGGCACTTAGCATTTCATTCAGATGAAGAAAATCTGTCAAACATTTGTTATATGTAACATGAAAGCAAAAATAAGAGTCTCTGAAGTTCTGTAGACTGAAGTCTCTCTCTGTGTTGGAAAACTCAGCATTTTCTGAGAAATATTCCAAAAAAAAGAAGCAGATGGAAGGAATAATTTCTACCTTTTAGGGGACACCATGGGTGAAGCAATTGTGAACATAAGCTCAGGTGGGGCATAGCTTCTCCAATTATCTTATTTTTGAACACATTGGAAAGGACTTGCTTTTAGAGAGGCAAACAGGTAAGCTTATTTCTGTGTTTTGTTCTGTAGGTTTTGTGTAATACCAAGCAAGATCTGATAACACACATGAAATTAAGAATGGTGATCCTTCCCTTTCTCCCCCATTTATTGTCCCTTAGCTGTTTAGACTGCAAACTGCAGTAGGCTTCTCTCTTGACATTATAACAAAAGGAATAGCAACATAGTCATGAGCATTAAAATTAATGAGAATCTTAAAATCAAAACAAGAAAATATTATAAACAGATGAATATAAAACTATATATCCACATATATCCACAGCAGAAAACAAAACTTAATTCTTGAATTAGTACATAAGCATACTACCTGTCAGAGTTTCAGGTAGATTTTACAATGAAGTATCTTGCTCAGGACTGCATATATTTCCTTCCCCATACATAATTAAAGTTCTTCCTATTTTACATCCCATAAATATTCACTGATGCAAGAGGGGAAAATAGAACACTCTCTTCCCAAGACGCTGACAGGACCAAGCAGAACCTCATAAGGGATCCCTTCAAAGATCATCTTCTCTTGGCCAGAGAAACAAATTTAAATGATCTTATATGAGCCTACTGTTACCAATTGCACTCCTGAATTATACATGATTTTTGACTGCTCATAATAGGAACAAACTACAGAGTTTCATTAGTACATTTCAATTACTGTAGCCATTCTTACTCCTTGTTTGTTACAGTTAATTTTAATTTTTAGAACAGTCTTGCACATTTGCTATCAGCATTGATGCCACACTCAGAAAAAGGCTCATTATACTCCTTACACATTCTGTCTGTGCTGCCCAAAAGTGTACAAATATAACTACAAATTCTAGAAAATTCTGCAACTTTACTTCATGTACCACCAGTCTTTTGGTGCCTATAGGAATAATTTTTGCTTAAACAAGAGTTTGAATTTAATCCAGTATCTGAAACTTGTGAAGCATTAATGTCACTTGATCTTTGTAGGAGTTAAGACACACACATTAGCACAGTACCTGCAAAATATAGCAAGACATATGTTAACTATAGCCCCATTTTGACCACCTGTCAAATATCTTTACACAAAATATGCCAGAAATTAAGCTGTCACTGGTCAAAAAAAAAAAAAATTATGCAACAGCATTTGCCTTACGCTGATACAAGTGTTTTGAAGATTCACCCTTGTTTTAGTTAAAGTGGTGTTAGTCAAAGGAATAGAGCTCAATTCTTTAGTAGAGTCAGTACAGTTGTGCCAATGAAGGAACATGTCTTCCTCCACCCATCTTCCAGAACCAGGAAAGGACTTGATCCTCTCCACTTTGGGCTAATCATTGTCAAAGTCAGTTTCTGCTCTGGAAAACTACAGGACACCATTTCTGAAAGGCAGGTGTCCTGCCTGTCCAGGTGGCCAACAGCTAAGCACCCTCTGGAGGGCCCGGGTACAGCTCCTTACCCCACGTCAGGGCTCCTCTACTGAAGCAAATCTCCCTTGTGTTCCCCCTCTGGCCAAGATGGGAGCCAAAGCATGATATCTAAGCATTCCTGAACTGGGTGTCTTTGGGACAAAGCCACGCTGAGCTTCAGGAGTGCTCTTGTCACCAGAGGACATTCAGTAGTTCCCTGAACCAGGCCAATGGCATCCTGATGAAAAATCTTCCGAAATCTGTGCAGTGTTGGTTCAGGACCCTACACCACCCATTCTTCTCTACAGACCTGCCTTTCCTGAGCTGCGGTTGTTGTTAATTCAGGTGCAGTCCATACGTAAACTGGAACTGTGCACTAAGACTGAGGACAGCTCCACTCCTGCCAAATTCCTGCTGGTTTGCTCTCAATGAGGAGTGCAAATCTGTAATCTAAATCAAAACTGCCTCTACCACTAAAATTTGGACAAGGCCATGAGTCTGGGAGTCAGGGATTTCCCACTACATTTGCCAGAGCAGGTGACCTCGCAGAGGCGACTCAGTGCTGTTGGGTCTCACCACCGCATACATCACACAACACGCTGCCACCTGCAATCCGACACCAGCTTTGGCTGAGCTCGTTTTCCATTCCACACCATTTCCTCCTGATGTTTATCATCAATAAATAAAGAGACATGCTGCTACCACAGCTGCTCTGCACCTACCTAACCCCTTCTTAGCTTACAGGCACATGCAGCCTCCCACCCCCAAAACCCACAGAGCTGGCAGAGCAACACCGATGGAACGGAGACACCATCAGTGTCCAAGAGCTGTCTGTTTGCATGTTAATGGTTAGAATTCTCTCAGCACCACCATTGTAAATCTCCACTTCAAACGCTGATCCACGCAAATTTAGAACTGCAATAAAACATTTAAGTTCCTAGATTATAAAAATAACTCAGGTTTTATAGCTGTCAGAGAAGTAAGAACTAAAGCATGAATTAGTGGGTGCAGAGAAAGCCGGAGAAGAAATATCCATGTTCAGTAATGACACTTTCAGATCCTGATCAACATAAAAATTGAGTAATTAGATAAAGCAGTAAAGATTCTGAAAGCAGCCTGAAATGCCATTCATTTGACAATGAGAATGTGCACAAGGAATATGGGACAATTGGGATTATCTGTTTGGGTAAAATGTGAGGAATGCTTTAGCCTGTCTGCTCTGTGCTGGGTGACTGCCCGAATCCATCCACCTTCCAACAGGACAAACATCTGCTGCCCCCCAGCATCCACCCACCCATGCACCCTCTGGAAAACCAAAAATGCAGGTGTTGACAAAACCTGGGAATTCTCAGAAAAATTTTGACTTCATCAAGCTTGCACAGCAATCTAATGGAGAAAATTCTAGAACAACTTGCATTTCAGCTCCCTTCCTTCTGCTTGGCTTACCAAAAAGCATTAGAAACATCACATTTGAAAGAGCATTTGCATTTTAGCAAAGGAGGGAGAGCCATGTCGAGTTGTGTGCCAAACCAAGCTATTTTAGATCAGTTTGTTGGCCATTTATGCTTTCATTTCAACTTAAGGCCAAGTAAAAATGCATCTAGCATGAAAACAAATATAATCTCATATACACAAGTTCTGGACCTTAAAAGAACAGCTTTAAGTTTCCTAGTGCCTCATTCAGTTAAGTTTGAAGAACACCAATGTTTCAATCCAGTTTAAAATCACTAGGAACACTAAAGTTTTCAAATCCATAATTTAAATATCTCACCCTCACAGAAAATAAGGTGTAACTCAAATAGAGATGGACAAAAACCAGTTGTATTAATTAATCAGGTAACCAGTAAGACATAGAGCTATAGAGGTTTTCCAGCTGTGGCCAGATCATTACCCACTTCTGCCTTCCCTAAAATTTATGTCTTTCTTTGCCTTCTACTCTCTCCCAGCAGCCTTCCCACTGTACTCAATAAGAAAACCAAGCATGAGTCTCCTTCATTTTTCTAAAAAAACACCTCCAAATTCTTCACTGAGCATGTAGCTTTCCAAAGTATTGAACACAACCTTCAACTGTTTATTCAGAAAACACTTCTGCTGAAATGCCCAAAGAAGTCAGCTACCTGGGTTGATCCTGCAGTAGTCTACAATAACTGGTACTGCATTTATTCATAGACTTAAAGAGCTGCACACTTCAGTTGGCTTACATACACTATGCTCTTCCATTTTTGTTAATATGCTCAGTTCTTTCTCATTATATGCAAGTGTAAGCTTTTACTTTAATTCATGTACTTCAAATTATAACTATTGAAAGGGTGAAGTAATTTAGGAAGAGTGACTGGAGTTGTCATGATCATAAATATCTTCAATATGGAAAACAGATGCCTTATCTCTATGTTTATTTTCACCTTGTACCTTTATAACCTTTTCATAAAGCATGATTGCAGCCTTGGTCCTTTTACAACAGATTTTAATTAGAATTACTGATGAATTAATTAGAATTACTGCTCTACATGAAAGCAGTTTTAGTTTGCAGTCACTATATGCTGGGTTATGTTTGCTTATGTATTTTATTTTTGGCCTTGGTGATGATTTCTACAGATCCTAACAGAAACACATTTCAAACTCAATAATGGAGACAGAAATAAAATAACAGTGAGACTGATGTGCCACGCACTTCTGTTTGACAAAGTGCACCCATTTCATCAAGAGTTAACTCAAAATGCTTACTAATGCAAATAATCCATCCACAGAATGAGCTAACTTCAGCAAGAGCTCATATGTAATGTTTACTTATGTGTAAAGATAGCAAGAATTTGGTACTACAAAATGAACAATTACAATATCAGTTTATGCAAGTATCAGTTTCTCTTCAATATATGACCATCACTGTTATGTGTTACAGCCAAAATTACAGATTGAATTCTGGATGTCACTGTCAGAATTGCAATCGTAATTACTAGGGCAGTTTAAAAAGAAGCACTCTTGTTATAATTTCCTGGTTTGTTTGTTTTTTAATTATTATTTTTTGCCTGGACAGATACTTCTAGTGAATCCAATAAAATGCAATACTATAATTCACAGCTGCAGTGCTAATGGCTAGAGAAAGAGGAAACCATTAAGAGACAGCCTCTCTACTGCTGAAAGCTGCTAATAATCCCACTATTCCTCATTTTTATGACTGCATATTTTATGAATGATAATCTGCTCATTACATATTGCCATAAATATTTTGGTTTAGCAATGAAAACAGGCATCAATAAAGTATACACCCTAGAAGCTTCTCTGCTAATACTTCAGTGTCTCTTAATGTATATCATGGTGATATTTTCCCCTGGCCCCCCACACTGGGTAACTATGTGAACTATTATTTTTAGCTGGAAGAAGTTCATGCATAACTTATACACTATCTGCAGCTATAAACCAGCTTTGTCAGATGCCTGAAATCATACTGAATCTGCCTCATTAATTTTCCCCCTGCTGTACAATATAGCCATCCAATGTATTAATATTCCTACAGCTTACATAGTCTTGACCCAACAAAGCAATGACAATACTGTAAATTCTGCATCTGAGCATTACTCATATTACTGTGTGCTTCTACCTTCACTCAAGCTATTACAATCATAGGTGGATGTAATCCAAGGTACTTAAGAATTGAGGGCAAGCTATAAAACCCACTGAATTTTAAAAGCTATTTTAACCTATTTGGAAATACTTTAATTTTCAGCTTCATGTATCCCAGGTATCTCTGTTAGCTTGAAAATTCACAAGAAGTCCCAGAAGTTTTTAATCACCTCTGCAACAATTTGAGACTGATGCCATTCCTTCCTCCTGGTAAAATAAACTTTTATTAACCATTCTTTTGAATTACAACTCCTAGTACTGATTTTAATACAACAAACTTTGGTAATCTGCTTTTAAATTTCATAAAGGCTTATTTTTTTGGTTGGTTGGGTTTATTTATTTTGGTTAGAGCATATGACAGCTATAGTTCTCTTATTCCATTTGTGAGCCAATTAAACCAATTTTCAAAATTACCTGGTAGCTTGGTACAAGTCAGGCTAGGTGTGCTCCCCAGAGGAAACTAGAAAAATGCAGCATAACTGCTGGGTTAGAACCAGTTTATGCAGGGGTAATAAACTGGCATACAATTGTTGCTAAGCTCCAAAAAATCAACATAAAATAGTACTTAAATGTGAAAAGTGCTGTGGGATTTCTGCTCTAATTAGTGTGCTGCTTTATCAGAAGAGTGTTTAGTAACCAAAAGTGAAGATTTTGCCACATTAAAAAGACAAAAGCAAGGAGAGCTACTCTTGGCTTTCTATTTCTATTTCATGGCATGTTTACAAGACTGTTCTGTAAGCACAATTAACACAGATGTTTTGCTACTGATTTGACTCTGATGCTTCTCTGTCCCTTCTGTGTCAACAGTCCCCTCTCAAGATCCCCCACAGCCTCTCAAAAGATTTACTTTTCTTGTTTCTCCAATTATATTCTTCTTTCTTTTTCCTCCCACTATATTCTGTCTTTCCCTGTCAATAAAAGACAGTAAATGCCTTCCCCAGCCTGGAGTTGCACACAAACTGGCCAGAATGTTCTGCTGCTGATTGATCATTCAGCTACTGCCAAAAAGAACAGATAGTATCTGAGTTTTCCTTGCTTTTCTCCCAGTGGGAGATTAACAGGTCTCCTTCCATTACTGAACTGCTGATTTTCACCAAAAGAAAAAAGAAAGGGAAAAACCCAAACAAACAAACAAAACCCAAACCAAAAAAGAAAAGCAGAAAAAAAGGCAAGATCTTAGTACTTTTGATAACCTAGGCTTCTACTAAATTTTTCTAACACAGGCTTCAAATGTTGTTGGAGAAAAAATAGGATTGACTGGTGGACGTGATTACAGACACAGGTTTTCTTCAGAAATCAAGCTCCCTTCCCAGAAAATACAAAACCTCCATCAGCCATTATGGACTTTTCAGAATACCGTGACAATAAAAGGCCATTTCTGGACAAGGCATCAACCCCCTCAAACTAGAAAATACAGGAGAAAAATATAAATCTTACTGCTAGAAGTATAATCAAACGTTACACTGTTTGGTCTTTTCCATTTACTATCCAGGTAGAACAGCCATATTTTATCTTGGCCAAGAGAAACCTGTCATGGTTATCAAGATGCATTGTGCTGGTCATCTTCTGTCCAGCCCTACATCTTGCCCAAGGCTCAGAACTAAGAGACAAACACAAAAACATGGGCTTAATTCCAAAAATTATTTTAAAGCAATAACAAAAAGGTTGCTGCCCTAGGGACATTTAAATGAATAATAAAACTGTTACATTACTGACTATCTGGAGAGGTCAGCATTTCTGTTTGGGGTCTATGTTGCAAATCAAGCTATAAATCAAGCAAAACAATAACTTGTCATACTTTGCATTAATGTCTGATGGACAAAATAATCCTCCTGAGCATTAGGTTCTTACATGTGAGAGTAATAGCCTAGAAAGATACTCAAGTCCATCACAGATTTCTATTATGCAAGGTCCTACAGATAAACACACACCTGCACAGGCATAAATGGGAGCTACAGTAGTGCAAGCCCAAATATGTGAGGATGAGATAAATCAGAAAACAACAAACCCCAAAAAACTCAATCAGCCCCCCTAAAAAACCTAAATACAGTCTTTGATTTACACATTGCACAAGTGACTGCTGAAAACCAGGAAAGCAAAGCTCGTCACTTGCATCGCAAGAACAAACCACAGTTTAGGTTTGAACGTTAAAGAAAATTGTATGTAAAAGTTTCCTGCTTACGAATGTAAAAGTTTCCAATTTATGACCCGGCATTGCTCTAAAATCATGCAACAGCAATTATGGACAAAAGTCCCTCCACAGCAGTAACCATGTAATTTTTTTTTTCCATATCAGTGATAATATTTTGGTTTAATGTTCTACAAGTTTTATTCTCATTAAAAATGCCTTTTAAAAACTATGTCTAAAGATGATCAGCATTTCCAGTAAATCCAAAATGCAAGCTTGGAATATTCAACCATTAAAACACTGCTAAAAATTGCACAGAACAATTCAAAATTCAGAGTAAACTTGTCAAGTAAAGGTATTTATTTTTTTAAGAACTGGGGGCAAAAAGGGTCCTTGAGTCCTCCAGGTAGATCACACACACAAGAGAATCTGACCTCATCCATTTTTTGCTGTTGTTTTTACAGGGTTGTTTGACATACAACTTTTTTTGGTAGCAGCTTGGCTGAATTAAAAACAAACAACATGACTTTTGGCTGTTATTGGTGTTTGGGGCAATAAATTGTATATTGACAAAGAAAAGCACGCCAATGTTTTCAGTTTAGGAACTGCCAGAAAGAAACAACCTTTAAAAATTTAAGCTGCCAGTTCATGCTTTGGTTTGGGGTAAATATCAGATGTTGAATATTTTTCCAAGAAAACATGCCAGAGAATTCAAGACCAGAGTGCTGAATTCTCCATGCCAGGGCATGTACTCCACACTTATTCCACACTCCTTTTTCCCATTATCGATGTGGCAGAGAGCCTCTGAACTGTGCCAGAGTCTGCTCCCTATCAGCTAATATTAACAAGAGCCAAGTGTAACATTACATTTTTACTTCTTGGAAGCCTTACCCTGTGCGCCCAGGGCTATTTGAAATAACCAGTAGATGTCAAGACTAGAAAAAGTTCTGTGGGAGGGATCTAGAGGGAAGTTAATTCAGAGCTCTGTCTTTGGAAGTAAAGGACAAATGACTGGTTTGAATTTTTTAAAAATTATTTTTAATTTCTGAGTGACACCTTACTCCCTTATTCCACACAGTCTTCAAAAGACAAAATTATTTTCTTCCTCCTAAAAACATTCTTAAACATTATGATTGATCTTTCCAGCAGAATTCCTTGGTGACCTCACCAAAATACTAGGTATTGAGTCTTCATTGAAGTGTTGGAAATAAAAAGTAAATATATTTAAAAAAACCCATCCAACGAAAACCAACCATTTTAGAAAAGGGCTTAGTAGAGGTTTGGTGGCAAGCATAGCAGAGATACAATCATGAGTGATGTAATACCTAAAGAATTGAATCAGAGAGGCACTGAACCTTGACATAAATAATCAAATGACCATGAACATTTCTAGAGATGTAGCAGAAGGGAACCATTGGTAGCTACATCTTAAAAAGATGAGTCCTCAGTATATGCAATTTAAGGTGGGGGAACCCTAATGACAATGGGCATAACCTTCAATTACGACTGACAAAAAAGGGATTTTCGTCTCTTACACTACATTATGTGTTCTAGAAAACAACATAACTCACATTTAGCATCCTTCCTATAGACTTGAAGGAAATCATACTTTTTATGGGGACATTTGTGTATTTTTTAGTCCACAGCCTATGTGATGTCCACAGCAACCCTGCACACAGTTCCCACTCCACCATAGACAAGGCTAGACCATGCTAGCAGCTCCCTGGGGATGAGCCATCCCTTCCTGAACGTGGAACACTGGAGTCCATGACACATTTCACACTGCTGAACACACACAACACTGTTCCCCAAAAGAGATGGAGAAGAGCTCAGCTCACAAGAGGAGAGTTCTCAAAGGAGCAGCTTTTGGGATCCACCACTTAAAGTACAATCACTTGAACCTCTCCAAGATTCACAAAACCTTGATGGAGCAGAGCTCCAGCTCCAGACTTTTACTGAAAGAGCCTCAAGCCCTCCCTTCACAGCAGGCCCTATGAATTCCTTCTGACTTCAGATCACCTGTGAGGAACCAAGAAAACAACTTTCTTGCACAACAGACAAAACATGACCCATCCTATAAACAGGCTACCATTTATGTTCCTGTTTGTTCTGAGCCAGAAACATTTTCAGTTTAGGGAAAGGACAGCTTCATAACTACCCACACTCCCCCTGCCCCCCAGAAGAAATGGTCCCATCATTTTGATATAACTGGTTGAATAGTCTAAAGTTTCTGGGAAATATGCAAGAAAACATGCATGAAGTTACAATTACTTCAACAAAAGTAATTCAAAAGAGGATGTTGCCTTTAAAAACTCTTTGCATGAGGTAGAAATGCTAGAGAATTAAACAAATCTGGGCTGGCAGTGCAATAAGCCTGAGTAAGAAACAGTGTTAATTAAACCTGTTAAGGATCACAATGAAAATTGGAATCTCTCCAGTTCCAACCCAAAGCTGTGCTAATAGGTTATCTACTGTCTTTGCTGTGTCCTTGCCTAGATCAAATTATCTTTTAGCTTTTCTACTGAATGAAGAGAAGGGGCTTAGCTCTCGGAAGAAAAAACGTGTAAGAAATACCTCTAAGCTGCAGATGATCTGGGGGAGCTAACCTATGACACAGAGCTCATTCCATATTGTTGCTCTGAACTTCTGAGGATTCAAAAAGGATTTTTTACCATTGGAAGCAAGTTAATAGAGTTGGAGATAAGTTTCAGGGATGTGATAAAGTTAATTCCCCACCTGTCCACTCCTTGTCATATATCCCCAGATTTACAGCAGCTGAGTCCAGGAGCTGGGGCAGGGGGGACAGGGCATTGTGTGGCAGTGATCAGGAGTGGAAGAGCCACAGTGAGTGATTTGACAGCAATCACTGATCAACACAAAAGTCATCCGTCTATTCTGACATACTGGGAAACAACGTTGGTGTTTTGTTTTTCTTTTCCCCACCGCAATTGGAAGGTAAAAAATAAAATAAAGACTAAACAAAGTATGCTTATATGAACCCTGTTAAGGTGGCTTTTTGAAAGTTTATGCATTGTTTCATGCTTACATCTGGCTTTCTCTTCTAAACTGAAAAGGAAGAAGGAAATATGCTGATTAAATGCTGTCCTCCCATGCTAATAAAAAAAAAATCACCATTCAGTCAGATCCTCCTGACAAGCTCACGACTGAATTTTTTTAAAAAAATTTATCTCTAGAACATCAGTTTACTTGTGTCTCTACTTCAATTTACATAGAGTGTGTTAAAAAGAGTGTAAAATTTGCATGGAAGACACCACTAAGTATTACATGCACTAAATGGAAATCCCTTCCCCATTGAGAACTTTTTAACTAGGGTAATGAAATTTTTATCAGGTCGTAACTTAGAAGATTAGAAGACTGGTAGCACATTACTCTAAAAATCAAATCTGATTAATGTTTAATTGTAGCAATGTGCAGAGGTATTAATTAGGTGTACTTTCTATGACTCATAAATAGCTATTAGAGCAAAAACAAGAATAATTTGAAGATTAGCATGAAGAGAATGGTATACTTGAGTGGTAAATTATAATTAAATTGAATGGACTTTGTGTAAAATAATAGAAATTGTCATCCAATATAATAATTTTGATGCACAATGCAGTTATAACAAATTTTCCAGCGATCACGTCTGACACCTTTTCCTCAGGATATTATTTTTGTGCAGAACCCATAGGTGTGAATTAAAAATTCATTTGTGCTTTCCAATGAGAACCACAGGGCAAATCTTAAAACCCATTTCCTTCATTTGGTTGGTACAGCACCACTGAAGCATCCAGTCAATCTTTGTTTAAAAGGGGGACACAGGTAGGGCTCCTGATTTGTATATTCAATAAGTGTTGCAACTAAACTTGAAACTCTGAACCCTTGCATTTTGTATCTGTCTTTTAACAAATGATCCTCAAAGTCACACAGGGGTTATAAATCTTGTTTCAGGCCTCCATTTCTCCAGAGAGACACTTTTCTGGTGCATTTGTTACTGAGACAGTGCCCAGGAATATTCTCACTGCTTATTCCCCTTCCTACAGTTTTGCAGAACCATTTTTCTCTGCATTGGCTCTCCTGTAAGACATAGCTTACACTGTGCTCCTTAAAAAAACACTTCTACTAATAATAAACAAGGACTTACTGTTCATGATCTTGCAAAAAATGTTGAAAAAGTCACCAAGAGCACCAACATCTAAAGTATATCAAATGAATCCAAGATTTCTGCTTTTTTATGCCAACATAACAAACTTCAGGTATCTACTTTTGGCATGAGCTATGTTTTCTAAATGCATTTTAGCTACAACAATTGAAATTGGAATTAGCTCCTACTGTACAGGTCTGGAACAGTACCAGAATATAGAACAAATACATAATCTTGTGCCTAATGAAGAAAAAAAAAAAAGGCAAAAAAATGAAATAACTCATCCTATGTATTTTACTTTTAAATTATATCTTGTGACTAAATTTCTGTCATTATTTTAAAACCCTAAATTCATAACCAAAGATATGGCAATCAAATGGTTAACATTTAAAATTTTCATTCAAAAAGAAGTAAACAGGGCAGTGATGTAACACCAAAGAAACTTCTTCCCATTTTTATTTTCATTTAATAATAAGATTAGTAACTAAAATCAAGGAGCTGCATGTTGGTCAGGTAATCCTCTGGATTACCTCTGTCTAATGCTAGAACCATTTTTTTTTCTTCTGCCATGCAGTAAAAAAATCTTTATGTGGCAGGCCTGCAATGTGAAATTGAAAAGTTTACATTTCATGAAGGCTCAAAATACACAAGCTCTGAATGACAGATTTCTATTATGCACTGAGTACCTGCTCCACTAGAAATATCTTGGAAGTGAGAATAGAATGAAACAAATTTGGCACAGTCTTCATCAAAAGAGTATTTTCACTTTTCAAGAAACATAATTACTACTGGCAACCATACTTACTTATTTTTTATTATTCAGAGAATGTGAGGTGAGGAAAAAGTGACCAAAATGTTTTGCCTCAAGAGCAATGTGAGTTTTCTCCATTTACACTTATGTCAAATACCCTCTGAACTGCACGATAGCCAATAGAAACCCAACCCAACAACTTAACTCTCTGTCTAACTTTACAGCCGGAATTCATTTTGAGCAGGATTTGTCTTTTAAAAACATCTTTCATTCTAATGTATTGATTTTTGGTTACAATTACTGGCTTTTTTTCTTTTTTTTTTTTTTTTTTGAGTTTTATAACAAGTAATTGATACAGAGAATTATTATGTTGCCTATGTTAATAAATCAAGCAACTCGGAGACAGAATTCAGATTTAAAGCATCTCAGGTAGCTAGAATTGGTAATAAAAATGTTGTAAACTCCTTTCGTAGCTAGAAAAATACCCACTACAACATGTAAGAGAATGTGTCACCTAATTGCTCTGTCTTTTCCATCACTACAGTGCTTAATCATCATGTCCCTGGTCCACATCTCCAGACACATTCAATTGTGCTAAAAGATGACAAATTCAGCAGTATTAATGGATTTAGAAAAGGTTTTGATCTTTGGAAATGTACGTTGGGTTCTAGGAATTGTGGATGTGCCACGTTTTATGCTAAGAGCGGATGTACCGTGCCATTTTCCCTTTAATCTGTCCCTAATGCTGGGCAGCTCTTGCAGCGCTCTAAAAGTTTCTTGCCCCCTGCACTTTAAGTTATTCTAGAAACAACAGTTAGGAATAATTTCTGTTTATTTTAACAAAATATGAAATAGGCCACCATCCTGAATTTTGATTAAAAACCTTTCAGGAAGTTGTTGCCTTATGGATCCTGATTTTAGAAAAAGCAAGCAAGAGCAATCACAATTGTAATGATTATAAAAAAGACTATTTCATCATCAATATACAGAGGATGTGCTTTCACCAAAATTGACTAGAAAACATTTTTGTTGATATATTTATTGAAAAAGAAAATTTTCAAAACCCTTTCCTTCCTGATGAACAGAAAGAAAAATAAGCCTTGTACATTTCTAAAAGCAAAGAATGAAACAAAGATTCAGTTACCAAAGTGAGACAAAAGTTGACTTCTGAAGCCACAGTGTGGGAGTCTGGATCAGGTCCCAGTCTGAACTAGGTGGGGAAAGAATTTGAATCCAGATTTCTTCCAGTCCCACTGATGCCAGCACTGGTTGGTTATTGGTGCCAAGCAGAAACCCTTTTCTTTCTGCCTGGTACATTCTATCACAATCCTGAAAAATGTTCTATGTTCTGGTTTCCACTGAGAAATGAGACTGGGAGAACACATTTTTCCAGCTTACAGAGCACTACTGCCTAGATCAGACCACTGGTGTTTCTCTTGCTGCAGCCAGTTCCTGGCAGTAAACAGGAGCTCACAGACAGCAAATGGGTAAACCCTTGATTTGCCTCTGCAAGGTTCAGGTTTGGTGGTTTTAACCTATCTGAGATCAAAATAACAAGTTTGAAATCCTATAAAGCTTTCCCTGAGAGGGATGTATATGCTTAAGATAGGGAGAGTGAAAAAAAAAAAAAAACCGAAAAAAACCCCCAAAAACCAAAACCAAAAACCACAAAGAAAAGAAAGAAATCTGAGCATCCCAGCCAGGAAATTTATAAAAAAACCAGCTGAATACCAGCAGAAAAGCCTGCTATCTGCCTAAAAATCAGCCCTAAGTGTCAAAGCCCTGCTGTTACTTCCCCAATAGGACCAAAAGGAGAGGCACCAGCTTTTCTCTTGACACCATAATTTATTATCACTCAGAATGTGTCAGGCCCAAAAGGAAGCACAGCAAAAGTGGGGTGCAGGGAAGGCTCCACCATCTTCTCCACCTCCTGAAGAGATTTCATGATTATTCTGCTTTCCCCACACCTACCTTTCAGCTAACCTGCTACAGGTTAGTGATGTGCCTGTGATCAGCAACTCTCTTGCAATCTGAACCTTAAAAAACAATTGCAAAATACTCCAAACCAGTAAGCTTTCTAAAGCTTTCCTGATGTACAAATCAACCTTGGCTATACTTGAAAAAAAATAGCTAACAACGTTAGGAATGGTTGTGATAATCCTATCAGTGGTACATGTGTGGGAGAATATGATTCATGCAAAACCATTTCCCTGTCTTGATTCTTCATGTTACTGTACATTACAGGAAAAAAGCGGCACAAAACTCTCAAATATTTTCAGTGTGAAAAGGAAAGACTGTAGGGAACCAATTAAATTTGCCAGTAAACCAGAAGTGCCTGTGACTGGTGCCTCTAAGGGTCAAAAGTAATAAATTCTATGCACCACTATCCTGATATTACCCGTGTAGCAGGGGATAGTGAAGATTAATATCATAATTAGAAATGCTGAACAATATCTCCATTACAAGACAGATAAAGTGGCAAACCTGACAGTCACAGCAACAAATTTATTCATTGTTTTTCTTCCAACTGAATGAAAGGACGTACATTATCAGTCTGGACAACTTCTAATATTTTGGGTCAATGAAGCAAATCCACGACCTACCTTTGTGACTGCAGAAGTGCAAAATAAGCTGGTGAAGCTGCATGGCACAGCTTGGGGGAGAAGGAGGTTAGACAGGGTGATTAAAGGAGAGTGCTCCAGAGCAAACCCCAGAACACAGTTATCTGACACCAGCACACACAGAGAATTGAGATTTAGACCCAGAGAACAATGCCAAAGAGATAAAACCTCTTCCATGCTTAAAGCAGACTGAGCTTTAGTAATATGAGCCTGAAGTTGCGACAACTCTCAACAGACAAAGGATTTTTTTTTAAATCAACATTCCAGTAAAATCATTAGAAAGCTGCATCACAAATAGTCAGCAATGTTAATAAACTAGAGTTTACCTTAGAAATTAAACAGGAAAGCTTATCCTCCACGACTTGTGAGTGATCTTTATCTTTTAGATAAACTTCATGCACTATTGTGACAAGAAACCTTAAAAAACATTTCACAGAGCTGCACAGCTAAGTCTGCAGCCAGTGGACCAGTCAAATAGCTCAAAAAGCTGCAAAATAAATTCACCCCAATTGCACGTTATTTTCTCAATATAACCAAATGTGTTTTGCTCAGCAATCTATTTAGCCCATTGGGGTTATTTTGGATTTCCACCAGGATGGTTCAAATTACCTCACCGCTCCCACACATCGACCAAAGCAAACACTTGCTAACATTTGAGAGGTGGGCGAGGAGGCAAACTTAGTTACATCACCACCACCTTTCCCACAAGCTGACGAGGAGGCACATGCCAGCAGTCAGTGAAGAACACAGCAACAGGCCTTTGCAGGGCTGGAGAGCAATTCCCAGCCTTACAGATCCACATTTCTTTCCCACATTCAGCAGCAAAGCAGTTCTCTAGTGTTAAAAAAGAGAGGATGTTGGTATGGCAGAGAGAGAGATAGAGAGCAGGGTCTAGCTGGGGCTGCTGCACAGTCTTCAAGTTTGCTGCTGACACTAAGACCAATGGATATTTTAAAAAAACGCTCAGCAGCAGCATCTCACTCCCATTTCTGGGTCTTTAGGAACGATATCAGGGAACCTCACTGTGGTTACACCCAAGCATTCCTCTTACATCATTCCTGGACCCAAGCCTTCCAGTTAAAAACTGCAGCATAAATGGGAGCGTGCAACCTAAGAAGAACCTGCTCTACCCACCCCTTGCTGGCAACAGTGAACACATCCAGGCTAACTTTAGCAAAAACACACAGCAGAAGTCTCCATGGCATTCCCAATACCGATAGGAATGGAGCCTGAACTCAAATGCATAAATTAACAGGGCCAGCCTACAGAGCCAGCTTCACTGCTAGCCATCAAGGAGAAAATTTTTTGCAATACCCAGTAGCATTGTTGCTATTAAAGCACCTATTTCCTACCTTATGCTGACAGACAGGCAACACAGATTAGCCAGAGTCATGATTGTTAATAACCTATATGTACTACATGTATGCTTTTGTGACCGTCACTCTCTGTCTTCTCCTTTATGAATGAAACAGAGCCCATTCCTTCATTTTCTTCTGGGGAATTTAATAAACGAGAGCATTCCAAAAACTAGAGTGTATTGCTGATTCTTTTAGTAGCTGCCTTCTCTCCCTACCTCCTTTTGAAAAGCTAAGTACTCAGAACTGGACATCCTTCTTCAGCTAAGATCCCACAGAACTGTGTGAACATCAAACTCTTCCTCCTCTGCCACCCCCTGTGTTGTCAATGCATCCCAGATTGATGCTTGTCTGTGTCTGCAGCAAATTGCAATCAGCTGTAACTTCCCAATCTTTCCTGTAGAACTACTTCTAGGCCACAATTATTCCTCATTTTATAGCTGTGCATTTGATTTTTCCATCTTAAGGTACAGGAATCGGCGCTTTCCTTTGTAGAAATTCATCTTCCTGATTTCAGATTATTTCTCCACTTTATCAAGCTCATTTTGAATTTTAATCAGTTCTCCATAGTGCCTGCAACCCCTGTCTCCCCTCCTCCCACACTAGCACAGCTTGGTGTCATCATGTACCACACTACAGCTGTGACAAGGAGACGTGCTGGTGGTTTTTTTGAGTTTGAATATGCAGTGAAAAGCAAGAGGAAAGAAAAGAAAATCAATGCTTTAAGAATGTCAGTTTAAATAGCCAGCAAAAGATTAAAAGAGTAGATTAGGAACAAAACCCCAGAAATCTTAAATATCTTCCAAAGGATCATCTCAGCTGAGCACTAAGTTGTGACAAGTTTTTAGCTGTGGGGAAGGCATTGTCCACTAATTTAGCCCTTCGCAGCACCTATCTTTAATTATATAACCACATTAATAAATAAATGTAACCAAGGGAGTTTCTGTGTTTATTTATGGACCAGGCAATATGTGGTGGAAAACATGCAGCATTTTTAGTCTTTTTTTTTGCAGCATTTTTAGTCTTATTCCCATCTTAATTATATTATTCTTATATGTTTCCTGGAAAGAAATACCCAAATCATATAGCCATGGTTTCATTATCTCCTTTGCATTATCCATTGATTTTTTAGAATGTATTAACAGCAGAGCCATCTTCTATTAGCCTCAGAGTACATACTCAGGTGTTTTTGTAGGCAAGCAATTAGAAGACTGAAAAGTCCTCCAAAATGTTCCTCTGTATTGTTCCATGGAGAGCAAATCTAGAAACACCAAACAACTGCAGCATCCCATGGCACTACTACAGGCAAGAGTTACTGCTCACTGTGCAAAGTGACTTGCAGATGTATACACAAAATCTTGCAATTAAAAGAAAATAAAAATCCTCAAATGTGAAGTCACCTCCAAAAACGCTCATAGTTGCTATCCTACAAACAGTCCATGCATATGTGTTTATGCTTCCTGCTAAAACCCAACTCTTTTCAGACCAAGGGCAGGCAATTTGACATTAAACGTTCCTTATATGAACTTAATTATGAATTTCATAGCATATTCACTAACACGTCAAAACCCCGTTTGCTTTGGAAACAAGCAGTAGAGAATTCCCTTGCCTTTTCCTGTTTGCTGAGTAGCAAATCAAAACACTACAGAAACCTGGGATATCAGGGAAGGCTCTCTGGGAAGGAAATAAACCAAAACCAACTTGTCAAATGGGACTCCCTGCTGCTGCCTACCATGTGGTGCTCTAGTGAGCTGCATCTGTTCAGCTATTAAACATCGTGGTGAGCATGATACCGACAGCAGTGGCATTATCAGATATGCTGAGTGGTTATTACAGCCCTCTAGAATAATCTTTCCACTTTTTATTTTGGTTGGTAGAAGTTACTGTAAAGTAGTTTTACGTATGATAATGCTCTTTGTGCTTGTCCCTAAATGAGAAGGTACTGCTACACTGACAGCCTTAAAAATCCCATCTGCTATGCCAGGGAGACACTGAGTACTTTTGCTGGGGGAAGTCTCCATTGCTACCTGGAATTCACTGAGTCATGGAAAAAAGCCCCATATGGGGAGCAAGGGCATTAATGGGGTGTCACAGCAGACAGGAAAAAGGCAGTCTGTTGCATTCTGTTGTAGACAGTAAGTTGCAAGTCCATCAAGGGGAGGGCTGAACTAAAAGTAAGATATTCTGGACCCAAAGTAGATCATGATGATATCTGCTGTAATGCTTCATCCTCATCCTTCAATCCAGAGGCCTGGGATGAAGAGGAGTACCTGACCCAAAGGCATAATAAGAGGGAAGAATTCCCAGTCCTGCACAGGCAGCTTTTCTAGCCCACAAAGAATGTGTAATGCTGCAGCAGCAAGTGTGATTTACATCTCCCCGAGGGAACATCTGGACTTACATTTCACCCTTGACTGAGCATAGATCATCACCTACAAATTCCAGCACAAGAAGTTAAAGCCACGTTAGCAGCTTCATGCTGCTGCACTGAAGGCTTGGTGATAATTTCACGGAGAACTGGCAAAACTGAAGGGTTGTGTCTTTCCTTTGTTCCCCAGCATCCCTTATTCAACATAAGCTAGGTAATTATGGAAAGGCAGGAAATGCATGAGTCAGTTCCTTCAGCTAATCCACCCTCTGAAGCATTAGCATGTTTCAGTGTAAATGGGCTTTCACAAACAGCAAGATATTTAAGCCTTTCCAAACACTTAACAGGGAAACTCACCTGTTGTTAGTGGGATTGTTACATTAAACATAAGCCACCAGAACACAGAACACTGACAGTATCAGTTCATTAAATCTTTATCCTGTCTGTTATTGTTGCAGGAATTCCTCTGAGTGGTATGATCTAAGCAAAAAAAAAAAAAAAATTTAAAAAAAAATAGACTCAGCAGCAGCAGCCTACTGTCAAGTGGGAAGAATCACTGCTGGATTCAAAGAAAGGCAAATATTGTACACCTTGGTTGTTGCTGAGAGAGAAAGCAATAGGCTGCTCAGTGATCCACCAGCAGTGGAGATGCACTGATGTCAAGGGTGTCAAGGTAAGAGAGACAGTGATTAAAGAGCATAGGCAAGTAAGTGAAAAGAAGATGAAGATACAGCTGGCAGCCAGGGTTTCAGAAAACACAAATTTCCTGCTCTGGCTCTGCTTCCTGAATAAGTCTGGTACAATGAGCTAGTGCCAAAGACTACAAAATTTATGTAAGTTAATTGGGTGAAGGTAGGAGCCAAGCCCTGTGTGTTCAGTTCCACCCTCCCCTACGCCCACCCAGTGATTTTACTCCATTTTCTCCTCACTGATACAGTGGTGTAAGGAAACAGAGAAAGGCTCAAGACCATGAAACAGTCTAGAAGGAGAAAAGCAAACTAGCATTAAATATTAAAAGAAGTTTTCAATTTGGTGATGTCAGAGGCTTCACAGAGCAAAACCTGAATTAAGTAAGTGGTCTAATTAGCTAATTGTGAGTTACAATTAAGGTAGTATCTCACAAAACCAGAATAGTATTAAGATGAGCTTTCCTTATTTGCACAAAGTGATTAACTACATTAGCAATATTTACTTAAACAAATGACTGAATGAAAGCAGCAGGCTCTGTAAAATTGCTTCTGCACCTCACCTTCCAACAGTAGTTCTCTGTCTTGATGCAGATCCGGCTTGTATTTACTCATATTTCTGCAATATTTTCAAACAAATTGAAGCGATGGGATGAGGATTACTTGGATTTAGGATCAGAATCTGTTCAGATCACCAGCAGCACTTTTGGCCTCATCAATAGGCTAACCACTCTCACTAGTATTAAAAATAATATTGTTCATACTGCATATCCACTGAAAGACCACTACACTGGTACTTTGTGCTGCAGTGCACACTTCATCCTTATCCTCACTTAGGACTCATAAACTCAAAAGACAGGGAGTTAATGGCCAGATCATGGATTCTGGCTTTTATTTGTAGGAAACAAACCCTGATCTGTCCAGTGCAAACCTGGCTCTTCTTCAGTGGGTTAACAGCAGTCTGAGAGTCACTGTCCCTTATTCAAGCTGCCATTAGGAGCTAAAAGCATAGTCTAGGATATGCTGAGCAGGATGCCATTGCTCCAGTCTGTTTTTTCTTTTCTTTTTCCCAAACCACACACTGTCAGCCCAAAGTGCCTGAAACCTTCTACAGCCCGCACTGTCAAGGTTTCTGACACACTGGGTACACATTCCTTCCACTTGGTGTTGAGCCAGGCATGCCCAGCAGGGAGGAGGGAGTACAAATCTTCTTGTGCTTCTCTAAAATTAGAAAAGAACTAGGCAGGAATAAGCTTGGAAATATTATCAGGGCTGACTCTCTTACATATAACAAACTGTATATGCTTATTTTATATATATATATATATATATATAAGTATATAATATGGATGCTACTATGTCTGTGTCTAAATATAATAAACAGAATATTACCTCCATAGAATAAGTGGACAAAAGTACCCTGCTCTTGGATTTCACTCTCAGTCATCCAGAGCTCTCCTTCTCCAAATAATGACAATAATTTCCAGTATTTCAGTTCCTTCTTCATTTGGATGATCAGCCAGGTTATAGTGAACACCTCAATGGCTCTGCTACTTCAAATAGTCAAGTATCCTTTTAATCTTAATAAAGTTGCTAAAATGCCTGCTAAATTTTTCATCGGTGCTTTTTATACATGGCAATGTTCTGGGAGAGTTGGTGCCAAGTAATTAAAATATCTGCAACCTTCATACAGAAGGATGTTGGCTAGTAGCCAGTGCCAGGAATTTTGAATTACAAGTATGTGATTAGATTGTGGTGGATCTAAAACGTCAATGAGAGGATACAACATTAACTAGGAAAGGTGGGAGGCAAGATGGTCTATTTATTTATCTGTTCATCATAAAGTAAGTCCTGTGTCCTCCTTTCTGAAGCCAGAAATTTGTTATTTATACATGAAAAGCCTTTACACCCAAGGATATACCTCTTAATTCTGGCCACATGCTTATTTGCTTTGTTGTTGCTGCTTTTGTTTTTTTAATTAAGAGGAACTTATTAATGGTTCTCATCAAGAAGCTCTTCCATGTGAGCACACCATACAGTCACAACCTGAGGTGACTTCCCTGTTCCTTCCTATGCCTCATTTCATGGGAAAGAAATGAGTATGCAATCCCTGAGATCCCTGGATGTTTGCCACCTGTTTCACTGGGATTCACTGGGACTGCTGAATTTGCACAACACACTAATTTGTGTTTGAGGACATGGCAGAAGAACAAGCTGGGGAACAAGGAAAAGGGAAGAGAAATAAATAATCCTTGAAAATATGACTGCATGTAATCCATAGAGTACTTCAGTGCTTTAAAAGTGACAATGTAAAAAATTAGAGGAGCTTTATGAGGAGGTCATGAGCCTCTTCAAGTTTGTGCTAATTGAATATGCTTCGTCTTGCTTTTCCAAATTGATCCACTTGAATTCTTAAAAATGCAGAGTTTTTGTTATTAATATAACATGACCCAGGCCAAACCCCTTCTATTCCTAATCTTGGTGGTTTGTTTTAAGCTCAGAAAGAAAATTAAGTTCCATGTTTATGTTCTCTCCTCATGCCAGATCTAAGGTTCCATTTGTGCACAGTTTGCAACAATAAAGTCATAAGGAAGACTTGCCATCAAATTCAGTACCAAAGTTCTGGATCTTGAGCAGTTCTGCCAACAGATGGATTCCATTTCCAGTACAACTTTGAGATATGTGGGATCAGAAGGGAATTTAGAATCCACTACCTGATCTGTGTGATAACTTCATGCAACACCACAGCAACATGCAATTCTTTCCATATTGTTTTCAGCTGATTCTGATATATGTGGGCTCACCAGAAGTGTTCTAAAGATCTACCCACCTTCAGCCAGGCTTTACACCTTTTCTAGAAGGAAACACTTGAGGGGGTTTATAATTGTTGAGGGCTGGAGCACTGTGCCACTAACACAGTACTTTAGCTGGGAAGTTGGGTCCTACTGGCTGTGCAATTTTCTCTGGTCAAGGGCTGGCAGGTGGTGACCCCATTACAAAGGGTCAAAAAACAAAGGGTTTTGTGCTTTTGGGAGAATGCAAACTTCCTTCCTTTTTTGGGAGGGAAGCTTGCATTCTCCCAAAAGCACAAAAGGAGCAGGATGCATAAAGGAGTCATTTGCCGGATAGAGGGAAGAAATAATTTCTATTTTATCCCAAGACAGAGGAAGAAAAGGAGAGGAGCTGCCTCCCTCAAGCACATTTCTAGGCTGAGGAACCAGGCAATTGGCTGGGAGATCAGCTATACTGGTATACTGGACCTTCCACAAAACATCAGGATTTCTCCTTGCAGTGCTCCGTGATGGCAGTCAGAGTCAAACTGCTTAATTACATCATCTGTGCAAATTCCATTCATATTTTTTCATACATTAAGGTATCAGTCTGTTCTGTGCCAGAATTAGCACATTTCCATAACCTCCCCTCAGCAATTTGGCCTGTTTATGGCAAGAACAGACCACTGTTGCTCAATGTGTGATAACAGATTGTGCAGGGTATTCAAGATGAGGCATTAACAAATTGCTTATATAATAAAAGCCCTTTTTCAGAGCTTTTTTAATCTTTGTCTCTGCTGATTCAAAAGAATAACTTAACTGCATGGTTTCAAGGCATGACTTGACCATCTCAGTGATTAATTTATTTTCTTTCCTACAAAGTTAGATCTTTAACCTGATCAGTGAGGTAAATGATTGCTGCATTTAGTACAAATTCCCTAGATTAATTCATTGCTCCCATTCTAATTAACTTAATGTTTGTTTGCATTGAATTGCATTCTCACCTACCTGTCCAGTTCCATAAATGAGTCTTCTTTGATTGCACTGGTTTTTTTTATTCAAACCCATGACCAAGTCTGTAAATCCTTCTTCCATAGTAATTTTTTTTTTTTAGTTCAAAGGTTAACATATAGTCTGGTTGCTGAGATTTTTGTTCCCCAAAGAAAACAAACACTGTCCATAATAGTTAAACTTCCTATGGCATCTTACATTCACATATATAAAAGAAGAAAGAAATCACAAATAAATATTGCATCTATAAGCATAATAAAGAAATGTCAAATAATAACAGAATTCAGAATTGGATAACATCAGCCTTATGAAATTTTCTTGTACTTCAAGGTAGCAGAATATTAAAAACCACAACTCTGATAAACATAATGGTCTAAAGTCTTTCCAGGGCTCCAAAGTGATCCCTGATGCCCACTTAGCTGATATGATGATGACCTGGTTTTCAGAGATGCTGACTACATTCAGCTTCCATTGACTTTAGCCACTGTTGTGCATGTTCAACACTTCTAAAATATCAGATTTCTGAAAACTAGGTCTGTCCTTTTTTTTTTTTTTAATCCCTTCCTCGATGTGAATAATTCAGTTTTAACCTCATTATTATTTTATGAATATACAAGCCAAACTGGCCTTCCCAAATCTTTGCTTTCCATAGGTATGCATATAATAATAAGGAATTCTAGATCTGAGTGATGATTATTAGAAGAAATCATATTCTAGAAATATTATTTTTTAATATTATTAAACTCTTCCGGGGAAAATTAATTAGCTCCAATACAAACCACTAAAATCAAAGGTATGTTTATCATCAATCTCAGTGAAAGTACATCCAGCTCTCTAGGAATTGATCCAAATACAACCAAGTCAATAAAAATCAATTGACTTTCCATTAGACATTAAGCTCAAGACACGTGAAGTATTCAAAAGAGAACAAATGCATCAAACACATTTATCATAAAATATTGCAGCTCTTCCCCTGGTACACTCAAACACAGAACTCTGATCCTCACTCGAGTTTTTCTCCTTCTGCTCACTTGAGAGAAGGTCATTATACTTGCACAAGTTAAAACTATCCATATTTTATGGATATGTCCAATAGAGTCTAACAGAGTCAGCTATTAAAAGCCTGGTGTAGCAGGGTACTGCACATGTATAACTAAGAGACAGAGGGAGGGGAGTAGGAAATAATACTCATTTTAAGTTTGCTGAAAGTTTCAAGAATAAAATTTAAAAATGCCATTTCTACAATATATATTTTAATATATGTAGGATGTTAATATTTGGGACCAAGAGCATGAACTGAGTTTACTCACGATCCCAAACTCTATTTTCTGTTAAACATACAATCTTTCCGCTCCTGTGACTGTTCACCTCAGTCATTAATTGTATCTCTGAAGGACTCACAAACACATCTTGGAAGTCTAAGGACAATATTGATTAATCCATCATGCCAGTAATGCTACATCTTCCCAGTTTTTCAGGTTAATTGTGTTGTGACTTGCATACATTGATGCCATCTGTTTTATCCATACTCTACTTTTTCAGGCAATGTATTAGCAAATCTTTTGAAGCAGTTTTTCATGCTTTATCATCACAGTATTAATCTTCTTGGTTAGTGTTTCCCCTAAAATATTTTTTCCTAGTGACATGAAATAGAATGAAAAAAAAAAATCTACTGCCACTTACCCTGAGTTTTATTTCTTTTTATTTCAATATGTTTTCTATATCCTAAGTACAGATAGACTGTCACTGTCTCCCACTGGAATCACAGGGCATTTCGCCCCACTTTCCTCCCAGAGAGGGTTAGGACAACATTCAAAACATTGCCATATCTGCCTTATTCCTTATTTTAGACCTCTGAATGTTTCCTATGAGAATGTTCATCATCACTTCACAGAATTCTGCAGGTCCATACTGGTAAATGAGATTAATTAGTACAGTCTCACCCTGCTTGAGTTAGGAGAAGTGACCAGTTCAGCTTAAGTAGTTCATGTGCCCTAGGCTGGGTGTCTTCTCTGGAATGACAAAGCTTTATACTTTTTAAATGCTCTGCTGGCCTTATGCTCCATACAAACTTCTTGTTCTTAAATTCAAAATCAGCTATCACCATAAAAACAGCTGCTTTGTGCTCTGCAAACACTTTGATTTTCAAACAAACGACACAAAGAAGACACAGAAACTGCTGATTCTTTCCATCAGACATAAAAAAGTTACATTTTTTTATAAAGTCTTTCATTTTAACAATGAAAGATGAAAATAATTTACATATTTTTTATAATGGCTGAAGTCTGTTGATGGAAATATATCCTTCTCAAGCAGAGCAAATACCCCTTGTGCAACACAGCAGAATTACAGTTTTCTATGCTTCCAGTGTTGAGAGAAAGAGCAATTTAACAGGACTCTTAGCCCTTTGACATGATACCTTTGTCTAACTTCACTTTATTCCTCACCATAGGAAAGCTAAAAACTCAAAGTAGCAACAGTACAGTGCCTGTGGAAAGACAATGACATTCATATATTTGTACATTTTGCTTTCTAATGATGTGGGACAACAGGATGGGAAGAGAAAAAAAGTGGAGGTAGGAACAGGAATCACTGACAGAATTACCTAAGGGCACTAAAAGTCAGACAAAAAGTTAAGGGCAGGAGTGCACATGGTGATTAATTGGACACTGCATGAAAGCTGCTGCCTTTTTCCATGTGACATGGAGATGGATGCAGACCATGTCATGACAAGAAGAAAAAAGGAAGCTTGCAGTAATTATCAGTGTTACTTGTCCTTCATTTATCAATCAACAGGAGAGGAAGTGGCAGTATACTTTTAGGTAGGATATCTATTTCCTCTTGAACTAGATCTCCCAGCAGAGACAGCACAGGAGCCCACTTCCATATGAGAAGTCAAATGATTGACATGAAAGCTAATTGCTGCAGCTCTGGATTACTAAAACATTTTAAAATCCCTTTCCTGAAATACTGTGTTTCATAGGTGTCATGCACACAAACAGTCCTTTATGTTGCTACAGTACAGGTGGAGTTTTGTAATAATGTATCTTGGAATGTAAAATGTTTGCACTGGAACTGTTAAGGTTCTGGTAGCAATGCAGACTACACATTTTTAAAAATGTTTCTCATAAAAATAGTTATTTGGAAAGGTTATTTGGAGAGGTTATTTGGAGAGGTTAAATGATTAAATATGTTCCTGACCTAACACCAAAAGTGTGATTCAGATGATCAAGCAGCAATTTTCAAAATCTGAATTTGTTACAAGCTTGATTTCATTATTAGGTTTACATTGTTTTTAAGTAAACAGAATAATAAAGAGGGCAAGCACACACTGAAGTACCATAAACTAACTCGTAATTTCCTCTTCCATTTCTAGAATGAACGAAGTTAAGAGCAAGCTACCTCAAATCTCCCAAGCACCCTCCCCAACATGCTAATGAGGGCTATAATCTAATTTTTTTTCAAACAATAGTTCCAGGGGAACTTTTTTTGCCACTACACACAGATGAGTTATCCATGCACAGTGCATCTCCAGGTACACAGGCACTTTTTGCTCATGCATATTCACAGTGAGTGGTACATGCAAAAGAACATGCAGAATTAAACATTTCCCTCCTCCTAGTTTTATCAGCTGGTTTAACACAGTAGCTGCCAATATGGAAACATTTAGATCCAATAAATTATTTTTCAAGTATAACACATACGTAGACCTCCCTGTTTCAATGCTCTCTTCATTTTTAGAACTGTGATCTCACAATATCTTTCTGAGCTAAAATGGATCTCAGGTAAAATTCTCAGAAGTATCTGCAGCTCAACTGACTTTAATGAGATATATGGTCTTTGGTGTCAAAAGTGCTTTTGAAAATACTGCCTTTCAACTTCGCTTTAAATACTATCCTTATTTGAATTAGATTCTGGGAAATGATATCCCAATAGTTTTCCAAGCTTTACCTATCACTGACAACTCTTATAAAATTCCTTGCCAAATGTCTTAGGATTTCAGGTCAATCCCTCAGTGTCTCCACTCTAGGGACAGACTACTCTGAAGCTGCTCTCAGAGGTCAAACCTCATTCCAGTGAAATTTCACACAGTTACCATTTTGGTCTGAAGCAGAACAGGCTTCAGGGAGGTTCCCAAAGTCCATTGCAAAGGCATCAGGGAGAGGCCAGTATCACCTCACAGAGCAGGAGAATAAAAGGCTTTGCTACTTCACAGAAATTTCAAAAGAATTACTAAAGTACAATTTAACCATTTTCCCCATCCCTATTAAGCTGGTAGTGTTTCTGACCATAGAAAACTCTCAATTATTCTTTTTTTTTTTACCACCTTTCACTACAGCATGGGTATAAGTAAGTTATTTGAGAAAAAAAAAATTGAAAACTACAAACATTTATGAGCAGGCAATAATTTATCATCTCCAACTTCTCATTAATGATCATAATGTTTGCTTTAAAATAGAAATATCATGGCTAGATGGAAGAGCAAACAAATATTGCAGTTTTGATAGACTTCAGGTATAGTAAAATTACAAGGAAAACATTCCTTTGTATGCTAATGAACAGGAAAAAAACTGTAAGAAGAATGTAACTCTGTTGACCACAGAGGGTGGGTTTGCTCTGAGATTGCAAATAAAGAGGTAAATTATAACAAGACACCTGGTGTTTGCAAAGCAAATATTTAGATTCTATCTAGCTGCACAATACTTGCCTTGAAATATGTAGGCTCTCAGTTTTTCTGGCACCTGGGAGAAGTTGCTTTGTTCACATTTTCAAACTAAGATTGCAGAATACCAGCCAACTACTTCATCCGTGCGATTCAATGTAAGATAAGTGCATAGACAACCTCTGAATTTTATTTAAGGTTTTCTTTCTTTCTTTATTTACTCAAGCCAACAAATAAATAAAAAAAATCACCTTTGTCCACAATGTTAAGAGTGCCTTTGCAGAAAAAGGAGTCTGGGAAGATTGAATACCATAATCCCATCTAATTTTGAAAATTATTACTGCTGAATGTTTTCTGAGGGTAAAAGTGTTATAGATCAATAAGTAATTTCATTCAAAAGGAACTCAACTCTTCCTGAAAGTAGAGACATTCTCAAATAAAAATCAAATGAACACATTAACAAAGTTCAGACTAATCTAAACAACAAAATCTTACACTGCTCCAGTTATGTTTTTCTCAATTGATAATTTATTTATGATACCATAAAACTCCATATGCTTTCAATTTTGATTGCTAGTTCCTTGCTTTAAGACAGCTGAAATTACTTTCTAAGACTTCCTAGCCTGACAGTCTTCCTGCTTAAGATTTACCATCACAACAGAATTGTGAAATCAGGGGACAAATTCCAATAATAACAAAAAGCACAGTCAGCTGTGATACACTGGAATTCCACTATTAGATTCCAGATTAAATCCCCCAGGATAAACATACCTTCCTCTGACACTGCTAAATTCTGTTCCATGTAATTACACTGCAATAAACTGCTCTATCTGTACAGGTAGTATCTCAGTATGATTTTTAATTGAAAAGCCAGGAAAAGTAGCACTGTAGCAAAAAAAAAAAAGGCATTTTGAGAATGTCTGAGGCCCTGTACATCACATGCAATAAACCAGTACCATTTAGTCCGCTATTTACCCCAAAAGGTTCATTACCGCTATAACCACACTCCGACAAAATAATTCAAACCCCCACAAACGCAAGAACAGGCAAGACAAGAAGAAACCTCACTCCTTTGGTGAGATTATTACTTACAATATGCAGCTCTAAATAATCTCCAAGGCCAGTAGAACTGTCCACTCGCACCAGCACAGCCTCTTTTTGCACAGTGCTAAACCCTATTGCCAGTCTGTCTGCTCGAGTGCTCGGCCGGTCGTTGGGAGGCCACGTGTAAGTGATTTGTCCACCACCTTTGCTAAAGATATACGTTGTCCCCGCTGTTAGAGAAAAAAAAAAAAAAAAAAAAAAAAAAAAAAAAAAAAAAAAAGGGAATAAATATAATCAGCCCACTTGCACTGGTACAAACCCACGTGTAAATCATATGCCCTACATAAATCAGATTCTCACGCAGTAAATGGATTCATAGGCTGTATTTCAATGTGAAGAGGTCTTTATCTCTAAAAATTATGCAGCAAGTGAAATATTAGAGGGTTTTATATTGTGCAATCAGCACTGAATATAACTTAATTGCGAATGAAACAACTTGAAACACCATAGCTCTGATTCAGAAATCAGATCTGTTTGGAAGAGTTCTTAAGCTTATGCTTGATAAACATATTTCTGTGATGTGTAGAACAGGGGTGAGTTAAACTAAATGCTTTCCCCAACTGGACCTATGTGGAGAAATCAAGTAATTCCAGTTGCCTTGTGGCTGACAAAAAAATGCAGCTCCTTAGTTACACAATGAAAATGATACATGATGGTGGCCAGCAAAGCCAGATGTTAACAAATGCATTCAGATAAGACTTTTACAGATCTGAGGTTTATCATCTTGTGACAGATGGGGATAACAAGTGGAAACATACTTTACTTGTCACGTCAGGACAAAGAGATTATTCTACCATCTGAGTAAGCAACGGCTCATTTGCATAATGCTCAAAGTACATCTTTCAAAAGTGGAAATCTTTACACATTACATCCAGGGTGCACTTACAAAATCTATAATCTGCTCAAAACAAAGGTTGTAATCCAAAACCACTTAGCACTCAGGTGCTTAACTTCATCACCTGCATATTTCCTCAGAACTAAAATAGCAGCATGTCCGGACATTTTCCATTTAAAACTTGTACCTTAACAACAGCACAGAGCAGGAAAATTGTGCATGCACTTGATCTTCCATTGGAAAAGTCATTACAAGTTATCTACTCCTTTTCCATGAGGATAGGTCAAAACTTAGCAACATAGGTTAATTCATTGTAAATACAGAAGTCTAGTTTTACTGTCTTAGACTGTCTCAAAGTGTGGCTACTCTCAGTTTTATTGCATTTTATTTACTTATATTACATTTTATCTTTATTACATTTTATTAAGTAGCTAATGATAGGAAAAGTGGGAATCATTTTAAACTAAAAGTTTAAAATATTTAGATTAGATACCAAGAAAAAATTCTTTACTCAGAGAGTAGTGAGGCACTGGACCAGGCTGTCAAGAGATGTTGTGGAGATCCCATCCCTGGAAGGCCAGGTGGGGTGGGGCCTTGAGCAACCTGATCTAATAGGTGACATTCCTGTCCATGGCATGGGGTTGGAACGAGATAATCTTTAATGTCCCTTCCAACTCTTACTTTTCATAGAATCATGGAATGGTTTTTCAGTTTATTCCACCCAATGCTCTCACTCCGTAGTTCCCATGTCCATGTAAGGAGACCGCACTTAACAATATAATTTTAACTCTCTTACTTTCTTTCAAGGTTGACCAAGGAATCTAAAATCCCTTGAACATGTGGACTTTTAAAGCCAAAGCCAAGAAGGGCTGAAGGACTGTACACTTACACCACTTGTTCAGCTCCCAGATGTCTCAAAATCTTACTCTACTGCTGAGCAAAACTGCTTTGTGTCAGTCATAATGCAAAGAGGAGACTTGGTCTTTTTGAAAAGATCTCATATTTATTTCTAACCTTACTTTTCCTTTATGAAATTATATGCCTGTTAATTAGGGTTTTGTGGCAGTGCCATCACTCTAATAATTTATGTACAGTGCATACCATTAAAGTCACTGTAAATCTCATTTTATATTAATACATCTGTGGGATACTTTCACTGCGCTTCAGATGGATCTGCTGGCTTTTCTCCTGATGCCAAAACACCAACCAGCATGCGTTTCAGAAGAGTTTGTCAACCTCTTCAGCAAAGACTACGACAATAGCAGGTCTGTTATTTAAGATTTCACTCACACTTCAAGTGAAATCAGGTTTTATCTTTATTATAAAAAGATAAGTTTTGCAAGAGTAATGAAGGTTGGGACTGTGCCAGGGATTGGTAATGGACACGGGCAAAAGGTGTCTGGTTTAGGAATGTGTGTGACGAAGCCCTCCTCCTCCTGCTCTCCCACCCTTGCTTTCCTCCTAGGCAGTGGTCTGAAATGTACAATAATCTGCTGTGCGTCATTAATCTCCAGTTACAATGCATCCTGGAACAAAGACATGTTAGACAGGTAATATCACTGCTGATGGTCCCCAAGTTCTCCTCTTTGTTGCTGCTGTTGACTTCAAATTTCCAACTGACGAGTTGGGACCTTCATGGAGTTTATGTCACTGCGGTGTCTGGAGTGAAAGGATTTGTTCTGTGCTGATGAAAAACTGAGGGCTTGATCCAAAGCTCATTAAAAACAGTGACAGCCTTTCTGTTGACTTCATAAAACATTGTGTCAGGTCATGAATGAGGTTCTTGTAAGTAACAAAAACGAGAAGACTAAGAAAAAACACTCCTTACACCTCAGTGTCACAGATGGAGCCATTAGAATAGTCCCTAAGATTTAAGTGGCAGTGCATAATTCTCCTTTTCTTGGTTGTAAAAGATGTGTTTACCCAATTAAAAGACAAAGAAAAAGCCTACCAAGCATGGTGGAGTCATACTGAATACAATGACCCAGAAGTAAGTCTTCAGATCTGAACAATGAGAGGCTCTGCTGTTCTTATTCAGAGTGAATCTTTGCTGCATTTTTTTGTTAAGTACTGCCCTTCAAATCAACCAGGGAAGAGCAATTCATTCCATACTGCTGCTGCATTGAAGGCAAGGTCAATGTCAGTGGAGCTGGATAAATCTAGCTGTAAATCTTAAACTACATAGAATAAACATCAAAGTTAAAAAAAGTATCTCTTATTCACGAGAACATGTGGCTTATGGGTTTTTATGAGACAGCTTTCCCTCCTTTATAACTGCCCATTTTGTAGCTCTTCGAAGTTACTGTGTGTCTGGTGAAAGACTAATTAATCCATGCTGATGAATACCGATTTGCCTCTGTCTTAGCTGCACGGGGAGTCACGTTCTTCAAATTTCCTGTATTAATTATGGAAAAAATGGGTCGGAAGCCATTTGAGAATAGATCCTCTGGTGTTTATATTTCAAGAAAGACAAATATAATAATGTAAAATTTATTACTCTGAGATTGATCTCAGCTTATAGCCCGACCTCCCATTAACTATTAAAAGCTAGAAACCGAGCAGTTGTTGGAAACAGCCCTCCTTACTATCAGTTTTGGATATGGTAAGGAACAACAGAGGAAGCCTAATTCACTTGCTTCATAAAGGCTTTTATGCTCTCCGACAAACCTCATAATGTCTCTGCCGCTCTTTCAGAGCATTGTCATGAAACCCCAGCCACCTCCCTTAGCTTGTGGCACTGTGTTGTTTGGGGTTTATCATCTCCAGAGAATTGAAAGCAGTGGAATTATAATGTCAAGAATAGCAATGCCATCAGCACAGTACTTGTAAGCAGGCAACTTTGTAACATGCCAGTTATATCTCTCAGACACAGAATTTACTGCATAATTCTTTATGCTTCCATGCATCCACACAATGCTTAGGAAAAATGTCCACACTGCTCTTTGAAATTCTTACCCATGAAAGCATGGTGCCCATTGTAACAAAACGCCAGTGGTCAAGATACAGTAATGTTTTTTAATGGCCTGGGTCTCTCAAGCCCTACTTGTTTGCAAAATTCATCTTTATGAAATAGTGCATTCATTTCAGCACAGTCTGGCAGCAACTCAAGGACATCTGCTTACCTCTACAGTATTAAGCAAATAAATATTTTGTTTAGAACCCATTCACTGTATTTATTATTGTTTATGACTGCAAAGCTTTTCAATATTTATTGCTCTGAAGTCACATTTGATGTAGCTTAATAGTTTGCTCAAATCAACAGCTTTCTGCCTTCCTCATGTTCATTCCAATTTTGAGTTTAAGGTATATTGAACTGAAGGGTAATGTACATAATTCCATTTATCCCATATAATGTAAGTAGCATAATGTTTATTTTCAACATTCACATCAGGATTCAGGTGCTGATGAAGTGAATGCAATGGTTTGATTGAGCTCTGGACCCTCATAAATTGTGATTCCATCACACTCTGAAAAACTGAAAACTGAAGCCTGTAAAGTTCAGTAATGAAAACTACTAACTGCACTTTCATTAATAAAAAAGCAAAATGTAACTATCATTAAAAATATGAAGGGTAAGGAGTGCTAGTAACAAGAAATTGCCCAATAATGTCGTTTTCTTCTTTCTGTATCTTATCAGTACTTCATTTTGGGATACAATGTGAACCCCCTTATTCCCATCAGTAGAGTAATTACTTGCATTGATAAACCTGCTGAATCCAGTGAGACTATTTGTGCAGGCTACTATTAATTACGGAGAATGAAGAACTTACAATATGAAAACACACACACATATATATATATATATACACACACACACAATTGTCCAAGCATCTATATGAAGGCATTAACTATATTTACTATGTTCAGAGGAGCATATAAATCTCCATTAGCAGTAATTTTTACATATTCATGTACAGTATGAATTTAGTATTTTCAGTCTCCACAAGCTGAAATTCAGAAAAATACACAAAATGTGTGTACATATATTTGTACAAAGATTTTCTAAGGTAAGTAAATGAAGGAATGCTTCAAGACAAAACCATGGTATGCCAGGGGGAGAGAGGGAGAGGTGGGGGTTTCAAAATAGTCCACTTGGTGGAATAAAATACAATCCTTCTGTATTTCTTCCTAGGCTTTGATATGTTGTTAATTATTTACACAGGAGAGAGAATATATGCCACAGGGTTGAGGTGAGGAGGGGATGGCCATTAGGGTTAACCATGGGAAGGAGATGGAAAGAGCTGCTGGAAGAACTATTTCAAACTAAAGACCAGATTTAACTGAATGCTTCCTGAAGGCATTCTGATACACTCTCTCCCACAAATTCAAGAGCCTGAATAATGATTGTAACTGCTCTCACGCGAGAGCAACATCAGCTATTTAATAGCAGAAGAGGTGCATTGCATGGGAAAAGAGAAAATGTTCAAAGGGATTATTGCCTGTAGCTCTCCAAAGAGGTTGAGCCACAAGGGTAGGAATGGGTGTCTTATTTTCTGGAAAGATTCTCTTAGATTTGTGGATAATAAGGACTAGGAGAATATTGATGGTATTCCTTTGACCAAGGCTGGCAAACCTTGATAAAAGTTCAAAGCTTTCCTGGAAATTGGTTGCTGCTCCAAACAATTTCTAGGTAGGTCCTTGTACCCATCTGACTGCATGCCTGAACTAGGACTATTACAAACAGTCCTAACATTTGTCACCTGTAAGGTCACAAGTTGCACAGCATAATTCTTTAGCAATTCCATTATTTTATTCATTGATTTTCCCTTCTTCCAGAGCAACTGTAACAAAACTCACTGACCAAAAGCAGCATTGGCAAAGATCATTGCTGGGTTTTGTTGTTATTATTGTCATTAATGATATCATCTTCTCTGTTCAGGTAAAGATGTTGAGGAAAATAAAGCAGATAGAAAATGTCTATCAGAGTCCTGTCACCCTTTGATGGAACCCACCTATCACTGTGCTACAGCTGAGCTCTAAAGTTCAGTGTTTCTGTGAGAGACGCTGAAGCCACATCATTCCAGCACCTCAACCAACTCAATCAGCCGAAGCAATTAATTTAAATGAACCAACAAAGCAATACCTACTACTACTAATTCAAGCACAACATTGTGTTGCATTATAGAACTCCTCTTCCCAAAGCACTAAGGTGACTCTGATTTGCTTTATCGGAGCCTACAGAACTTTGCATCGCCCTGCATCCAATTTTTCAGAGAGCTCTATAAACCAGTGTTGTGTGTGGTTTATTATACTCAGCTATGCCTAAGAGCTGTCTCCAGGTAAAGGTCGAAGTGATAATAGAACCAACACAATCCCAAGTCACGGTGAGCATCCTGCCCTTTCCAGTGGCATTTGTTGAAGATTCAGGGTACTAACACAGAAGCAAAGCTTTTTCCTCAGACCACAGGAAAAAACCCTAAGAAAATCACTCCTTTTCCTACTTTTCCTTTCTTCCAGTCTATGGCATTGGTATTTGGACAGTTGTTTATGTTTTACCTTCCATGCATAATAAACTGGGCGAAAAAATACTCCATTCCTGTTCCAAAAGCTTTTGTTATTTAAATTCCCCAGTTGCTATCAAGCTCTATTGAAAAATAGGGTCAGTAAGTGACAACTAAAATTTTTGAGTAACAATGGCTCAACAAAAATGTATATCTATCTATATATATATATATCTATATATAACTACAAAGAACAACCCTGAGACAGCTTGGCATCTGTATTCCAAGTCAGCATCATTCTTAGCATCATGAATGACATAATGAAAGTTTCAAGGAATTTAAGGAATTTTCCAACTAGAGTGATTTTTATATTTTAAATCAAGTAGCATCTTACACCTCAAATGACCCCATTGATTTAGATTAGATCACTTAACTGGAGTAAAGTGCTACTCAGTTTGAGTGGGGACATTGAACTAAGAGCCTCCAATTGTGGTTAAAATGAATATAATTTTGAGAAGGACCTTAGCGAAGCAAGAGATGGCTGAAAGGACTCCTAAGAGAATAGAAATAAGGAGTATCTGTTCATCTGACTTATTACCAAAACATGAGTTGATTAAGTGAATGTCAATGGACTAGTATTGTCAATGTCAATTGATAGTATTACGGCACTGATTCTGTAAAATTATTTTTATTTGCTTTGAAACATCCACAGGGAAAAAAGTCCTCTGGTTGTTGAACTCATAAATATGTTCACTTACAGAAAAAAAAAATCACTATTTATTTTATGAAAGGATACAGCCTAACACAAACCTGACACAGAGTGATAAAAGCAAATTATTGTTCCTCTCCGGATTCTCTCAGTTTAAAAATTTTATGGGCTGCCTGTTACCTATCACTTTTCCAGTATTGATACTGTTTAAAATCAATTTGAAACATTTCTGTATGAAATGTAAGGTAAGTAATTCCCCATTAGGGCCTTGGACCTTTATGCAATGTAGATGGGTGGAAAATTATATATTTGGGAAATTTAAAGCCTGCTTTAAATGTCACACTGCACTCAACATAAAACATTTTAATCCATTAAAATTATATTAAAGCTAACAAGGATACAACATGTCTGATTCTTAAAGCTTGCCAAAAAGTCAGATGGAAATTAAAAGCCAAGCATCTATAAATAAAGAAAGGCTTTATTCCTCCTACAACCTTGTCAATGTATAGTTAAAGATAAATTTCTTGAACACTGTCTACAGAAGTGGAAATTGTGTGGTTGAGAAACACATACGAGAAGGCAATGGATTGAAGAGTATATTTCTAAACAGGTAAAATGTAAAAGCACTATTAAGGAAACTTCCCTGTCTGACCATCCAGGAGCCACTCTGGAGTCACCCTCACACCCCCTGAGCTGGGACCAGAGACCCTTCCCAGCTACACCCCCACACTCACGCAAGCACAACAAGTCTCCTTCCCAGCTGCACACTGGACTTCCCAAAGCAGAGTCCCAGAACTCCAGAGCCTTAAAATAGTTTAGTCATGGTGCAATAGCTAAACAACAGAATAAGAGAACAAAATAATAGCTCAAGCTGGTGCCTTCAAGGAGGGATCCTGAGCTTTTACAACCTCACAGTCCAAGAGCCCCAAACTATGTGGTTGGCTCCTGCTGTCCCTGAGTGTCCAGTCCCCTGGCAGGGCCACAGTACCTGCACCAAATGCACTCCTCGACACCACTGTCAGAGTGAAGTCAGTAAGGTCAAGTACTCTCAAAGACAATAGGACTATTCCAGTCTCCACACTCCTGACATCAGGAATTATCAAGGCCTAGACTTCAATTTAACCACAGCTGCAATCAGTTCCATTAAAATAAACTACCTGCACATGCACTGATTTGCTTCTTACTGCCTATTAGTTGTTCCAAATCCAAAGTGAACGCAGGCTGGTTATTTGAAGGGATTTGTAACAGGATGCAGGAACTAGGACATTAGCTCAAATACTATGCAGGTTGATAGACACCAAATGTTGTCACCATCTGTTGGTGCCCTATGTGAAATCATTCAGTGGTTCCAGTCCAGGGACTTTACAAACTCAACAGATACCTGGCAAAGTTTAAAAATTCCCTAAGCCAAGTAACTTGAGCTGTTAGAGTTTCCAAGCTTGCTGACTCAGCTGGGAAGCCAGTAAGTTGAAAACAGGAACTAGAACCTGAGTGTCTCTCACAAAAGTTGCTCTGCACAGATGTGCACATAGGCCAAAAACCAGTAAAAGAGACAACAAAATTAAATTTTCTCTGTATAGGTCCATCAATAGGCAATGTTCTTGTCAGAGAAATAATAATTATTTATAAGTCATTATTTCATGCAAAACATTAGTCCCTGAAGTTATATTTTCATTCAAGTGCCTATGGCAGTGTCCTGATTCTCAGAAGTGCTGTTGCATTTCTGGCAACCTTTAAAAATAGTAGTTCTACTAAATGGGGATCAAAACATTTGAAATAGCTGGCCTTAAGTCATTTAAGTGTGTTAGAATGGACAGGAGCTTAGCTGCAAGTGCCTAGCATGCTTCTAGGCTAAAGTCTTTATTTCTTATTGGCTTTCTTACTAATACAATATTCCAGCTATCCAGTCTTGCATTAACTTAGTTATTTTTAAGTGATATTTATATTATGTTCCTTGTTAAACAGTGCATCTCATAATTTAATCTTGAAAAATCCTCAGAGAGGCGAAACTTCTCTTGGAAGAAAGGTATAGCATGCTGAAAATGAAAGCACTGCTAACTGCAAGCCTGCAAAAGTCACTGAAAAATGATCCACGCCCAAGGATGTCAGACGGACTAAGATAAGATGCTGATGTTGCTTGCAGCAGAAAGATGGTACTGGAAACAACACAAGTTACAGGGTTTGCTGAGAGGAGTCTCTGCTGAGAACAGATAATTGTATTATGGGCAATGTGCAATGAAGTTTAATTTTGCTTGTTTGCCAAAGTAGTGAAGAGTAGTAAGAAGTTCTGTGGCATACATGTTCTCCTTCCAATTACTCAGCTACTAATATTAGCAGACAAAATATTCATGTGGTAGCATTTCTGAATGTTTTTGAGTGGACAGACATGGACTATAGATGAAGAAAAATAGAAAGAGCACAGTTTCTTAGAGATGTTACATCCTGAAAGGCAAAAAGAGCAACCATTCTTCTTGTTACAAAAATGAAATCAAATGAAAAGCAAAAGATGAAATCTTTGGAAAAACACCAATCCTCCATGAAGCACATGAATCCACCCCTGAAGCAGCTGTTCAGAGGCATCTCAGAGGGGACCTGGCATGGGGAAGGACTGATGAGCAAGCTGCATTTTGACTACAGTCTTGTGGCATTGTACCATCTCCCTAATTTCAAGCATGAACAAAACTTCAGGATATTTTAGTTTATATACAAACGAAGTTTTAAAGCCAAAGCTAGTCTTTTCCAGCATTGTACGCACTCAAACCTCCAAAAAGTATCAGGTAAAAGAGGAACAAGATATAAAAGTGTCTGCTTGGTTGTCTCAAAAGATCTTGAAAATAAGAACAAGCAAGCAGCTACAAATGATGCTACTACTTTATTTGGAGAGGTTTTGCAGTCATTATCCCAAGGATTGACTTTGGAACATCAGTGTTTACTTACATTATCAAATCTGCGCATGAAACAAACAGTGTTTAATAGGGGTACACAGACACAGCTGTATTTGTACTTGAATCTTTAAGGTTATTAGACCATTATAATAAGAGCTAACATGGGCCAGCCAGGTTGGGCCAATTCACTTCCTTCCCACTTCTTTTTGTTCTACTACATAATAGATTTTCAATTGAGGCCTGGCAGAGAAACTCTACATGCTTTGTCATTATGATAATTGCTGTCATTCTTCTCTGCAAAGCCCTTATGCTGCTGTTTGTAAGCAACAATTCTTTGCCAGATTCAGAGGATAAAGAGCTGCAGTGAAAAAACGTGCATCTTAATGCTTTTCACTGGGTTACATAGTTAAGTAATCAAAGAGCTTGGTTAAACCACTGCATTTCACAATGTTTGGAGAGAACTTGACAAAAGAGTTTTGTGCTCCAAACTGTTCCATCATCTCACCAGGGGCTAACTCAAGTGCGGGCTCTGACACTCCATACAGCCAGTGCTATCAGCTGTAACTTAATTCGCTCGTGCATGAAAGAAAGGTGAGCAGTTAATCACCCTATGAAGACTAACCCAGCCTAATTAGTAAAGTGATTTTGTGTAGGCCACTCACTTCCAAGGGTCTGGCTGGAGGCGATTACAATTGCTTTTAATACCCTGAAGATGAGCATTCAATAGTTTGGAAAGCCTTACTTTAATACAGTTCTTTATAATGACATACACCAAAGATGTCTAGAATCCTTCAAAACTCTATGTGATACCAACACATGTGGAAAATAATTCTGTGAAGAAAGGTGCTCAGGAATACCCCATTTTTCAATAAGCATTCTTCTGAGTTGCTCAAAAAAACTCAACCCAAAGTAAAGCAGAACATTTCCCAAGAAAAGAAGGAGGAAACAACACTTCAAATATACTAAACAGCAGTCCTGCAGAATGATCTGCAGCACACCAACTTGAAAGTTTTGAGGACTCCTGCACTACAGTATTTTCTGACATCATTTCTGTAACATAAAACATATTTCTAGGTATGTTTCTACATCTCACGCAAATATCGATTCCAATGAAGACACATATTCAGATAGGAATAACATGCTATTCAATTTAAAATGTATTACGTTAAATTTTAAAAGTCATAAGAAGGCTCTCTGCCTATTCACGTAATGAACATCAATCAGAAATTAAGAATCATTATTTAAATCCAGAAGGTTTTGTTTATATCCTGTTTAGTTCTCAAAGGACACTACCTACTCACATGCTGGAGTCTCAGTAAGGAGGCTATTCAATGAGAGTCTGGCTTTGTGATGATATTGCCAGCATTTGCTATAACAACGCAACCTAAACACTGCAATTAAACAACAGAGTAGTATTTTTGGAATACCCTGCTGTTCTAAAGTGCATTGTGAATATTAACATATTCCAGTAAATTAGTTTGCTCTCATTATCATAAGCAATTACTTACTGTTTAGATGCTGCTGATATTAAATTGGCAAGCAATTTGCAAGAACTAATACAGAGCATAAAAAACTTTTCAAAACTCTAACAGTATGAAAAGACAAGTGTTTCTAGTAACACAGTTCCTTACATACAGATGTCTGTCTCTCTCTAAAAATTCTGTGAAATCTCTTCCTATCAGCTATCTTTTTTCAGCAGCAAGTGTATAACTAACTACCGGAGGCTCTGTGACAAACTCTTTATGAACTCAGTTTTGATTCTGTGGAGTAAATCATAAATACCTCAGGCCAAGTGCAACAGTAACATCTCATTCACACCGGAAAAAGAAAGTGTTTTCATGCTCATTTTTGAAAATAATAGTTTGGGAAATATATCAATGTGAAGTTCAGTTCTTTGGTCTCAAAGCTATTACTTTCCTGATACAACACTGTCAGGTGGTGAGGGTAAATCAGCGCATTTGTCCTCAAGATACAGCCAGGAACAGAGCAAGGCATGGAGAGCCTGTCCTGCTTTTAGCAATAACGACACCATAAGCCTCTTTCTCTTCAGTCCAAGGCAGCAGTAATCCCAAAGGAAATAACCACAAACTAAAACCCCAAGTTAGGAAAGAACCAGGACTACTTTTCTGAAGGACACTTAGTGAATGTGACAGACATTCCTAGCCAGGTGCTCGGCTTAGCCACAGAAAATGCACAGATCATGTAGCAGTTGTGTGAGCCAAACATAATCAAAGACCTTTGTGGGAAGTCTAAAACGCAGGGAACAATTTGCTTTGTTCCTCAGCTTGCACCTTGGCCCCAGGTTTCAAATGAGAAGTGCTACATGTCTTTTTGGCGCACATGACACCACTGCTCAGGCTGCTGCACATGCAGAGATCATGCCAGCGCACAACCAAGGATGGGGGCCAAATGAGAGGGTGTGGAATAGTTATGCTGTGGTGCACTTTGTGCCAAAGTCTAGTTGGCAAGGTGGTGAGCACTCAAAGGTTGAGCTCAATGATCTTGGAGGTCTTTTCCAACCTGAATGACTCTGTGAATAGGTTATCACTTCCCCTGAGTCAGCCTGGACAACCAAGGAGCAAAGACCCAGCAGCCAACAGTGCTGTCAGCCCTCAAGGACCTCAAAGCTGTCCCTGTAGATACAGGATGGGCAGGTTGATCCTTGTGCTCCTGAAAGACCTCAGTATGCCCAAGTGGGATTTCAGTCCCAAGTTTCAGTAATACACTCATTAATCCTGATTTGGTAGGATCAAGCACCTATTGAAACCACACCCTCAGCTGAGGGTATGAGGCTACAAACTACTTGTATGGGTATTGTGCCTAGCTGTTTATGCAAAATTGCCTTTAATGCAACTGTGAATCTTAACGGGGACCTTGGGAATCCAGCATAACATAAACAAACCACAGTAGTTTAAGCAATTCCCAGAGTCCATTTCTAAAAGTATAACTTGTGATCTCAGGTCTCAATCTTTCAGGCTATGTTTCAGTCTGGAACCAATTACTATAACCATCTTATCTTGCAGAATACACAAGACTGTAACAGAAACACTAATGCACCCTTAACTCCAGGAGCTCAATGATCCCTGTCTGCTGTGCTCAACTTTGTACTCTGCTGTTATAGATTATTGGGTTGAAAATATCTTTGCTAAAATTAGGCATAATTTCAAAAATAATTTAGTCAGTTGTTAAATACATTTTCTCTTATTCAAAGCTGGAGCAATTTAGCACCTTTCTTGTCACTCTCTTTAAAAAAATACATTACTAAATTATTATTTTTTTAAATCAAATCTTCCAATTAACTTAGTGAAGTAAAACCACAGACTTTTGCAGTGAAAAATGATGTGTGCCTTGGTCTCTGAAACAAAGAAAGAAGTTCTTATCTGATTAGCAAACACAATGTTTTGCACTTCTTGACCTTGAATAGAAAAAAAATATTGAGCAACTGTTTGTAATGAGAGTAGGGCTTCAGTCATTTCGTATTTCCCCTTTCACCAATCCTGCATTCCCTTCTTCTAATCCTAATCTGCAAGAGTTTTGACAAATTCTTTGGTCTTTAACAGTGCTGTAGCCATCGTGAGCAGCTCTCAAAGCCATGGGACATGTCTCCAAATTATTCTTTTTCTGCTTGGAGAAAACAATACCTTCCAGCTGACATTCAATATCAATGTCCTTAAACTACTAACTCCTTCTAGGCTAAAAGAGAAGGAATGGAAGCATCAAATTACATCTTGATAAATAAAAGATGATGCATAACAGCATACAAGGAAAACCAAGTTTTTCACAAATCCCAAAAGAGCTTTTTCTACATTTTCTGGAGAAATCCTGTCCCATCTACATTCAGGATCTTGCTGTACATGACGTTTAGACACAGGATTGTTAAACTAGAGCTATAATGAAAAATGCGGGAATATTACCTTAAACAGCAATTTCTATCCAATTTAACTAAACCTCCCTAATGTTTGTAGACCCAAACATGGCTTTTTCATATCTGTATTACACAGAATCTCAGCAGTGGTGAAAAATGTCATGTTTCATAAATGCGACATTTCACAGGACCAGATTCCTCCCTGTAGCCTCATAATTTAATAATATCAAAAACTAAGGAAATCTGAAATTTTACTAAGAAAGAATAGATTGTTAGAACTAACAGCTGAAATGAGAATTTGCATATGTGACTACAAAATACCCTAAAGCTACCTCAAAAAATAAAGGGAACCACCTAAATTCCATTTGTAAATTTGTAAATTCAAATAGCAATTTTTATATTCCATAGCAGCTTTTCATCCTCTCTCAAACGTAAACTTGCATGTGAGCACTTCCCTACACAGATCAGGTGTGGGCTTAAGGGAAAGCTGAGGGCAGACACATGCCACAAATAAAGGAAAAATACAGAAAAAGCTGTGGATTAGAATTACACTGTCCCTCCAAGAGTAAAATCAACAGAACTAACCTGACACTTACAAAAGAGTCACAAGAGGGCACAAGCAAGGAAGAGGATGCTATGAAGTAATTAATGTTGCCCTGTGAGCCTCTTTATGCTCATGCAAACAAGCATCTTTAAAAGATTTTGGACCTAAAGAGCAAATCTTACTCTAAATTGTTGTGCTGCTGACTGGAGAAGTCTGCTGTTGTTAGGTTAATCTGATAAACTTGACATAATTGTAAAGTACAGCCAAATCAGACACAAATCCTCTGAATGCATGTCAAACAAGCCTGGATCCCTCAAATACCGGACTGTTATCCCTGTGCTATCCCTCTTCCCTAGGTCAGCAGTAGTGTCCAAGAGATTTAGTGGTACACTGCTCAGGAAGCTGATGCAGCTCCACTGATGCCTCTTCCCCTCTGGAATAACCTGGATGGCCCTGAGTGCTGTGGACTTCAGCTGTCAATGCCCTCTCCTCCTGGCACCTGTGCCAGGGAACACTTAAATATTTTGTGGATGTTTCATCTGCTCAAGGGATTAAACTCACTGTATAAGACAAAACTGATGAAAAAAGAATAAGTCACAAAAATGCAGATAAACAGAATCCATGAGGTTCTCCAGTAATGCAAACATAACTGATAGTCAGCTTCTACAAAACCTACCTAATTAGAGCTGTTATCAAAATGAAGGTCATGCTAAAGAGCACTAAGCACACCCTGTACTTATGTTGATATTCATGTTAGTGTTCATCAAAGTAATTTCTGTTTTAAAAGAGATGATTATTTAGTACCATTATCAGTCTCAGCCTCAATTCTTTGCTGTCACTATTATGCAGAGACCTCAGCTTCAGAAAAAGATTTATTATCTCAAGTGCTGAACACTATGAGCTCCATACCTCAGACAAAGAATAGCTTGTGCAGAAAAAAAAAAAAACAAACCAAAAACAAACAAACAAAAAAAAAAAAAAAAAAAAAAAACCGAAAAAAACCAAAAAAACAAACCAAACCAAAAAAGTATTCTGTTTGAGCAAGACACTGTGTCCCTTAGGCTTTCCTTCAGTGGAGGTCTTGACCTGGATCCTTCATCAATAACTCAATTTATTAATTCTGGACAGCATATAGTAAACTGCTTTCTGTAGCCATTTGCACTGATGGAGGAGAGCTATTGAGGAACTTTCTCCTCCTTTAAAGAACACACTTCAGCTGTCACGTCCTATATAACAATCAATGTTTTCCCTTGCTTCTTTCAGCTGCTTTCCAAGTTGGCAGTCTTAAGAAAGCATTTTCTAAAGAAATCAAACTGGTATGTTTTCCTCATGCTCTTCTACGCAAGGTTCCATAAGAGAATAAAGTGCCATTTCATTTGAAAAGATACTCTGAACTATTATATTTTGGAATTTTCTGCCTCAATGTGTTTCATTTGTTTGCTTGCACTCAAGACAGATAGTAACAGAGCAAGCAGCCTGACCTTTGCACAATTGTCAAAAAGCCCAACTCTGCAACTACAACAACCAGTGTGACCTTCTTCTGTACCTTCAGCAGCCAACAATCACATAGAAGGAAGGAGAAAAAAAAGCAGCCTGGCCTAGGTAGAAAACTGGTCTGGGTCAGGTAACACAGCCTGTTCTCAAAGCACTTGTAGATGAGCACTTTGTGAACCCTCCCAGAGCGTCTGGGACCTACCAGCTGAATTCCAGAACTGTTCACTGTAATGCCCTGCCAGCAGCTGCCAGCTTTGCCAGAAGAGATTTATCCACATTACTGTAGCTCTGTCACCTCAGACTGGATATCTCATGTCATCTGTTTTCCTGAGGGCACCATAAACAGCTTATTATTTCCTCCTCCATAATCCATATCCAATTTCACTATTGCACATGTACAGAGCTGGCAGGAAGGCTTTGAGGGTATGGCTCCATGCACAGACCTAAGAGTCTCCAGTCTTTACCCAACACAGCACTAGAAACCAGGGTAATTTCTTCCCAGCAGCACACTTAATGCAGCAAATGGGCTTCACTATAGGGCAGAGTTTGTTTCCAATAGATTTCCAAGGTCAAAATCACCAAAAGCATTTATTGCAGCAGTGCTGGGAAGTAAAACACAAAGTGGATATAAACGAAGAGGAAACCTATCATGACCATTGTTAATTCTCAATAGTTCTACACTCCAACAAAAATACAAGCAGCATGTGCCAATCATTGTCTTAGAAATAGAAACAGCCATTGTATTTTCTGACTCCCTTCTATACTGCCTCAAAAGTGGCTTGGTTTTATTAGGAGAAATATACAGTGCAATATCCTATGCCATGCAATATGCTCCACGACTCGGAGGGGATGTGGTTGATTTTATTGATTCAGTTTTCACACTACTGTAACCCCATTATTGCCAGCAGAGCAACTGGAAACTGCAAGCAGAGTCTAGATTGATAGACTCTGCTATTTCTAATATTCTAAAGTATACAGCAAGCTTTATTTCTTTTTCTTGCTTTTTTTCTTTTTTAATTTGGATTTTCCTTTCTAATAAACCCACTGCTGTGGGACACCTACTCAATGGTACTGTAGTAAAAAAGGGACAGAACTCATTCCATTAGAGGCATTTATTGGTATTATTAGGATTTTACAACATGATAGCATAATCTATCCTTTGCCTGAAGTAAACACTCTTAAAGGAAAGTCCACAGGGAGGGTAAAATGAAGCATTTTTTTAAAGTGGTGAATACTAATCAGATATATAGCTGGAGGAAAAAATAATGTTCTAACAGGAAGATACAGCAAGCACACCACAAGACAAGCATGATACCAAGGAATCAAAATATGGCTGCAGCATATACTTTGGAGCAATAAGAAGGGGAAAAGAAATCAAGGACAAAATGGAAGGAGGAAAATGTGACTGTCATTATTAGGAGCTAGAGAGAAAAGCAGGACAGAAAGTTAAAGATTTGTATGTTTACACTGAGATCAACACAGTGGGAAAATGAGCCAAAGATTTCCCAGCTGGTGTCTCCAGGCTCTGTTACAGCTCAGGAAGAGACTACCAGGGCTTCAAGCTACCACCCACATGGTAATGATTGGAGGAGATACCTGGGTTCTTATGGATCTTGTTGGAGATTCTTATGGATGTGTTGCAGGACACCTAGACTGCTAATCACCATATCTCTGCTATTCAAACAGGTCCAGCATTTCCTGTAATCATCTAGCTCTTTATTCTATGTTTTGTCCTATGTTTGTGCTGGTCTTGATACTATCAGATTCTTGTCCACAGAAACGTTAACTACACTTGGGGCTTCTATAAAAATACTTGTTAATAATGCAGCCAGTCATTTACTGAGCTCAAAAGCAGAACTGTAGCACAAAGTGCACAGTAACACTACCTATTAAGATCATCTGAGATAATAGTCTCATAAATTGTGACTATGCTTAAAGTGATCAACACTGACTCTTTTTAATAGGCCTATCACAAGGTCGGTAATAGAGGATCAGGAAAGAAAATAGTGTCTCTAGCCTCTACTTGTTTAGAAGTCAGGTTTGCCATTTAGTACTAAACCAAAAAAAAAAAAAAAAAAAAAAAAAAAAAGAGAGAGAAAAAATAAGCCATACTGTACACGTACAAGTGTCTGAAATATTACCAAATACCATTTAAAAAAAATCTCTTGGATTCTGCCTATTTTCATTTTATTAAGCCAATATGACAAAGTGAATACACTCAAAGCAAAAGCATTGATAGAAATAACTCACCTGCTGACAACTGAAGAGAAAAAAATCCCACAGTGTAACAAGAAGAGATTCTCTTCAGAGCTGTAAAACTGGGAGCACGACTCGGAAGGGGTGGTAGATTCTGTGCTACCTCCCCAAGGTAGACACAGACAAAAAAGGATGAAGCTGTCCTCTTGGAGGAAAAGGGCATAAACACATCTCCAAGAGCTGTGTCTCCCTTTGTTGCTTTAGCTCTTTCCTAAAGAGCTAACTGGCAATGGAAAGAATTGCTCCCTAGGATGCTTGACTGCCTGTGGCTAGCTTAAACACAACACCTCAAGTTTAGATGCCCACTCCAGATGAGACGATTCACACTTCCTCAATAAATCCCAGAGCTATTATGCTGGTTAAAAGCAGGCAAGAACACTGCTAACAAGTTCAGCTGCATGGGGAGGGGCTGATTTTCCATGCTAACACAGGTGGGGGGAGAGGAGGAGCAGTTCAGAGGACAATAGACAGCAAAGGAGAAATTCCTAAATTGTTAATTTAAAAAAATATAGCAAGAACAGCTTGTGATAAATAATTATTTAGGCTTTGTTAACTGGTCATCATATGGAGACAGGCACTAAGAACAGAGAAGCTGTGAAGGGAGACACACAAAATATTTTCTTTACATCAGCCTCGAGTTTGTACAGTGTGAAGCTTACCATTAATTTTGTAACTTTGAAACTTTAACTAAGGATTAGTTCTTTCAAAGTAGTTTGCAAAATTCTCTAGTTGTAGTTGATTTGCAAGCATTTTTCCTTCCAGTTCATACACAGGTAATAGCACAGGGAGAATGCTGCTAATCAATCTCATCCTCAAGCCACATCAGTCTTGGATTTGTATAAACCAAATTTTACCTAAGCTAAATTGCTGCTTCAACAAAAAAAGGCCAGAAGATGAATATTTGACAAGGAGCAAGGTGGTACATAAGGCTTCCTCCAAGACCTGGGGGAAGTCCAGAATAAATGCCCAGTAGGACAGAATAACAGACAGAACAAACAAACTAACCCAAAAACAAAAAAACCCTTGCTGGTAAACAAACAAACAGAAAACACAACAAAAATGTCTTTTGGTAGTAAAAGCAAATTATCATATTTGCCCTACTTCAAAGGTATAATGTCTCCAGAGACACATTTGCATTGAGCACAACCCTATTAAAATTGATGACAATTATTACTTAAGGAAAATCAACCTCTGTTCCTAAAGGGGAGAATGCCACATGATGAAATGTGCATAAAAAAACAAGACAACAGCTACTTCTAGGCATCAAAATCTAGTGATCTGTGTAGGATCATAGACAGTCCAAAGACGAAATTTCACTCTCCACAAAATATTATTCAGAGCATCTGTAATTTTGAATATATCCAGGAAATATATAAGGGAATTCCAAAGCCTTGAATTAGATCTATAAATCAGCTCCAAAGTTAAGACTCTGAATAGATATTCAAGATATTCATAGACCCAGTTCCCTGTTCCTAGAGGGAAAAGTGTAACTTTCATGGAAAAACACAGGTTCTCTACTTTCATGATCTGTCTTATCCCTACTAGATCAGGAGATTGTAAATTTCACCTAGTGCATCAGGAATTAAATGCCCACCTGTATGCTAAGAAAAATTAATAAAGTAATTTTTTTTTTTTTGTTAATGAATAGGGATGAAACATTTTCTTCAGCATTTTCTTCAGTTAGCATCCAATTTAGGTACATCACTGAACTGTCTTGCTCTTTGCAGTTGAAAAAGATATCCGCCGTGATGAATGACTGCAGATGAGTAGGTACATTAAGCCTACACACACAGTGCATCATGAGCTGCTGCTGCTGTTTGCATTTATTATAAACAGAAAAAAAAAAATCAAGAGAAGAGGGTCTTGGAGAAATAAAAAATGGGGAAAGTGCAGTGTGTGTTACACTGCAAACAGAATCAAAGACAAATCTAGCACAGCCTGAGAACACAGCAGGAAGGGGGGACCTGAAGGCTTCCCTTTCTCACAGAATGTGAAGCAAAGTTAATTACTGTGAGTTTCAATAGTAGAAAGAAAGAGTATTTCAAAGCCCAACAAGATACCTTGGACACTACCTGTGGGGCATTACAGGACTCCTGTACTGACCAGAACATCAAGAGTGAGGATTCTGAACTGCAAAACAAAACAAAACCAAAAACAAAACAAAACAAACAAACACAACACCTGATTAAATTAAGCAAGTGGAATACGTGCTGGGGAATAGCTGGAAAAGCATGGAAAATAAAGGGAGGAAAAAGAATAAAAGTTCTCAGCTAGCAAGATGAAAGACAGATCTATAGACAGACAGGTAGAGGCATAGACAGAAGTAAAAAAAAAATATCATAGAAACTGTATCTATGGCAACACTGAAATAGAAATTAGTAGACATTTTTCTGCATTTGAAGTCTGAAGGTTGGAAGAAAATCAAGCCACATTGCCAGCTATTTTTCTGTGGTCTGCATTATAGAAAACATGTCAGGAGACAGAAAAGAGAATATCAATCAGGTCAGAAGAAGGGAAATAGAACATCCTTCTTGCTACCCTAATAAGCTTCTCTTTCTAGTCCTTATTTTCTAAACCAGGGACGGATGCATTTTTTTCAATAAATTCCTTTTTCTAAGGGTTAATGGTTGGATTTAGGGGACTCAATTTGATTTAAAAGAATGTAGGTTTTACATTAATTGTATAAATCTAATTTTTAAAGTATTTAATCTAAAGAATATAAGTGATTGGTTTCCTTGCCTTTTCTTTCAAAATACACATCAGAGCCAAACATTTTTATTTGCACACTGCCAAATTTCATTCCTATATATATTTTCAAAATGTGTTAGGTAAATGTATGAATTACTGACAAAATTTGTAGTCTCTTATAAAATGCCACAATATTTTCCACTAGAATTTTGTTCCTCCAATGTATTGTGCAGCTCATATTTCGGGTTTTCTCTAACCTGTTATCATATCTACTTAAAAAGGTAAAGCTTGACTTTTCACTGCTTTGTTCTTTGTTCAGTCATTTATACATGAGCAAGTGGGTGTGAAATGCTGGCAGATGTGTCAGGCTGTGTTGCACTGCTTCTAACAACTACAGAGGGAGAAAGGCACTGGATACTTAACCTCACTATTTCTGTTTCAACAATTAAGCACTAGTATTCAAGACTCATTTATTAGGCTGTTTAACCAGTCATAGATTTGGAAGCTGACTGTCAGGGGTATGTATTAAGAGAAGGATGCTGTAATGGGATTTTTAATCTATCCATTGAAAACAAAGAGAGGTGCAGATTGTTGGTGAACTGAGAATGAGGAAAAACATAAAATTCCAGGAAAAAAGATTAAAATTCATGCCCTAGGCTTCAAAAGCTCTGAATTGTATCTTAAGCATCAGTATTACTTCAATACGTTTCTGAAATAAGTGCATTTCATAAAACGTCTGTTCAAATTCTAAAATGAAGTAATTCTTCACTTGGATAACATTATTCAAAGGAACAATCTGACAGAAAGAACTCAAAATTTCCCTGCATGATGAAGTACATCTCATGCACATACTCCATGCATAAATTACATTCCTGAGGCCCTCAGAGGATCCCACAGTGGATAAATCTGCTCTTCACTGTTCAAAGTGCTCTTCCCCACTTCAGCTCACAGACATGCCTCCAATGCAATATTGCCTCAGATTGTGCTGACAGTCATGCTGATTTAAGAGCTCAGGACTCACAGTATTTCCAGTACATAATTTTTAAAGGTACAGATAGTAGCCCTTAAAAAGTGTCAAAAGATGTTGCACCTATACACAAAAAGTGCTAAGCCTGTACTCTGAGAAATGTGTGCAAGGGTACACACTAATGCTGTCATTCCAAATACTAATGCTTCAAATTTCTCTGTTATTTTAACTGAAGAACATCTTTAAAAATTGTTTCTAAATCATGAATTCTGCAATAGAGGTCTCTAGAAATTTGTGAGTATAAAATAAAAACCAGTGGAAACAGAACTAAAATTGCAGACACAAGGACAGTGAGGATAAAATCCATAACTCTTTGAAAGAAGGTAATGGAATAAGAAATCAGGATTTTAAAAACAATTAATAATCTGTATGAAATTCTGAGCATGTGAAGCATATGCCCATATAAGACATTGGATATGGTTTCTTCTTACTCTAGAAATTAATACTCTTGAGAGTTTTGCTTGGCTCCAGAAAAAGAGGAAATAAGAAATCACTATGCTCACTGATGCTGAGAAATTGTTCAGTAGGAGAAATTCTAATCCTATGATAATAGTCATACCTGTACATAATGTCAGCCTGGGCATTATATGAATTCCCAATGCAGAGACTGAAAAGAGTTTACAGCAACTGTAAATATTTAAAAAGGTGCTGTTAAAGATAAGCACCATGCATCCATTCCTGGGAAAAACTGCTGTGTGCCTAGGTCTTGTCCCCATCCCTGTCCACACCACTACAAGCTCTTAGCTGTGCTCAGCCCTCATCAGCTGATGTGCACTCAAGAAGCTGAAATGGAGTTAATGACCCATCATTCATAAATCTGCAGAGCTGGCTTCAGTGGCACAACATTGCAGGCTGGATTAAAATACACCTCTAAACCCCTGGAATGTAGTTTATGTGGAGGCTACCCTGCACTTGCCACACAGCACAGTGAGATTGAGCCATCATGTCGATTATGATTGTACTGTGAGCAATGCATTCAAATGCTCTAGTTAAACACAAATCTTAAAAAACAGAATAATAAAGAAAACCCTCTTTCAAACCAAGTACAGCACCTCATTTTCCCATAACAGCTGTTTCCAGAGTTTTGCATCCAGCACTGGAGTCCCCAGGCACAGGAAGGATATGGACTCTGAAGTCCAGAGTAGCACGCCCAGAGGAGGCTTGTGAAGATGACCAGAGGGCTGGAACACCTCTCTTATGAAGGCAGGCTGAGAAAGTCAGGGTCATTCAGCCTGGAGAGGAGAAACTTTGGGGAGATCTTTTAGAATGTTCCTGTACCCAAAGGGGCCTACAGGAAAGCTAGAGGGACATTTTGATAAGGGCATGTGGTGATAGGACAAGGGGTAATGGCCTTAAGCTGAAAGAGGATAGATTTATCAGATATTAGGATGAAAATGTTTGCACTGAGGGTGGTGAGGCTCTGGAACAGGTTGCTGTGGATGCCCCAGTTTCTCCCTGGAAGTGTTCAAGGCCAGGTTGGATGAATGCCTGAGCAACCTTGTCTAGTGAAAGATCTCCCTGCCCATGGCAGAGGATATAGACCCAGATGATCTTTAAATTCACTTCCAATCCAAACAACACTATGATTCCATAATATTATTCTATGGTTTGAGCAATTCTAATTTGTATCACACAAATGAGGATGCATAAATCACCAAAGAGAAGCTCCTTTGTACCCTTACCCACATTTGTGCCATCTGAAGTGTATGCAACAATTGCTGCAAAGATACACAGTACAAAATGCAGCTTAAAGCTTCTGCTTCTCTTCTGAATAAATTATCAAATGCTTAGTTGTACTTTAGAGATCTCTTTTCTTAAGCTCAGATTACAGCACTAAGGGCTGTGGTGTGACTTCCTCATGCTCACACTGATGAAGCATTATTCACCCTACTGTGACAAAACTGAAGTGCAGCTCTAAATACAGGGCAGTAAACTGAAATCAGAATTTCTGATGTTTTTCCAGGCACCTATCATTCTGCAAAAAATATGAATGGACCAATTTATTTGGTTATTTTCGCACAAGGGAGCTCTTCCTCACTCACATCACTTAGGAAGTGTAAAAAGCTGCATTTTGACAGACTTTCGTTCACATTTATTGAACAATCTCCCTTTTAAAAGGGATGTTCTACAATTAGGTTAGCTCAAAAGATGACTTCCATTTTCCCAATAGATGCTTTTGTTATGCAGAAGAGGCAAACAGCATGTAGGCTCAGAGAGGAGCTACTTACTACTCCTGTGCAGTACCTCCAAGTAGCAGGAAATCAGATTTTCTTCAGCCTAGTGTACATTCAGGTGGTGTTAACTTTGGAGTGTGGAGCATTTTGTTGCTTTTCTTAAATAAAGCTACACCAGTTAGTGTGCAAAATAACCCAGAGATTGGAAAAAAAAACTGGAAATACTATTTCTCTACTGCTTTTGTAAGCAAAACTCAGAATATTAATAGAAATATTCAAGCTGACTGCAAAGCACTGACACTGGTATCTGCACCCAGGACTGTAATGGTTCCTAAGGTGCTGTTACAGCCCAACCAATCAGTAATCCCCAAATTAAGAAGGATTTGCATGACTAGTTTAAGAACTCTGAAAATGTGGATGTAGAACACCAAATCACAGTTCCAGAAAATCAGAGCCTTAGAGACAGAACTGGCTCCTGTGGAGTGCTTCCTGCTACTGGAGAATATAATTGCTATTTTCAAATCAGTGTTCAACATACTAATTAATCAGTGAACTATAAAGGTAAATATTGTGTCTACCTGAATCCCCATGGCCTGTATGTAAAATTAAATTCACTAGCACAACATGTGGCTGCATTGCCTTTTCAGTAGGAGACAGATCACAGACTCATTGAAGGGTTTGGACTGGAAGGAACCTTAAAGATTGTTCCAAACTCTCTGTCATAGGCAGGAACACCTTTCCCTAGACCAGGTTGCTCAGAGCCTCATCCAGCCTGGTCTTGAACACTTCCAGTGATGAGACCAGTCCAGTTTCTCTGGGCAACCTGTGCCAGCCCCTCACCAGCCTCACAGTGAAGAACTTCCTCCTAATATTTAACCTAAACCTGCTGACTTTCACTTTGAAGCTATTCCTCCTTGTCCTGTCCCTACATACCCCTGTAAAAAGTTTCTATCTCTTCCACATGTTGGAAGGCTGAAATTAAAGCCTTTTTTTTTTTTTTTTTTTTTTACCAGGTTCTCACAGTCTTTCCTTGTATGGGAATTGCCCCGTCCCTCTAATCAACTTGGGGTCCCTCCTCTTGACCCACTCAAACAAACCAGTGTCCTTCCTGTGCTGGGGAATCCAGAGCTGGATGTAGCATGTGATTTTTCAAAAAAGGAAGATAGAAAGTGCTTGTCAAGGCACTGAACCCTACACAGGCAATTTTAACACATGCTTTTTACAAAATCACTGCAAAGAGCAACTTCAGTGATTGGACTTCCATCCTCACTTTAGTAGATGGAAGAATTCAGCTCTTTCAATCTACTTCATTAATTACTTAGGATTTTTGACCCTAGAAAAAGCGTGCTAAGTTCTTGTTATAGCAGCACATTACCGCCATACTAGTAACATTTGCATTCATTTCAGTGGCAAAAGTGTTTGTTCCCTATGGAAATAAAATAATAAATTAATTAATCAGTGTACACAGGACTGACATTGAAACCTTTCTCTGTTCATTCAAAGCTTTTTAGAGAAATAGCAATTTACTCTGTTTATTTTTGTTCAGAAACAAAAAATCTGGTTTTGTTAAACAATCAGGGTTTTTTTTAACTTCACTATAAATTTAATTTGCAAGTGGATATGTCAGATACAATGCTCTATTTCTGGTTCACACGTGTGAAAATATAGAGGAGGGCATGGCAGGTGGAAGACAGATGCTTCCATTGCCACCTCCCTGTCTTTTCCCTTGTGGGTTACAGAAAGAAGTCTGTTCAGAAGCCAGTTAAATCAGACCAGCACCCTATTATTCACTGAGGCAATACATTGTCATTTGTGTCACAACAGGAACAGGGAACAGAAAAGCTTCACTGTGTTTAATACTGCCAAGTACAATCACCCAAAAGACTGACAACAATTCCAGATAACTGGCAATCAGTATAATTTTCCTATTTCAACCATCTTAAAAATAGACCTTCAGCTTCGAAAATGTTCATCTTGATAGTTTTTTGAGCAAGTTGTTGCAAAGATCATTTCTCCTGGATTTGTCCACATAGTACTTTTCTCTCTTCTCACTGTTGACAATGATCTATGCAGTATAAAAATCTCCCTTTTTTTTAAAACTTCTTTGGCAATTTCAAATCCTTAGTGCAAAAAGTCATTCCTAAATAAGTATAAGGAAATTGACTTGTTTAAGCTAACTTGTTTTCTTGGTCTTACAGACAACCCATCATTGTGCAACCTACTGCCAGGAGAGTCTATTTAGTACATTATAATATATACTTTTATTAATCTTATTGGAATTAAATCCACATTGTGGAAAGGACTGAAATCCACCTTTTTTTTTCCTTAGAACTAGAATAATTTTTCTGATGTTTCAGTAATCTAGTACAGAAAGATGCAGTTTTCCATAGTGTGCACTGCTATTTTACCTACCTATAAATGAACTGGTAGTAATGATAATGGAATTGGACATTATAGAGAAAGCTGCCTGTATAAAGTAAAAGAGGCTAAAAGATGGAATCAGTCTCAGGAGTGACAATTTACTCAAATGACCCTAAAAGTTTGTAATGTGGGTTTCAGATAAGCAGAGGGGGGAAAATAGCGATATAGAAGGAAGCCTGTCAGCCATCTTCACACACATGAAATAATCTATAAATTCTCTTTTAGACTCAACCCTCCTTCTTCCAAGATTCTTAGCTATCTCTATTTCTGTAAAGAAGAAATTATTGAATATTTTGTCTGTTATAACAACAGTCCCTGAAACCTTTTTGTTCAACTAATTCACTCCCAGACATCACACATTGAGGGTTTTTTTGTCTCTTAGAGGCTCCACAATTCCCAAAGAGACCAAAGAGATTTCGGCCAGTTTTCATTTGAAGAGTGAAGCTTAGTTAGTTTTAAATGGGTTGAGACTAATGAAAAAATATGAGAAAGTGCAAAAAGGTCAAAGCAAAGTGCAGAAGTATTTCTCCTGACAACATTAACAGAAGTGTGACCATTTCAGGACACAATAAGAAGGAACTGAGAGAAAGGAACTGAAAGATTTGCCTAAAGGCTAATGGGAAACACAATACCTGCAACAGAGTATTGTCTTTCTCCTCCCAGGCTGGACTTCAGAAAGAAACTATGATCACAGCCCAACATATGTCATGGGAAAATAAAGTAGGCATCACCCAAAAACCTGACATAACAAATCTATAGAAAGCATGCTGGTTGTGAAAAACCCTGGCATTCTCTATGGAAATGGGGACTTGCTATAAAAATTTCTAATGTAATTTCAAAATTTTGAAAATCTAAGTCTCTTCTAAATTGCCTTATAAGAGTTTATTTTGCTTTTTTGAATAAAACAAATATAAACATTAAAAATATCAGAAATGCATAAATATTTGAGATTTTGTTCAATTTACTTCCAAGAATATAAATTTTGTTATATATATATATATATATATATATATATATGTGTGTGTGTGTGTGTGGTAACTTCTGGGACTAGAGGTTAGTCTAGATGATCTTCAGAGGTCCCCCAGTGATCAAGATGACAAAGAACAAATGAAAACAGTAATGTCTCAGAATTATAGGATGAAAAAAATGAAAAATAAATTCTGGGAAAGTAACAGAGGACAGCATGATACTAATTGGAAGGATCCATTAAATTTTCCTGTAATTTTTTTTTCATATCTCTAGAAATGCATATTGCCCTGAAACAACTACTTCATCAATATGAGTTGTAGCATTTAGTTTTAATTTGGATAATTGAGGCACACAAAAAACGTCTCAGATTATGCATAATTGTGTGGTTTGCAGCTCCATGGCAAGTGCAAAATCAACACTAGGCCATATATAATTGAACCAGATAAGTCTTAGGAAGCAGTTAGAAGAATCGGGGAAAGGACTAATTTCAATTTGCATTTTTATTTTAAAGTTTTATTCTTATGTCACCTAACATGATTTCCTTTTCCTGGATGTTATATATTTAAAAAAAAAAAAAAAAAAAAAAAAAAAAGAGACAGCTTTTAGCTCAGTTTACATGATTATGGGAAATCCACATTTGCCTTTTACAAATACCCCTACTTGACTTATATTCTCTAGGAGGGGATGCTACAGGAATGAAGATAAAATTGAACTCAGGGTTTGAAGCCCAACATTTTCAGCTACACAGAAAGTATTTTCATTCCAATTCAGCCTTTTTCAAAGCTATGCTTAGAACCTTTGAGTGTACATAACTGCATCTTCATTCTGCTACACCATTTGAAAATCTGTCCCTACCTGTGTTTATCAGAAAGGAAGGGGCCAGAATGTCTTCTTACATCCTTAAAAGATGCCTATGCTGCCTTCCTCCTGGCTTTTAAGTCTTAAAACACAGACAGAGAAAGATCAATAGGATGTGATGACACCTTAACAAAAGCAGAATGTAAGCAAATACAACTCCATGGCAGTGGTGACCTTGGAACTCACATGCTGATTGAAATTAGTTATGGGTGGTTGCTATTAAGGCAAATAGCAAACTCATTGCATACAAAAACTTTTCACAGGTTCTAAGGGAATCTCCCAGCTAGTAGAATGGCAAAACAATAAAAAACTTACTGTACCTTTCAATACAATATTAGGTATAAAACTCTAGAGAGGAGAGTTGAAATGACAGCAATATTATATTCTTCCACCATGCTGCTGTCAGCAAAAGTGCTCTAAAGCCTGAAAAACATTTCCTCTTACAGAGATGCCCCTACTGCATTTGTGCGGTATGTTTTACAGCTACTTTTTTGCAAGTAAAGGCAGAAACAGAATTAAAAATTACAATTCTCTTTGGAATTTTTTTTAGGCTATCACATATGTACTCTGAAAGTATGGTTTACACTTTTGACATCAGCATAAAGAAACCCTGAGATAATGTTGCTACACTATTTTTAAATTAGATCTAAATCAATAAAGACTTTCCTTTTTTACTTTTTCATTGTGACACTGTGGAATACAGAATTGTAAAAATTGCCTGGATATTATCTAACCTCATCTTTTCCGGTAAGATTAAATTCAGCATGGAGGGCAAGAATGGAAGCTGCAGTTCTTTCACTTAACATTTATGTCTTAGTGTGAGATTTTAGAATATTGTGTTTATTAGAAAACATGATGTCTTCATGCTTTCAGTGTTTCTGCCACTTGAGTTTCCTAAAAAAGGATGACTCCAAAATAAGTAAAGAATCATATTTGAACAACTCCTAATCTAGTTTCTCAATGTGGAACATGGATGTAGCACACACCTAAGGTGTGACTGCAGGAACAAGAGTGATACTTAGGTAAAAGGAGCCAAAGGAGGAAATAGCCAAGGTTTCTCTAGCCTTTTCAGGTATCAATTACATCTGAAGTCCGCACTTATTTCCTTGCTGGGAAGAAAAAGGTAATTTGTGAATCATTCCTTTTGCCTGGCATTTCAGGAGTGATCCAGTAGGGAAGTGAAGGGAGATTAGAAATTATCATCTTGGAAAAAATCCCACTGGTCTGTTGGGCAGAATACTTACAGGAAGGTCATTCCAACATTTGGGTGTTTTTTAAGCCTTGCATTACATCAATGACACTTTTCATTTTTGCCAGAGAGGTAATTTGCTACCAGGACATGACTCAGGCAGCCCTGGACCGGGTGAAATGGAGGATTCCCTATGTAGCTCACTGCTCAGCCAAAGCAGTGCAAAAAGGTCAAAGCAAAGTGCATTCTTTATACCCAAAGTGCATTATTTTTTTCTTTATACCCTTTTAAAATTTTGAGCCTGCTTTGCCTTTCTCCTAATCCGACCTCACAGCAGGAAGTGAGTGCACTGGTGATTGGCCAGCACTGAACCCACCACACTCTTTGGCGCATTGGCCGGGAAATCTCAAAATTAGCGAAATCTCAAACTGGCGAACCAAAACCACTACTCGTGCCAGCTGGCCCTCCCTGTCCTCCAGCTTTCCCTGTAGTGACATCCAGACTCTTCCCTCATCGTCACCGTGAGTCACCACAAACAACACCTGCAACAAACCATGCTGTCCTACAAATACCGGGAGTAATGCAATGCTCTCGCTCACTGTGTCTGCATTCAATTCTTCTCCCAAAGGATTTGAGTTCCATAACTCCAGCCACTATTTATGCAAGCCCAGAGAAGTTAGAGTACTGTCCTTCCAATAAATTGATTTGTGTCCTGATGATTATAGGAAATAAAAATTTTGAGGCTATGATACAACTGGAAAGAGGAGAGCTATTTGAGAAGCTCTAGCTGTAATTTCAGTTTTATCCAGTTTTGCTGACATCACATAGTCTAAGCCAGACCTCCTTTAACAAATAAAAGGACTTTTAAAATATTTTTTTTAAGCTGACATTGAAAGTGGAAATTGTATCCCAGAATATACAAGGCATACAGCTGTGCTAAATCTTGTGGACATTGCTATGCATATCATTATGGTTATATTATCTTTTTTCCCCCTGATCTGCCTAAGCATACAAGAGCCTTGTACCAAACCCAGGCTAACTACCAATGCAAGCTCAAAAATGTAACATTTACTGTTTGACATGTGGGTCAGAGTAGCACAAAGCCAACTTTGGCACTTAGGTTTGCACAAAAAGAAGCACTCACTGCCTAAAATGTTGTGCAGTGAGATGAAGAATTTTTTCATGATTAACAGCACTTGGGAAGAACTCTGTTTTAATCTGTTACAACTTGAATGTTTGGTTTTTGTTTCAATCTAGACTTTAGGGAAATCATTAAATTTGTTTGCATTTCACTACTCTATCTCTACCAGGAACCCAGTATTCAGCTCAAATTCCAGTCAAAATATCACACCATCAGAACCTGGCAGTGAGGTTTTCAAGGAATATTATGAACAAATTCACATTAAATGCAAGAAAATTTTCAGACTTAAGGCTGCACAGTTCATAAGTTTGTGATGAATAGTATCAGTTGGAAAAAACCCCACGATTTATTATTTTACTGGGTTGAAAGAGTTGGGAAAAGTTAGGTAAAAAGATCAAACTAAATAGGAAACACTTTATGTTGATGGAAGAATAATTTACACTGACATCAAACATATTTGGAGCAGTTTCTTGCCTAATTGGTAATTCAAGAATTTCTGTTCCATTTAATGTAAATTATTACATCATCTCCTTTCTTCGTGCCCTTTCTCTTTGTTCAAGAATTCTTCTTCAGTTCTATCTTGCTAGTGAGAATTTTCAGATCAACATAAGGAACCCTTAGGATCATCTGGGGAAAATACTCAGAGCAAATCTAAACTATTCAGAGGCTAAATGTAAGAGTGAGGAGAAGCTAAAAGAAAGAAAAAATCAAAAAAATGAATGCATGACAAAACATGACGCAGACAAACATAGCAATGATACTACTGTCACATAAAATGCTGACATATTTATGTCAGGAAAATAATGCATTTATTTTCACGTACATGCATGCAAGAGAAGCAAATTACAGGTAGAGATATGCAGTTACACAATGAATATTGATTTCCAATAGAGTCAAGTCTCTTGAAATGAGCAGATGGGAAGGAAAAAAATCCCTGCTTTTCACAATCAGTTAATCCTTAATAAAATCATTAATTTTTAAAAAGGAAAAGAATTACATGCAGAATTATGAATCTCAAATGGCAGTGGTGTTTCCTGAACAAAACAGTTACTGTTAGTGCTCACTATGGTAAAAGACCATTAGAAATTAATTTTTGAATTAAAAAACAGAAGACAGCTTTGGAAGACAATTGAACAAGGTAATTTCTAACAAGAGCAGACTGTTTCCCGTATTTGTTCCAATAAAATACCAGCTTTTCTCTAGGCTGTTTCAGATTTACAAAGAGAGGATTAATTTTTCTGCATACATATAAAGTACTGGCATTTTGATGAGGTAATGAGAAATTAAAATTTACCCAATACACTGTAATACACTGTCTGAATATTCCTTTCTCCACCATTTTTTCTCGATTAAAAATTCATGTTACACTTAATTGCTCAATTTGCCCAAAGTGTAATAAACAATTGAAGAAGCCATTGAGTACCACATAACAAATACATTACTTAGCATGATATAACAAGAAATTACTGGCTAAATTAGTGACACAGATCCTTTGGTGCAAGGAAAGAAAAAACAAAAGGATCCCTTAATGAAAATAAGGTGCTCTGCAAAGAAAAAACACAATCTGTATATATTGTACACTTTGATGTCTAAGAGTGTCTCCTGGGAAAACTGAAAATAAGGCACTAAGCAAGTTACTGATTAAAGCCATTTACTTCCATGACATTTTGTGGCTGTGTGTTGCCAGGGTGTATTAGGAAGATATATGATTATCTGCTGTCCAGGGAGAGAGTTGTTTGAAAAACTTACAAAAGATTGCAGGGATTATAATGTAAGCTCTAGTTTTCCCCATAAAATGTTGTTCCTAGTGTGAGTAATCTCTTAGTTTACATGCACCATGATTGCTGTTTCTTATCCACTCTGCAGAATCAAAGGGAACTTTGAGGGACACTCGCCTGTGATGTGCCAAGTGTATCCAACATCCGGAAAAGTCCCTCAGAGTTAAAAGCGTTTGGCTTTTCCCAGAAGACACCCAATACCTCACAGAATCAGACTCAAAGGGAAAATGCTAAAGATCCAGTAAAAATAAGGGAAAAAAAGAAGAAAGCTCACTTGAAAGGAGAGTGTGGCTGGAAGGTCCAAGAGCAATAAATCAGAGCAATTAAATTCAGTGGCAATGCTTCTCTCACTTAAAAGGAAATTGCAAGAACTACAGTGCCTTGAATGGCAGTTTTGCTGCTGTAGTGTAAAATTTGAAATGTGTTTCACAGTCAGCTTTTTAAAGATACTGCCATGTGCACTAAAATCCACAAAATATGGAATTCCAGTAAATAAGTGAAAATATATATCTGAGTAATCTGAGTATATAAAAGGTCTTTCTTTATCGTAACCCTCCTCTGGCCTGAGAAAGAGCACTGGTAAATCATCTGCTTCAGATTATCTCCAGTGTTTCATTAAGCCACTTGAGGGATATTTCTATGGTTTAGAATTCAGCCACTAATAAGGTCAACGTAAATGAGGACAGTGCCAAATATTAGTACATCCTCACACTGTCACCTTCACACTATAGAAAAGCCCTTTAATGCAGGAAGCTGCCAGTGTGGAATTTCTTGGTAACTGGATTTAAGAAGAATTACTCTTCTGATGAGCAAAACCCAGCCCTATGTGCTACTCTGGATGGATCGCCATTTATGACAGATCTGCAAGATACAAGAGCCAAAAAACCTGTAGCAATGACAGACTGTACCCAAGAATGTTTTTGCAACTGGCCAAACACATGAACAAAATTCAAAGTTTCCTTCCCAAGTTTTATCTTCACTCTAGTTGTCTTTTCAAGCTTTCTCTGCAGAAACAAGTAGAAAGAGAGGAAAATAAGCAAACCTTTGGGAAGTTCCTTTTGTTGCAGTTAACTGCCCCTGCACTTTACAACATCTTGCCTTTTAATCTTGAAACTTTTTAAAAGTACAGTGTTTAGCAGACAAATTGGAAAAAATAAGTCTGCTTATGAGCACACCTGCATTTATTCTACACCAGCCTAGTTTCACCGACTAGATAGGTATGACACAAGATTCATTTGAGAAGAAAATCTCTTTATAATTCTTGTTTGGTTTTCTTGTTATTTATAGTTCTTGTTATGGTTTTCTGAAGGCCTGATTCTCTATGATTGGGTGTAGAACCTAATTTTAAGAAATCCATCATAAAAGCCTCTGTTCCTTGCAGGTAATTAAATGCATGTATTTATTCTGACTGCATTAGAAAATGGAAACATCCCACTGTCTAACTCAGCAGTAGCAGAAAAGCACAGTAAAACATTGAATTGGAATGCAAAACTAAAAACACACCTGTAAATTATCCTGCTAACACAGATCATCCTTGGAACTCAAGCAAAGAGCACACAAAGCAAATACGTGATGAGTGCAAAATGTAAACACATCATATGTGTTTAATGACAATGAGATTTCACTGGCACAGAAGGAACTTGAAGCATGCTGAGAAAACTAAGTGTCCCATGAGCCAGACTTTGGAAATTAAACAAGAACTACATGGAAATGTTCCTTGGAAAAAAGTGGCCAGCTGTGGCATCTTCCCCACAGCCCATCTTTTCTTCCTGTCATTAATCAATAGGAGAAGGAAAAAAAGTGGAGAAGAGGAGGTGGACAGAGGGAGGAAACCTTCATGCTGTCACACAGAACAGTACAGAATTGTACAGAGCAGAAAAGTGTACAAAACTTAATTTCACATAGTTACCCAGCTACATAGAGAAAATTGGGAAGTTGGTGTGTGCTAGACAGAATTTTTAGGGAATACTTTCTTCTACATTTTAAAGTAGGTTAACTAAAGTAAGATGAAGGAATAAATTAATGTCTGTTTTTGTCTATTCATTTTCTGTGTATACCTACATGTTTAATGTATGTCTGCTCATTTCAAACAAATGAAGCAGATCTGCAGTGGGCAGCTTTTCACTTGCCTTGGTGGCCATGTCTGCCTAATATTTTGTTACAAACTGAGGACCAGTTCAGATTTTTAGAAACTTACTTTTTACATTCCTATAATATATATTGTGGTTTTATAGATATTATATTTCTTGTTATCCCGCTAGAAGACCTGTAATGTTATTCCAGAAAACACCTTAAGTGTTTTCATGACATATCTGACTTTTTATGCACAGAGGTACTTTTCCCACTTTTAAAAGCAGTATTTTAAACTAAGAGACCCACATTTAAGCACATTTACCACCTCAGAGAACATAGTCCCTAAAACTTAGTCTTAAGATATTTCAGCTGTTATATGGTTTACACATGTCAATTGAAACATAGAAATAATATATTGTATATTAACCAGGAAACATAGCTCAGATTTAGTGATAACTACTATACCACTACTAATAATAGTCACTGCTACAGAAGAGAGACTGAATAGCTGTCATTCTCTCCTATTTTGTATGCAGATCAGCTTCATCAAGATAAAATGGTCTGATTACATTTAATTACAAATCTACTATACAAATAAAGTCTCATATTCTAAATATTAACCTTTTAAACAGGATGATAAAAATAATAAACAAAGCCACTAAAAAAAGTCCCAGAAGTGACAAAAATAATAAAATCATGCCATTGAAAACCCTGAGCTACTGTACATTGAGGGAAAATTAATTTATGTGGAGATAGCTTACACGTTTTTGAACAGCACCTCTTTAAAATGCAAAGGCACAAGAGTACTCTGTGTTTATCAAATGACTTCATGCAATATTACTGCACCATACTTTTAATTAGCAAACTCTGTGCAACAGATTTAATGATATACAGTAACTCCACACTCACATCCAGTTTTACTCGTGCTTTAAGAGTCTACCAAACAAACCACACAAAATTTCCAAGGTTTTTTTTTGTTTGTTTTGCCTTTTTTGTTTTACCTTAGTTAAAGAAAAACAAATTGTTCTGCCTTCTAGAAAATGACAATACACCAAAACTACAAAATGAGGTGCTTTTGGTGCTAGTGATTAAGGCAAAATTAATGCAAAAACCTCAATAACATGCTCCCTATTTATGGCAAACTTCCATTTGAATCCTTTTATTCTTGGTGGAGTAAAAGGGGAACAATAGCAGAACTGAAGAGGATGCCACAGATTGTGAGTGATGCTACATAAGGAATGTTACTGAAATATTTAAAAATATTTTGAAGCTGAAAAATTCTACTTCTTTCAAATGTTAAAAGATTGCAGGCTGCTTTTACCCACAATCTATTGCATTAAATTCTTCTAGGGAGGATTCAGCCACATCTTCCTTAGCCATGAGTGTGAATCTATTCAAATATATCAGACTGATGAGGTTTTCATTCAAGATAAAAGGGAGCTTGTTAGATCCGAGGCTGTGATGAAGACTGAAATGAAGAGCATTTCAGATATATGGTGTGTGCTGCTCGAAGTCTATTTCAATAGAACACACAGAAAAGTTTGTAGTGAGTGAGACTCCTCCATAACAGCTAATCTTAATACTGCAGTGAAATAACACGGCCACCAGATTTTTGTTAATTGAGATCGCTAATTCTTGCACTCTGAAAGAATATAGGTGCTCGCAGTTTCCCAGGCATGTCCTTCATGCTCCTGCTCCTCTAGAAATCCTCCATGGCCTTCAACTGATTTCAGTTAAAAATGACACATTGCCATTACAGCACAGTCCTTGAAAGTCAATGCACATTCCTCATGAAACGAGGAAGAAACTGACCCCAGGTTACCTATTTAAAATGTTGTGGGATTTTAAAAAATATTGGCGGAATTTTCCTTTTCTCTTTTTAATGACAACTTGACAACATTTGTGTTGACTTGGTAGCTTTCAGGGTAATCACTTCAAAAATCCTGCTTCCAGCTCCCCCGCCTCACTCCCCAGCCATCTCATACAAACTCATCCACATAATCTCATTAAAGTATGGGTCCACTTTAGAATTTGATAGCTAATTAATATTGCCTAATTCCACAACTAATAATGATTAAGAGCTAAATCAGTTTATTTCCTTTGACAAAGGCTATTTACACATTTAGACAAAATTCTGAAAGGACATCAACAAGCTGCCTACAGAAGTGATTTAGGATCATGCCTATATGTACTCCCACATTATACGTAAGGTGTCTCTACAGAGTTTTTTACCAGCAGTTAAAAATTCACATACCTGTGGCACCCAGAAACCCTGCCTAGCACAGGGTGAGGATACTGAGTAGTGCTGCTAGGCCATGTGGCTCTTGATCCCTTCAGAAAGTGGGCCCAGTTCACTGGGGTTTCCCATGCAGACACATCCTCTGACTCTTCAGATGACCTCAGAGCTTTGGAAAACTCTATCCCGTGCCAGAACAGGTCAATGCAATGAACCAACAAAGCAGCAAATTAAATGGGGCACCTGAAGCATCCTTTTGATACTGAGTGAATGAGCCTCAGCACGTCTTTTCTTCTAAGGTGGACTCAGCTCAAATGGAAAGAGAGACTCCCTACTGATCTCATTGGGCAGCTAAAGGCACAGAGCTAAGAGGGAGTTTTATACATTCAAAAAAGGTAAGAAAGGGTATTCCTAAAGATAAGAACTGAAAACACGAAATGGAGTAATAAAGTGAAGCAAAGAGAAGGGTGAAAAAAAGTTGGAGTTGGTCAGTTGCAAACAAAAATGCAATAGGTATGAGAAAAAAATTAGGCATTGGAAAAGCAGATACAGAAGCTGGGCAATGAAAAGAGAAAGAAAAAAAAAAGAAAAATCAAGCAGTCTAGTTTTAAGAGCTACTCTATTGGGATTCCTGCACACCATACAATAACTCCATTGAGTTATCCTTTAGATTATTGCTTTGACTCTAATGGGCTTTGGATTAGGGAGGAGCTCCAGAATATAAATTTATTTATATCTTCATATATAATTCAGCTCTGTCTACCTACTGCAATGTATACTGTGTACAGAATTTAAATAGTTTTTATTCTTTGAATCTGGACACTTGTATGCAAAAATGTTATTTGTCAAAGTTAGGTTTATGGTTGGACTCTATGATCTTAAAGATCTTTTCCAGCCTAAATGATTCTATAAGTCTATAAAATTATTACCCCATTGCATTCATCCCTATGCACTGTTGGATCAGAAAGGCATCTCTCTCAGCTTGCATCTTGATAAACCCACTCACTTTAAAAAAACTCTGATCAGGAGTTACATCCAGCTGCTGAAACAGCCTCATGTTTTCCTAAGACACGCCAAATACTTGCCACAAATCAACCCCTTCTACAGATGAATACATCCACACAAGTAATGAGTGAAACACAACAGCTGAAAAAAACTACTGATAGTACGAACCTTAGCCAACATGCAGGGTATAAAAATGCTTTAATGTTCTATTTATAAGCTGTGCCTCTGTTCTTACAGAATACATTAAATAGGCTGGCATTTAAATTGAGTGCCTTGGGGGAGACACATCTCCTGAAGCATTTAGTCACCTACATTAAGAAACAAGACTTCTCCCCAGTTTAGCAACAGGTTTTATAAATGTGTGAAAATTCTTTATGGATGTATTTGTTAGAAACACAAGATCTTTTTCACACCTGTAAAAGGCATTTAAAAATCCTTAGGGAGAGTTTTTCCAGTTTCAACAAGTAAGGCATTATATTTGCTTTAAGTGGAATGGTAAGCAATTCCACTTGATCCTCCTGATTTTCTTACCAAAAAAAAAAAAAAAAAAAAAAGATACTCTTAATTAAGCTTACAGTTATTATAAATCAGTGGGGTGGCATGAAAAAATACTACTTTCTAATGAAAAGAAAACCTAATTGGATGCAGAATGTGGGCAGACTGATGGAGTGTATGTGCAACCAATCTCTAGGGGAAAAATGTCCAGGGTAAACACTTTAAAATTAAAGCTTTTCTGTTGACTGAATGTTTATTCCACATAAATAAGCTCTCCTTGTTGATAGCTTCAATTTTTCTTAAATGTAACGATTCTAATTTTTTTGAGCACTGCAACTGTCAAAATATTATTACAGAACTCAGAGAAAATAAATGTATACTCTTTGATTGTGACCAAGATTGATTTGACCCTGATGCTGTTACTTTTGGAAATCAATTTTCTTAATCACATAGTCCTCTTTATGAAACAGCTCATTTATAGATTCTTCTCCTTTCATAAATGGAGGCAAGGTCATCTAGTCTTTTAGCACAATATATTCCACAATGTCCATGCCTAAGAGAGGAGGACTGAAAGAAAATTCTCTCTATGGAAAACATATTATACACCCCATTTCAACAGTGCATTATATGTCAGTGTTTCAATATATTAAATAATCTACATGATACAGTGTCCATATTATGTATCATGTATTCGTTCCCCTGCAGCAGTCCCAGATTCTGTTCCACAGAATAATGTAATGCCACTCTCTGTTCTTGTCCTGCATTACTATATTTCAGCTCATATTACTTCATTGTACATTTGGCTCTTTCTCTGTTATGGCAGAGTTGCAATATGTGAATCACCATAACTGTGACATCCTCTCAATATCTATCTAGTGATAGGTCCCTTTCCTTGTGTAAAATTACAAAAAGGGCCAAGAAAAAATGTTACAGGGTTACCACGTGCATCTTCAACACACATTTCCACAGCTGGGCTTTTACCTGACTTGTATTGCTCACCTTCAGAGAACACATTCATAGGGCAAACAAGAGGTAACTGCTGCATGTGAAGTAAGTATTTTTAGAGGAGCTGATTACTGCAGTATTTTTCAAAAGTAAGTATCAGAGCCCAGTGTTACTGTATGTTAATAGGTAGGGAATAAGCCATGAACAACTATTGCATGAATAACCAGGACCTCATTAGAATTGTGAGTCATGGAATATGAATTAGGTGAATGAATCTTTTGGTAGTAATACACCTTGGGACCATGTATAAAAGACCATCTTTCCTAAGACAGGAATAATTTTTTGAGCCACAGTTTCTTCTTGAGCCACTGTGAGCAAACTGGTGCTGAAAAATACAATCCCTGGCAAGGACTGAAGAAAGGAGGAAAAGGACAAAACATGGTAAACTGGAATAGAATGGATAAAGAATCACAGAATCTGGGCTGGAAGAGACCTTACAAATCATTTAGTTCCAAATTCCCTGCCATGGGAATTTGGCATGGAGCTAGACCATCTTGCTCAGGGTCTCATCCAGCCTGTTCTTAAACACCTCCAGGGATGAGGCATCCACAGCTTCTCTGGGCAGCCTGTTCCAGTGTTTTACTCCCCTCACAGTAAATCTAACCTAAATTTCCCTCTTTCAGCTTGAACCCATTACTCCTGGTCCTATGACTGCAGTTCCTGAAGAGTCCATCCCCAGTTTCCTTGCAGAACCCCTTCAGAAACTGAAAGGCTGTTGTTGTGTCTCCATGCAATTAGACTTCTATTTGTCTACCTAGTTATGATAAACAGTTTTTGACTCAAAGTCTCCTCCATTCAATGTGGGAATATTTGGTGACTTAGCACAGTAATTTTTGTAGATTTGCAGATAGAATAAAAAAGGGAATATAAGCATTTTTTTATTCCTTTCCTAATCTTTATTTCCCAGCTCCTGCCTGGTGAAAACAGTTTCTAAAAATGCTTGAGAAAGAGAAGGCTTTATGTAGCCCCTTATAAATCCAAACTCCTCTGCAAATGTGGATGGGATTTCAGCACAAAATAAAGCTTTGCAGCTCTCAGTCTTCCAAGTCTATACATTCTGCTCTCAGCAAGAGCAAAGATTAATTAATCTAGCTAGATTCTTCCGTTTTGGCAAACTTTTGGAGAAAAAAAAATCTCTTATTAGCTTTAGATATTTTTAATTACAAGTTTAAGAGATGATCAAAGACAAAGGGCATTTCTCAGATCCTTCAGGTTTTTAAATAACTAAGTCTTTGATTAACACACATTTAAAGGAAAATTATTAATCCCATTTAAAAGAAAATGATTAATCACTTTAAAGGAAAATGATTAATCACAGCCAAGACATTGTCAATCTTAGGCTAACAACCATTTCTACTTACACTTGCACATGACAAAATCCACTGTACCCAAAAGCTAAGGCTGGCTGGACTAGCAATTAAAGAGCTACCCCAACTTTGCTAAGATGGCTCATGCATTTCATATCTCAGTTCCTTCTAAAAATTATCTAATCAAGTTTGCAGACAAGAATTGTCTACTAAAAACACAAACCAACACTCAACCAGAGCTGAAAAGAGCAGACATAATTTATACATATTTAGTTAGTGTATTCCGAACCAAAAAGACTATTTCAAAATCTGGACATGTTCTCCTGTCCACATGTTTAATTCACAGGTTTAAGGCAGCTGGTTTTAGGATACATCTAGAAAGAAAAAAAAAAAAAAGGGGGTTTATCTTCCTGTGTTTTGTAAAACTGTTCTCCAATGAAATGATGGAGATACCCAAAACAAGTAGCAAATGCCTTTACTAGAAGGCACCAGAGAAGTTTTCTTGTCTTCCTGACACAAGAAGCCTCTAAGACTGAAGTTTGCTTTCTGGAAGCTCTCCTCACTATTTAGGCTGGCTAACAATAAATGATATTGTCATGACATTGAGATGGGACATGGAGGGGTACAAGAGAAATTCATAGTGTTAAAAATTCTATCATTTTATGTTCTGTGTAATGTCCCTATTTTTTCCCTTATTGCCATCATGATGCATGCTATTTCACTATAAAATACAAATTCAAATAGTCTCATATTTTCATAGCACACAATCATGTACTCCTCTCTTTTCTTTTACAGAATAGCTAGCCTGGTTTTTACAATGATTGGCCATAGACTTGAGGATCACCTACCATTTAATCTAAAAAAGGAGGTGGAAAATGTTGGTGGAGAAAAAGGGACAAAGAAAAGTGGCCATTCCAGTTATTTTTGAAGTAAGAAAGGTAAAGGATTGAAGGATGAAACCTGCAGTTTCAGCAGGTTTGGGACCTGATATTTGGGACCAAATGAGGTGCTGGAGAGAAAAAACCAAGAATTTCTCCTCTCTGAAGAGGTAAGGCTGGCTGATAAAGCTGAAATACCTGTTCTCCAGACTGAGCACAGGAGCAAAAATGGATCACTTACAATTAATCCCCTTTGTTACTCTGTCATGCCAAATCTGCAGCTCTGAGTATTAAGGAATCATTAAAGCACAAGGATCTGGTATCTTTCAAAAGTAAGAAATCACTTATTATAGGCAAATTTATTTTAAAACTTGTACGTACTGTGCTTTAGTAATCATATAGCTCCAGCACTTGTTACATGAGTGTAGACTTAGATTGCAACCATCGGGTACCAATTCCAGTTAGATTTATATTCCAAAAATTAATCGCACCTAAAAAGTACCACATTTATATTTTTGATGTCACAGTTATACCTTGAGACAAGATTGCACCTGCCACGAGATGATGAGATTCCAACCGCAGTGAAAAAAACCAATGCAGAGAAATTCAGAGAAAACACAGGAGGGATGTCACACATTTTATAAGATCCTGGGGACAATTCCCACCTGTCTGGGTGAAGCTGAGGCAGCAGAGAATCTGCCATGTCCCCAACAGGTCAAGTGGACTGTGCTGTACAGGGTACACCTGCACATTCAGGGGTGCTTCTTACCCCTGCAGTTATCTCACCTCTGATTCATATGGCCTGAACCCTTCTCCAGGGACTGAAGGATATAACAGCTTTTGATGAAACTATCAAAGATCTGAGGTTGAAACAGCAGCAGGGCACTTAGCAGTTTTTCAGGCAGCAGCCATGAGTGGATGGTACAGTCTTAGCCACATCTATTCATGTCCCTTTCAGGATTTACCAGGTTGTATCATCTCACTGATTATCACATACACCTTAGCATAAGCTCAGGAAGAAAGAATCCTCTCTAAAGCCTTAATATGTGCAGAAAACACCTGTGTTTATGAAAAACAATGGTTCTCACCAGAGTACAGCAATATCTGCTACCATAAGGAAATCCATCAAAAATTATTATCTAGTTTAGGACAAAGCAGCCTTTTATAGACCGTAAGTGTAACTGGAACACACATAACTTATTCCAATTAGCTGGAAGTCCTGACATAGCAGGTGGCAGCAGTGCATCCATTACTATAATGTGGAAAATATATGGTGCATGGCAACAGGCAGTTGTATTTGTCTTGATTATGGAACCTGGAAACAGCACTTTCTATCCTATCTGCTGTGGAAAAATCATTTTTTCTGACCCTCGAATGGAAACGAGCCTTTAACAACATACACAGGTGACACTTTCATGTTTCTTCTGCTAAATGAATATCAGGGCTATGAGTCTTCTATGGACACTTAAACACCCATTACAAGAGAATTTGATTGTGAACACGAAGTAGAAAAAATCCAAAATGAATTTTAGGTTACACAGGCATTTAGAAGTCTCCCAAGCTAGAGGAGGGAAAAGATCCTTCTCAGCACAATACACAAGGCAACAGTAGTGCCTGCACTAATGGCACATGTGAAATTATAAACCTTTGTCTCCCTTCTGGAAACAGTAATTATTTGTCATTATTGCTCTGAACCCATGCTGCAATTACAGGTTTCCCTCTAGTCAATTCAGCCATAGGAGATCTGGATCTAAACTCAACCTGTCTTCTCAAACGTGCTTATGTATCAGTGGGAATTATATAAACACAGCAGCTACTTCATCATTCCCACCACAGATACCTAAAATATGAGAGATCAAACACAACTAACCAGATTCATGTTTTACTGTACTCCATTGTTAGAGAGGAAAAAAAAAAAAAAAAAAAAAAGAAGCAAAGCTTGCTGCAGTTGGAAATGAGAGATTCCTGCATAGTCAAACAAGACATTAAAATCCCTGAAGAAATAATATCCTGATGCTGTTGCTGACCCTTTGGCTTAACCATCTTTTAAAGCAGTGGATGACGCTGTTGCAAATTCCTGACCTAAGAAGAATACATGTAAATCCCTTTTAAAATAATAATTACAGAATATTATTCCTTATCCATTCATTCATGAAATATTATATTCAAGATTGTTACCAGACCTACAGGATGCAGAGAGGAATTTTTAAATTACCAATGGGGAGCCTGAGAACAACTGTCAATAAAACTAACTCCCCACTTTTGCCCTGGTCAAATACTCCATGGGAATACAATTGTGCAATTGCTTGGGACACACAGAAAGTTGAAATCACACCTTTATGTACAAAGACAGCTTCTGAGAGTTGACACAGGTGAATAAAGTCTAATTGTTAAGGATACAGGAGATCAGAATCTGGTTCATTAAACAGTTCAGTGGAATTTCTACCTTAGTTATCTTAATAATGTCTTATTGTCTTCGTTCTTGCAATGTGTATTGGTTTTGGCTGGAATGGAGTTCAATTTCTTTCTAGTACTTACTATGGGGCTGTGTTTTGGATTTGTGCTGGCAACAGTGTTGGTTATTCAGGGGTGTTTTGGTTATTTCTGAGCAGGGCTAACAAGCAATTGAGGCCTTTTCTGCTTCTCATCCCACCTCACCAGCCAACAGCTGGGAGAGGACACAGCTGGGACAGCTAAATGTCCAAAAAGACATTCCATACCCTCTGGCATCACACTCAGCATGTTAAGCTGGGGGAGGAATGAAGAAGAGAGGCACATTTGGCAGGATGGTCTTCATCTTCCCAAGTCACTGTTACATCTGATGGAGCCCTGCTGTCCTGAGGATGGCTGAACCCTTTCTGCCCACGGGAGGGGCTGGACAAAGTCCTTAGATTTGCTTGCACTCATGACTTCTGCCTTACTTACTAAACCATCTTTATCTCAAACAAAGAGTTTTGCCAGTTTAACTCTCCTGATTCTCTCATCCATGCCCCTGGTGGTGACTGAGGGTGGGCCTTGCTTGGTGCCTGGGTTTGAATCATGACACAATTCTTATTAAAAGGAAAATGTACACACACAAACACATCCATATGCACACATGGGCAGGACTGAAGACCAGTCTGCTTCAAAAAGCCCATAATTTTGAATCCAGCACAGGTTTCCAAAAATGACAGGTCAAGACAACTGAAGGTTTATAACACAACCAGGAAATTATCTTAACAAGGGAATGGTATTATTGGTGGTGAAACTGGGGTATCTGGTACATCCACACAATCCCATGGATAGTCTGCCTCTTCTGCAGACTCTGCTCTCCTTCAAGGCTCCCAGCTTATCATATTTACCACGCCTGAAAATGACTGATTTGGCCCTTATGTAGATGTATTTTCAGAAAAGCATATTTATGTAGGAGGAAAAGCATTACTTTCTTCTTTCAATAAAGAATTATTGTTAAAAGGAAAACAAAAATTATAACTGTTTTTCATTTAAAGTCATCTTCTCTGATAGGGACTGGATAAAAGACCAAAAATTCTAAGTATAATCATTTTATTTCACATGCATGAATTAGTATATGGGACAGCTAAATGCCAACTGGTATCAGCATCATGCCTACCAAGTTAAAACACTGTTTTGTTATTCTTAAGAACCATTTGTGGGGGAAGTTTTAATTCTGAAAGCAAAAGTGGCCTGTCAAAAATACTCTGTTATAACAAATTTTAAAAGAAGAGACAGGAAATGTTTGTGCATATTGTTCATTTAAAGAAAAAAAAAAAAAACAAAAAACCAAAGACAGTGCTGCAGAAGATAACAAAAATTATGCATAAGCAGAGGTCCATGCTAACTTTCAACAAGGCTTTAGCCTGTTGTTTTCATTTATATTTAAAATACAAAGACATTTTAATTAAATTAGCATTTATATAGAGAGTTCTTAAATTAATGGAACATTTAAGAAATAACCAGCATATAAAATGACATCCCTTAAGTTGTTAAAATACCTGGATAATATTTCAGCATGTGTAGCTTTCACATGAGGGATAATTCATTTGCCTGTCTGGGCAATAGTGTTTACCCTATACAATTTTTATCCACTAAAGATTCTATTGCTACATGAGATTCCCAGGAACATAAAACAAGCAGCACTGAAGGCTCTTTGTCGCCTTTCTTAAATTAAGCAGGACTGCCCATATCTTGTGAGGCATTAGCTTCCCTCCCCAGCCACCAGCTGGGGATGCTGGTCAGGCTGGAAGGAGAGCTGAAGCTCACTGACACACCAGAAATGTTCTCCTGGTTCTGAAGTCCGTAGCAATGAAGAAGAAGATTTATCCAGTGCAATCACACCTTTGTTTAGATAACTCTCACTGACATTTGAAGAGTCCTGCATCTCCAACAGATCTGCCAGCACAAATGCTTTGAAAAGCAATGTATGTACCAAACCTGACTGGCAACCTTCCTGGAAGGTGTGGTCATGAAACACTGCAAAATACACCTGCCAACTATCTCTGCCAGGAAAGGATCTTGCCTGGGTGTTTCTGACCACAGTCAGCAGCATCCTCTGCATCTCCTGGTACAGACACACCTCAGGGCCAGGCCTGATGAAAAGACCTGAAAACCAGGGTTTGGCAGCACCTTGAGCTGGAGAGGATGTGGCTTATTCAATCACTGTGAACACAGGGTGCAGAAACTTCACACTTCACACTTTTTACAGTAAACAGTAAAGTTTACTCATATTTAATTGCATATTTTCAGAGTATTGAGAAATGATGTTGGAGAGGGTTTATTGTGCACAATATCACTGCATTAGTGAATCTGTAAAGTCTGTGGGTATTGAAATTAGACCTAAAACAAGTTTACTGGCCAAAACACAACAATTTGAATCAGCAACACTGAGTGCCAGTGGTGACACTACCTAAAGACCCAAATCTGAAACGCAAAGGACAAGCAGGGAACTGGAGAGGTCTCTTCTCTCCAATCTGTTACAATCTTGGATTCCATTTCCTGGAAAACTACTAGTAAGATATGAACTTACCGAGAAATTGTAATTGTTTTTTCCCATACCACAATTTAATACACTTTATCAGATAATTAAAATTGCAAAGCTGGAGGGTAAATGTTCTAAAGGATCTTTGGCTGACTGACTGACTGCAAAAGAAAACACAGAGGCCATGATTTAGATTAAGATAGAATGGCTGAACATGGCAATACATCCTGACTTCTTTAAAAGGGTTATCTATAAATATTAGATATATGCCAATACATTTTAACTACTATATCTTCATTGTGCATATTTAACTCCTTGACAATTATGCAATATAACTCAGAACATTTGGGTTGATGTCTCTGCTGAAATCAAAAACAAGACACCTTTTATATATTGCTAAGTACTATCCAAGAACATTTAATGGGCTCCAGTGAAGATGTAACTAGGATATATCTAAGGTAATGGAATAAGCTCTGTTTATTAGAAAATATATCATTATTAAATCTTAATCCATTCCATAAGAAAATAAGCAAAGGAGGAATAACTGTAGCAAGACAAATAGCCTTATTAGAAGAATATCTAAGAATACCTCTATTTCAAAATTGGATTAGAGGTATGACAGACTGCGCCATGTAGCAAAAAAAAGGTCTGTGCCATTTATCAAGGAATCTAAAATTTGATAAAATGCATGTGTGTGCTGAAGGATCGTTTCATAAACACATTTAAGTGAATATGATACAATAAATTGAGCCTATGGACATGTGCTGAATAATTATTTATGATAGCAGTAAAATATGATGATGGCATTTATTATGTCAGGGTTTTCTGCATGACAGGTAACAGGGTTTTTTTTCTTTTTTAATAATGATTCAGTGCTATATCTTTAGTTTTTCTACTGAATATATGCACTGAACCTATACTGAATGAAAAAATAGCATTTTAAAAATGCCTCAACAAAATTAAAAACTTAATACCACACTGCAGATCTAGAGCCTGAGAAAACATCTGTCTACATCCGAGAATACAAATTGACCTAGTACCTCCAAGATCTACTAAAATACCTAATTAACATTACATTTCTATTAGATAAGAGTAATGCTGCCTGATTTCTCATCTCTTCCTGCTGTGAATGAAGAAAGTTATAAAAGATGCCAAAGAAACAAAAGGACACTGATTCGAATTTTATGCCCAATAAACTGTGCACTGAGGGACTAGACAGACTTCATCAATGCAGAGATCTTGTAGTGGACAAGAGCACTTTGATGCATATTGTTAGTGTGCATTCAGTAAAGTCTGGACTTAGGGACAATCATCAGCCCCATCCTCTTGCAAATCTTATTTGCAGCAACTCCTCTCTACAGAGAGCCCTCGTGCCAGTATAACAAGAAAGAGGATTTCAGTACATGGGGAACAGCTTATTAATTTTATACAGCTCTTGAGCTATTTTGAAACTTACCCTGGAGAGTACTGTCAGCAGTAGAGTGATTATTTCCTCAGCTTTCTTGTCTTTTTCTATTCAATCCATCTGCTTAGCACAATGGGCTCATAACCTCTGACTGAAATTTCTAGATGCCACCATAATACAAATATTAAAAACTGTAACATCCACTAAGATAACAAATAAAAGACATGTTACATGACATATTATTAAAAAAAATTATGAAAGAAAGCTACTGTTGACCTTCTCTCTGTGATTGCTGGTTCTTCATGTCTGTGGGTACTGCACATGGTAAATCAGACAGTCTCACAGCAGTCTAGAAAGCCTTGCCCCGGTCATTGTCACAAAAAATGGCCTGTGAAATCATTCTGATGAACTGCTAATTATGCTAACAGTCCTACAGTAAATGAAAGCAACTAATCCTTTTCAACAAAGCTGTCTTCATTGAATTAAATCCTCACCTCATTCACATTCACTCTCGGAATGGAGAGAAAAGACTTTCCCTACTGATGCCAACATTCAAACATCCAGAGCAATTACATGGAGAGGGAACATTTAAATGGCAAACAGTATCTGTAAAACAAAATGACACGAGGTGAAGCCACCAGTTCAAATCTCGACTCAATGCATTATGATTGCCCTTCTCACTTAACAGACATCAGATACCATGAGCAACTGGAATTACAAGACAAGCAGAGAACAATATTTAAAGGAACTGCCCCTCTTATGGACATAAAAATGTAAGCAATGATGGGGAGTTTGGAAAGATTGACTTATACCAAAAGGGAGACAAAGCTTATCTGTGAGGTCATGAGAGCTCAAAGTTTGGTGTGCTGGCAAACACAAAGATCTATATTTTAGCCCTTTTCTACATCTAAAATAACAGTAGCTCTATAAAAATCAAACCAGATAACTCTGGAGTTACTCCATGGGGAGGGGGTGAGGGAAACACAGAAATTTTCAGAGGGAGAAAATATGCCTGTTTATCTTAAACAAGGGTATGCTGTCTGCTCAACTCATTTTCCTTTTCTTCCTGCCCTCTCCCATGTCTTTATATACCCCTTTTCCTGGGTTTTTTTGGGGTTTTTTTTTTGGTTTTTTTCCTACATGTCAGTTCTGTGAATTCCACAGTGTGACCTACACAGCAAGGAAAGGAAGAGTGGTATTTGTTCAGTAATCGTTTAAATGCTCCAGGATCTTAGCATTGGCATGACACAATGGAATGAAACAGCAACACAGAACTCAAGTCTTTAATTCCTTTTCCCATTCCAGGCTGCTGTGTGACTTATGGAAAGATGCTTTTCACATTTAGGTACGCAAAGCTGTGTGTATTCCTGGGAAAAACCACATGGCTCTTCATTAACAAGATGAAGAGAAGGAAGAGCAGAATAATCCCTAAACTGTGCTATGCTGGTTTTGGTTTGACACGCAGCAGTGGGAAGAGCCTTGCCCAAGGAAAGGCTCCCAGAGGGATGCCTGAAGCCTGGCATATGCTGAACCAGCATGGGATCTACTCTGAGCTGTGCCAGTGGAGAACAGGGTGTTACACACCCTGGCCATGCCCCAGCTCCGGCTCTCACACCACGGGCGAGTGCACAAGGGACACAGAGGGAATTTTCAGGTGGCCAGTCTGGCCAGTGTGTGATTTCTTTGAGTCATTCAGGAGGAGATGAATGCAAAGCTGATTCAGTGTGTCTCAGCTCCTCTCTGTGAAACAGGAATAACCATTCCAGAGAAGCCAAGACAGGCAGCAGCACTAGAGAAACACCAGTGCATGTGCAGGACAAGGGTTAATGCATGTGCTACTTTTCCATGTGACAGAAACAAAGGGTTTTTAGCAACCTTGAACTCATTTACACTAAGTCTCATTTAGCCATAATGATTGCTTATTTTCTCCCTCTGATCTTCCTTTTTCTCCAAACTATACTTTGTCAATTAACTGACCTCTACAGAAGACAAAAGTACCACCACACACTGTAAGGACATATAAAATGATTCCTAGATTACATACACATTTTTAAAGTTTTTTTGCCTTTCAATTAATTACATTTGGAAAAATGAAATAAGGAAGAGAGTGATTATCGAATAGCCAGCTGAGCTCAAGTTAATGACTAGAAACAAACAAAAAGTTTTTGCAAAATCCCTACCTATTTATTTACTCTCACCACTGTTGCTATGACCAGCTTAGGATAAGTCTTTTTCACATCTCCAGCAGTAACCTTGTACTGAAACACTGACATTCATCCCCATCTCAAATGCCAGCAAAACCAATACAGGATACACTGATTTCACTGAAACCACCTTTCCAAAGTCTGTAAGTTCCCTGGCCTGGAAAAGTTATCCTACAAGAGCAAATAGGATCTCAGGAATCCTCAGGTAAGTCATTTGTGATTTATATCAGCATCAATAGCTGCCTCTGTTGATATGTAGAAGATACATCACATGTTTTTCCCAGTTTAATTATATGTCTTTGCTGACCTCAGGCTCTTTGAAGCTAAGCTTCTGCACACTTATGTGGGAGCTGCACTTTCATTTAGATAATCATACAACTGCCAAAACCAATGCCAGGTACTACTGCAATTTAAATGTCTGGGTTAGGCATTTATGGGCCACTGTCCTTCCTAGCAGACCAATAACTCCTGTTATCTGCATGCTTAACTGCAGTTTTGCAATGTTTTGCACAGTAAGAAAGTCAAACATTTCAAAATGAGATGTTTGTTTTTGCTGTTGTTGCTGCAAAATAATGCTGCTACTATTCTTTCTTCACCAATTTCTCCCTCTAAATGCCATACAGTGGATTTTACTACGCTCATGTCAGACAACAGCTAAAGCTGTCAAATTGTGCTGAGTGGTGGAAAGAAGCTTCAGTAGCTAATGTGAGAAAATGCTACAAAAGTTAAAAAGCATCATTACAAAATTCTGGCTTCAATCTTATTGTATAATTGGGTTCCTATTAGAAGTCAGCACAGGCAAAATGATCATTTGGCCTATGTACTCTCATACATAAAACCTTTAGCCAACAATTTCTAACACCACCATATTGCAAGTTTCTTAAACATAGGACTCGAAAAATAAAGTCTTCTAGCAGATGAGGTACAATGGGAGCAGTCACACTCCCCCAAATTCAGTAGAATTTCCAAGAAACAAAAAGTTGCTTGGAAAAACTTTCAAACAATAAAATAACTGTAGTCTTTATCCTCACCTTCACTTGCCCATGTGATGTTCTATTTAGCCTCACTTGAGATAACAGGTTATTTAGGAAGAGAACATTCACAGAGCTTTTTTTTTTTTTTTTTTTTTTTTGAGTAATCAACAGCAGTATTTGAGAGCTGCTCTGAATGCCAGGGTTGGGGTGCACGCCCCAGGCAGATTTAAAATCCACAGCAAGACAAACTGCAAACTCAAACCAGCCTGAGAAGAGGATGAGTGGAAAGATGGGGCTTGGATGAGCGCCACAGAATGTTCTGACCAACTGGGACACCAGCATTTTAGGATGCATCCATTTAGACACAGCCAAAGGGGCTAATCTCACATCTGTTGTTTTGTCACAACTTCTAAACTCCTCTCTGTGGGCACTGACTACCCAAACCCAAAATAACGGCATGATTCAATTCATGCTCATATGTTTTCCATAAATATGGCAATTCATTATATTCACTGAAAGCTCCCTCATAATTCTTGTCATGTGAAATAAAGTGAGCACATCCACTAACTACATAAAAAATTGCAAAAATTCACGTGTTTGTGTTATTATTTGCAATATTTTGTTCACAGTTTAGGCAGCATTGTTTCAGGGAGGGGGACCAGAACAGAAGCACTGTGTGCTTGACACACATCCTGTCTGACAGAGGCAAAACAAATCAGGTCATGAAGTGGAAATTTGGGCTTGACCTCAATAAAATCAAATCAGGCTTGGGTCAACAATTAGAAACAGTGCCTTTTGTAGCACTCAGTCCCTTCATCTCCACTGGTCAGTCAGGAATTTGTCCCCATCTCTCCAGCTACTTGCAGGGCTCTAGAGCTGCTGTCACTGAGAAACACAACCAACTCCAGTAATTCAAAAATGCAAACATGGATTAAGACTATATCTGATTCTTCTTCAAGGTAGAGAAACTTTCTCATGTTTTTTTTTTTGAAATTTCTCCAAGTCTAGTCATTCTCTGTTCTTTATTTTACAAATGCAGATGAGCTGAATTAATTAAGTAAATTAGAGAAGCCCTAATTCAGTTGCAGATATGCAGGGATAAAAGAACACATTCAGAAAGCAGTCAACTTGCTTTAGAAGCTTGTTGGTATTTCTTTGCATGTACAGCTGCAGTAAAAGAGCTAAGGAAAGAGTGAACACTTCTAACATTTTGGAGTAGTTGTCCAAGGGTATCCCCTGCTAAGGTCCTTGAACACCAGAAGGATCTGAGCAAATCTTCTCTTGTTGAGCCTCTATTTCTCCATGTTTGAGCAGCAAGCTCTTCAGGATATACCTAGCTATGGATCCTAAAGGAAGACTTGTCCTTGTGCCACTTACAGTTCAAACATGTGGAACAAACAAACAAACAAAAAAAGACTATGTACATTCCCCACCCCTCCAGGTAAACCCTGCCTCATCTCCAGCCTTGTCTGGACTTCTGGGATTCAGGATTCCAGATATCATACACTTATTGCATATACACACTTTGTCAACCAAGCTCAAGAAAAAAGAAATCTTTTTGATTTTCTTAGGCCACCTACAGTTCATGAGCCAGTCATACCCTTAATCTGGGCTGTTTTGGTGGATTTGACCATTTCAGTGCTTTCAGAAATCCAGAATTATTTCTCTAAAGTGATTCAACAATCATGGGTCAGAGATGATGACTGCTTTGCAGCACAGCACCCTCCCAACCAACTTATCCCAGTCCTATGGAGTGACATCACTTTTTCTTCCCTCTTCTTTTCCCACTTTATTTCACTGGCCCTTTTTCAGTCAATTAAGGGGGAAAGAAATAATTAATTCTATTCTTCCGACCAGTTGCATTTGTGGTTAGTGACTATTGTTACTGAGTAGTTTTTTAACATTTTCAACTCTCAGAGAAACTCTCTCTTTTTCAACGCAGCACTATGGACTATTTTCTCATTATCATGGAACAACAATGATATGTAAGAGCATTCATGTGCCTGTGCACAAATCACGAGAAAGTCATGAGAAAGGGGCAGGGAAGACCCTTCCAGACATCCATGTAGCTATTCAGAAGGAAAATAATATCTACATGATGGTAAGTACATGGCCTCTCTATGTTTGTTAATTTTAACTGTATAGAACACTGTTTTTATATAAAATAAACTTTCATCAAATTAGACTATTCCATTCTCCTCATAATCACAGCTACATTCACAATTCAGCTTATCATCACAGCAAGATCTATCAGATCTGCCTACACTATATTTACAAACTAGAAAGGAAGTTGTTAGCTTAGAAAAATGCATTACAGATACTGTGATAGACATGAGGACATCAAACTTAATCACAGAGAGATAAATTAACTGACTCTGGGAAAAGACAAGAAAGAGGTCACCAATGTCATCTTGATTGCTCAGAAAGGTTAAAGACTACTATAAACTTTGACCAAGGAAAGACAAAAGATAAACTTCAGTAAACTAAACTAAGTGATCCATTGAAATCACAATAATCAAGCTTGGTTTACCATGGTAATGACATCCGGGCGAGAAAGGGGAGAAACTATTAGAACTGCAGAATTAGTTGTGCTTAAATCACACTGGGCATAGTAGTTTTCATCTACAGAGTTCTCCCTTGGAGTAAAATGAAGAGACAGAAGGAAATTTCCCTTAAAGCCAAGTCAACTTTTCACTATCAGAAAAAAATCCATCTTTGAAAATTAGAAACAGCGGGAAGTACACTGCATTGAATGCTAAATTAATTTCTTCTGATAACTTATTTCAAAGAGTATTTGATTAAAAGACAATAGACATGCTTTAAATCTAAAAGACATGGTTACCACAGGCTGAGGCAAAAGTGGTGTTGCTGATAAGTGACAACAGCATTGTTATTTATTTAGCTCTTGTAAAGGCACCCCAGTCAATCAATAGCTATGCATGTACCAAGGCAGTGGGACTTGTATAAAGATCCTTATCAGAAATCCATAGGCAACATTCCACTTTTGATTACAGTGCTGCAGACTGTCCCCAGTCCTGCTGAAGACTGTGTGCCTCCTTGACAAGCCATACTGACAGAAATAATAACATAGAAACCCCACTTGCTAATATGCATATACAACTGCACAGCCAATTAACCACTATGCTGACTGAAATTGCTTTGTTATTCACTCCATTCCAACTGATGTTAATACTTTGGCAGCTGATGGGGATAATAACCAATGGAGCATTTTGGAAATTTTGAAAGGGGATATAAAATTTATACAATTTAAAGACTTTGAGAAAGCTACTATGCTTTACAGTCTTAAAACGTGAAAATGTCTAAATGTTTTGTGTAAGAAGTACTCAGAGCAGGAGAACCAATATGTATTGGAAAATCTGTGAATGAAAAGGAGGCGTTTAAAAAGATTGTGATATACAAACAGGTTTGAAACAACATTCAAAAAGGCAATTATAAGATGAAAATGAGACTTTTTCACCTCTACCTCTAACATCACACTGAGTAACAATGCTTGAACATCTGGAAACATTTACATTTAATGTTTTAATTAAAATATAACTCTTTCCTGCAACATAAGCGCATTGTAACCAAAAATGTCATTTCATTTACCCTAATCCCTAAAACTATTTCATTTATTATCTTCACATAACAAAGTAACAATTCCAGTTTATTAAAAAAATAGTAAATGCCCATGAAGTTATTTTCACCTGCACTTATAAGTCGGGGGTTTCTTACAAAAATAAAATGTTTTCTATACATCATAGGGACATCTTTCAAAGTGTCTGGATCATATATTTCACAATGGTGCTATAAATTATTTCACGGCCATGCTGCAATTCTAGTCCTGCAGTTCTTATTTGGTGAAAACTCCTATGGAGTTCAACAGGCATCTTCCCTGAGCAAGAGCTGCCTGACCAGGCTGCTTTTTACCCCAGTACAAAGTCTGCAGAAGTCTCTCCAAATGGACATCATTTGGGTGAATCCAGTGCACATGAGCTCTGCCAAGAATGGTGAAGCAGAGCCTGGAAGAAGCTGGCCTAGCTCAGGAGTGGGAGATCAGTGTGTGTGTCCCTGCTGCCGCATCATGCTCTGGATGGGAAACACTGGAGGAGTGCATGTGCTGTGGTAACACACCATCCTCAGCTCTCAGCTCCAAAACTTGCCAACTTTTATTCCTCAAAACTCTCATTTTCCACAGACCTGTTCTTCTTGCTGAGGAGCTTGGCTGCTGAAGCTCAGCCTCCTGAATCCCTCTATTGCTCCAACACAAAGGTCCCTAGTTCTGACCCAAGCTGCCACTTTTTTAAAACCTGCTCCCAGAACCTCATTCTGTTTCTTCAGACTGTCTCTGCTCCTCCTAAACCACTGGCCCACACCTTGGTCCTAAGCCTCATCGAGTCAAAACTCCTCTGGCACCAGGTTAACTCAGGTCCTTAAGTGCACAAGCCCTAACACACACAGAACTCAGCTCTTTCTGTTCTCCTGTGAGCATGTGGGCCCTATTCCCTCCCCATTTTTGCTTTTTCATTCCAAGCACATGCAAATACCAACATGCAGGTTTCATTATTCACCTCCTGGCTCCTATTCCCACAAATTAAAACAAAAAAAAAAACCCCCAAGAAAACAACAACCAGGATCAGTTTGTATTTCACCTCAACAAGATCCTGACAGCACAGAAAGCAGAAGCAATCAGAAGTGGACACACTGTACTTGCCATTTGGTAACTGAGTTGGGGAGCCATACAAGAGTTGACAGTAAAGAAGTGTTTGCAGGAAGACAGGAGTGAATGAGGATGATGACAGCCATTCATATGGCAACAGTTTTAACATATTCAACACACAATTTTCCCTTCACAGATGATCCATCATGTCCCTGGATTCTTAAAGAAACAGCTTTTCTTCATTTAAAGTTACCGAGGAAATTACAACCCCTTTCCTTTTTTATGGGTTTTGCCATGGACCATTCCTGTTTTTTAATCTAGAGTGTGAACTGTCCTAGCTACTCAAAAAAAAAAAAAAAAAAAAAAAAAAAAAAAAAAAAAAAAGCCAGACTTCATGGTAGATACAGCTATAAAAAAAAGCTATAGCCACCTTCTTAAATGGATCAAGAAGGACACAAATCATCAAATAAACCACATGCTACAAGAGACCACTGGTGAGGACTGAGCAGTGTATGATTTATATTTATGAACATTAGTGTTTCTTTTACATCTCAGGACATCCCCTTACGTTGTTAACGCCATGATCCACAGAATTATTTTCTTATTCATTCCTGTGGTTAAACTTTCAAATCGTTCACCCATCTTTCACCTGAGTTTAATGAGAGTCAGAAAGCAAAATTGAAAAATCATTTGGTCAGGCTTGAAAGATATTTAATTTTGACTTTTAGTGTATTAAAAGACTGTGTGCTGAAGTCCTTTTTGTCTAAGATGGTGAGCTAATTGCTTGGTTGGGATTCTGTTTATGTCTCTGTGAGGCACAATAATGTCCACTAAAACCACATGAGATCACACTACTAAACAAAATCCCAGCAAAATTACCTGATGAGAATGTTAGCAGCAAGACTGTGGTTTGGTGTTTTTAAAGAAATGAAAGAAATCCAACCATGCTGGGCTTTTGGCTTTGCTTATACTACTACATGAAACTGTGTTGGCTCAAGGAAAACTGAAAAATAAAAAAATTAAACCCAAGAGGGTGGGGGTGTCAGGGCTAGCCAGTGCCAGCGGTAAAGGGGGAGGGTGTGGATGTCTGAGGACTGTGGTGACGTTTTCTTGAGTGCCTGAACAAAGTGATCATTCCTCCTTCCTTTCACACTTCTAATTCACCATATTCCATTTGGATCGACTAATTGACCTGTCCTAAAAGCTCTTTTCTACTTTTAGCAGGTGTGTTGCTACAAAAAGCTGACAAAGTAACAAAAAAAGCTTCTATGAGCTCACCGTCAAAAAAAAGCATTTTTTAAATATACAATCGTATTAGACTAGAACAAAATACCTGCAAAACAGAGTGGAACTAAGGTTGAGGGATACAAGCCTGAGAAGCAAATTCTCACCTGGCTAAGTCAGCAGGGGCTAGGGACCCTGGAGAAGAGCACACACACACACACTCCCTTCTCCTTCACCCAGTTCCCTCTGACGGATGCTTAGAGATGCAGTGTTGGGCACCACAGGAACTGTGTCCAACACTGCTCAGCCTGAGACAGAAATGCTTCTGTCAGCCTTACAGAAGCAAATGGGAACACCTCTCTGAAGAATTAATGAAAAGAACCAAATGTTTTAAAATGCTATCTGATAGCAGAATTTCTCACAAATATAGGAAAGCAAAGACATTTCATGTTATCAAGTATACATTCTGAAATGCCACCTTATGACTGAGAACATCCCTCTTTTCATAAAATTAGCTGCTTAACTTCTGGAGAGGCTCCTGGGCTTCCCTATGAAGTCCTTAAGTGGCAGCTCCACCTCTTCATATTTCATTTTGTTTAACAAGACTTATTTCTTCAGAGAAACCTGCCTTTTTACACATCACCCTTTGACTGGGTCCAAGGTGATGTTTTCAAAAACTGGCAAAAGGTGTGATTTTAAAATGTTTTCTATGGAATCGTAGCTGGTACCTCCACAGTCAGGTTTCATTTCCCCTCATCCTTTTAGCCTTCCCTCAAATGAATAGTAAGCCCCTACTTGATATCCCCATATGGACAGAAATTGAGAGAATAATAAGCATATACACATATGTGCACACACATACATCTTTAGCTCTCTCCTGTAGCACATACATTACAGAACATGCAGCATTCTCAATGTTGCACTGCCTCAAGTGCACTACAGAGAAGAGTGGTGGCCTGAATTTCTCAATTGTTTTGCTTTTAATTAGACCACTCATATAAGGTTTTTTTTTAAATAACAATATGCTTAAGAAGAGGCATCTCTATGCACTTTGTCTTTTCTAGCAGTTATGTATCAAAGGGTATTTAGCACACAGTGGGGATTTTCAGGTAAACAATGCTACCGTTTCCACCAATACCGGCATGGTTAATCACTGGAAAAAATCCAATAATTCCTAACTACCTCGTGCCTGCAACTAGGTCATCTTGCACAGAGAAGCAAAGGTTAGGTACAAGATCTGGTTTTTACTTTGCAAAGCCTGTAAATGACATTGCATGGTCGTGCAAATGAAGCAAGGCAAGACGAGAAAATGAAGAAGAATGAAGCTGTATAATCTAATCAGAAACCAAGACGGGGGTTTCTTTATCTCTTCTCTTCCTCCCTCGGAAACAAAGGGAGGCTTTAAATCCTTAAAACACAGTCTGGTGTTTCGCTTTCTTTGACAGCTTTTGGTGCTACTGAACATATGTAATGCACACTTATTCTGCATGTATTGATGTGCAGCTTCTCGCAAGTCTGCGTGCAAAAAGAAAGAGAACTGCACGGGGCTCTCCAAAAGGCACTGAAGCAGCTTCCTGTCACTTCAGAAACTAACTACCGGAGCACTGTCGTCCTTAAGCAAAATGTATTTGTACTTGGAAAGAATTTCATCTCCGTCCCTTTGCTGCCCGCTACAGTGGGCATCGCCTCCCTCCTTCAGCGTGTCAGCTCTTACCGCTCCCCCGATCCCCAGCATAATGAGCTGACCTTTGCTTTAGTTCATCGACTTTCGACCAAGGTAATGAACTGGAAGCAGCGCGATCATCACCAGCGGTTTAAGCAGCGCACCGGCTCCCTCCCCGCCCCTCGCTCCGCGCCGGGGTCCCCGGGCGCCCTGCCCTGCCCTGCCTCCGCCGTGGGGGCGGCTTGCCCTGAGCGTGTGTCCCCGCACCGGGGCAGGGAGGGGTCGGGGAGGGTGGGTGGGAGAGAAACGAGGCGGGGCGCTCCCAGCCGGGGCCGCAGCTCCGGGCGCCTCCGGGCTGGGCTTTCCAGGCGGCTCCCGCTGCGGCGGGGCAGGGAGCGGCGGGGTGCGGGAAAGCCTCCGCTCCAAACCCCAGCCGAGCCCCCCGCCCCATCGGGAGCGGCGGGACGGGCCCGGACCCCGCCCGTCGGGGCTCCCGGCGGGCCCGGCTCCTCCGCCCAGCCCTTCCTTCTCCGCCCTGCTCCTCATCCTCCCCCCGAGCGCCGCCGCAGCCCCGGCCCGCGGGGTCCCTTTATCTGACCTCTGCGGGGCGGCGCGCCCCCGACCGCGCAGGGACCGAGCGGCACCCGAACCCACCGTGTCCGCCTCGCAAGGAAGCCGGTGACCTGTAGATAGCGATAGGCACTGAATGATGTTTGCTGCTGCCGTGGAAATGGTGAATGTGGTGAGCGCCCAAACTGGAGGCGCCCCACGCCACCCCAAGGAGGCCGCTGAGAGTGAGCGGGACTATCCAGAGCAGGGCCAAGCGGCCGCCGGCGCTGCTGCTGCCGCTGCTGGCGGGTCCCGGCTCCGGGCTGCCCCTAAGGAGCCCCCCCATCCTCCGGTGCGCGGCGAGCCGGCCCGCGGCGTCCTCGGGAGGAGCAGCAGCCACAGCAACGGAGGCAAACTTTGGGCAGAGGCGCTCGCACACTCGCACACGGCGCTGGCTGCAGCTCACGGCACCAGGCGAGCCATCTCTTCCCTTTGGGAAAGCCTATGAGGATCCTTTTCTCCAGGTCTTCTTCTACCCAAAACAATCCGAGACATAGTCAGAGAATCCAGGCAGTTCAGAGCCTTCGCAAAGAGGTGGAAATGGGGAAAAGCCCCGTGCCCAAACAATCGTTAGTTTCAGCTTTCCCGGGGCTGGTACTCATTAACAATATTCCACAGTTGCAAGGGCTACGAGAATGCCAAGCATTCCCCCATCCTCAGTAATCCACAGTGTAGCCAATCATGCCACATTTCTGCTAAGAAAGAGAAAAGGGAATGCCACTCCATCAGCCAGCGCTGGGAAAGCAGAGAAAAATCAAACTGCTGCTCTTCCCTCCATTCATCTCCAAACTGGTGAGCCCTCACCGAGCGAGCTCTCTCCCGGCGCGCACACACACTCACACTCGCGAACACACACTCACACACTCGCACACGCCGCCAGACAATAATCAGGCTGCTCCGGCAATCTCAGTGGTCTGGCTATTGACAGTAATACCCGAGGATGTTTTCAGGGAGAATAGTGCACCCTTATGAAAGAAGCTGGGAAAAAAAAATAAAAATAAAAATAAGCATGCTTGCGAGGAGCAGGGCTATGCAAATCTGCAGTCTCCGAACAGCAAATCGCTGAAGCTTGGATGCAATGCAGAGGACGAGCCTATGTTAAAGAGGGAGGCTGAGTTCAGCTCCCACACAGTCGCGCTGCCTCTCCTCAGCCTTTCGGGAGCCGCGCACTTCCAGAACGCGGCTCGGGCGGTGTGGAGGGGACACACATACACTCACTCACACACACACACTCTCACACGCCTCTCCTCCCCACCCGCGCCGCGGAGTCAGCAGCACGGCAGGAGCACTTCCCCTCCTCCGACAGTTCAGAGGTACCAGTGTCTCGAAAACCCACTTTCATCTCAAAAAGAACGATTTCGGGGTCTTTTAATTGGCCTAAACTTCGTCCATCAGATGTTTCCCTCCGTCTATTCGGGCACCGGCTGTGATCATCCGGTAATTACACACACGGCGCCGAACAAAGAGTTACCGGGATTTTCTCCGGCACTACTCAACTACCGCACCTCGGCCGCCCACCGCAGCCACGGCCGCAAGCTGGGCTGAAAAAAATCCTTTCTGGGCTGAGCCCCCCTCGTTCCCCCGCAGCTGCAGGGCGGCGCCGGCAGCTCCAGCATCGCCACCCGGGTGCGGGGCTCGCCCCACGCCTACCCCCAGAACAGGGCGGAGGGCTACCCTACACCAGCACCAGCCTGGCACAGACACACACACAGAGCCGAGGGTGCCATGGGAGCCGATGTCACGTTGAAAAGCCGAGGGTCGCTATTCTAAGGGCTAACCTATCACCCCGCGGCGGGTCCTGCGCCCCCCGGAGCCGGGCGCGGAGGCGCAGCCCCTGCAGTACCGCACCTGGGCACAGCAGGGTGTGCGAGCCGCACACTCCCGGCCCTCCTCTCCTCCCTCCCTCCCCCGCTCCCAGCCTGCCGTAGATCTTGTGCCATGCCTTCAGCAGCATGAGATCATGGGTGCGGGTAGCGGATGCGTGAAAGCGAGAGGGCGAGCGATACGTTTCGCGTTAATTTAAACGAAAACCGCTGCAATTCGCAGAGGCGCTAATTCCCGCGGGTGAGAAGGGAAGTCACAACCTTTGCTCAGCCGCGTAGGCTGAGGAACGAGAAAGGCTTTTCGCCCCGCTCAGCCCAGGGCGGATCGCTGTCCCCGGCACAGAAACGCCCTTCGCCGCGGGGTCGCGCCGGGGGCCGCGCACAGAGAAGAAAGGAGCCCGGAGCAGCACCGAGCAAGAGGCTTCTCCTGCCCTGCCCACCCGGACGCATCGCAGCCTCGCCACGCACCCAAAGTTTTGCCAAGACGCCGAGGGAAATTATAACCAAGCCTTAAGGCAGTGAGGAAAGCAGCACTGCCCGAGCCTTTCTGTGCTCCGTGGAAAGGCAGGCACGCATCCCCAAGGAAGCCCGCACCCGCCCTGGCCCTAGGGAACGGCCCTGCAAGGCAGGGGCCACTCTGTAACACCCCCAGCTCGCCAGAGGGAAAGGCAGCTTAGGAGAAAGTCAGTTTTCCAACCAGTCTCCAAAAGCCTCCGCGTGAAAGAAGAAACACCAGTTTTCCAAACTATCAGCTTTCAACTGTCATGCACTGTCACCTCCTAAAAAAGTAAAAGACAATAATTTCTCTAAGTTTTAGAGTTAGGGAAAGAAGGAGAAAAAGGTATGAAACCTTAAAGAAAAGTCGGTCTGGATTCGACAGCTCTCATAAAATTAAACCACCTGATATATGTTTCCTATTGATGCAAGTAATGTGTGTTAGAAACTTCATCCATAAATACCACTAGGTTTTCTATCAATCTGACTCAGGAAACAAAATATTTCAGTCAGTGGAACCGGTTTTTCATTAAACTGTTCACATGTTGCTGCTGTTTTAGAAACAGGCAGTAGTTAACTTGACTGTTCTTAATGATTCTAGACATCCTACGGACGAGGAACTTAAAATTGTTATCACTCCTCTGAAATAGGAAGCCGGTATTGCCAACCGTGTAACGATACAGTTGGCAACGCAGTTGTGCAGATAACATTTCAGTTGGCAAGTCCTGTCTAGACTAACTTTGCTTGGCTCTGCTGTTTTAAGGCTGCCATCGGGATTGTGCTACCTTACAGCGGGAGTTTCCTTGTCAGCACCCGGGAAAGCACGGCTCCATCCCCACTGGGGGATTCCCCATTAGGTGTGTAACCTTGCTGAGAGAGGCTTTCCACAGGTCCCTTCCAGCCCCAGCACAGTCTGTTCTACTTTGGTTGAAGATCCACTTTGGTGTGGATTCAGAAGGATTTGGTGGAAGCACTCTGTGTTGTTGGAGATCTTTGTAGTTTGAGTACCTTAATCTAAATTCTTGCTCCATCTGCCATCTACTGTGCCAAGGAGGCCTAAAGTGCTTAAAAAACAAGGACAAATGAATAAAATGTTTAGGTACTTCATTTAATATTTTACTGAAGATAAAAGGGGTTTTTAAGCGCTCTACTTTTTAAATATGTACTATTTATGCAGTGCACATACACAACTGCCACTAAAGTTTCTAGTTTCAATTTGTGCCTGGAGACTACTTAGTGAAGTTTGGTTTTTTTTTTCTTTTCATCAGATAGATTATAATGGGTCATTTTTTAGGTGCTACATTATGATATTAAACACTGCTTAGGGACCATTAAATTAATGGATTGTTTTGCTGCTCTGCATCCAAACCAAGAGTTGAGTATACAAAGACCAAATCTTCACAAAACTCTTCAGGCATCTAACTCTTACTTAAGAGCCCTATTAAAGTGTGAATGGGGTGACTGCCCTCTAAGTAGGCATCTCTTTCTGGATCTGGTAATGTGATCAGCACCTTGGGTGCAGCAACTCTAATTTTAACAACATTTGACATTTTTCTGGCTCTGCACTCTGAACCCCAAACAAGAGAGGACTATCCAAGTTTCATGGGGGAGAAAGGTGTTCTAATGCAGTGCAAGGGTGAGAAATGGGAGAGAATTAATTAGCAGAAAATATTAAAAGATTGAAAATTAACAGAATACCAGGAAGGTGAAGAAGGAAGTGTGTATGAAAGCAAGATGGAGACAGGAAGGCAAAAGAGGGACATTGCAGTAAAATCCTCTCTTGCTCATTTTTTTTTAATGTGTTTTCAGCAAGCCAATAAAACTTCTTTCCAATTTGAAGCAAATCCTGGTAGTCAGACACTTATATTTTTTGCATGTTTTGATTTAAAGAAGGTTGTAGGTCAATGTCCATCTCTTTCTTCAAGTAAAGACTGATAAAGCAAGAAGAAATGGCCTCAAGTCATGACAGGGAAAATTTAGATTGGATGTCTGGAAAAACTTGTAAAAGTCTTGTCAAGCATTGGAACAGGCTGCCCAGGAGGAACAGGCTGCCCAGGGAAATGGTGAATTAATAATTCCTGGAAGTATTTAAAAGACCTGTAGAGATTCAGATTAGACATTGGGAAGAAATTCTTTATTGTGAGGGTGGGAAGGCACTGGAACAGTTTGTCCAGAGAAGCTGTGGATGCCCCATTCCTGGAAGTGTTCAAGGCCAGGCTGGGTAGAACTCTGAGCAACGTGGTCAAGAGGAAGGTGTCCATGTCTATGGCAGGGGGGTTGGAATGAGATCATAATTAAGGTCCCTTTCAACCCAAACCATTCCAGATTTCTATGTGAGACTTAGGGACGTGATACAGCAGCCTTGACAGTGCTAGGTTAATGGGGATCTTAGAGGTCTCTTCCGACTTAAATGGTCCCATGATTCTGTTTAAGATTCTATTTAAGAAGTTTAATTGCGTGCTTTGGCAGTTGGAGTTAGGCTTTTTAATGACAAGTAAGTTAAAAGCTTCTGCAAGTAAACACTATGAAAAACAAAGGTAAGCAGCATTTCTTATTTAAAATACTTGCCTTTTTTACCCCCTGCTGACATAAGAGTAAGAATTTTTGTTAGCTGAGGACTAAGTGAAGTTGAAATAACCCGGTTTTAATCCCCAAGGACATAGAATTGTACTTCCAACACAATCAACATGCTGCTATCAGTCCATGAAGGTTCACTCAAAGAACAAAGAAGTGGTACAAAAGAAGACAATAAACAAGAGCTTGTGTAAACAAATAAATGTTCCACTGCAGGCATAGTAAATAAAATGTGAAAATGAACTCTAGTGTTCACAAGGTAATTTTTATTCTCTCAAGAACTTAGCTCAGTGAAGTTAGTCCCATTTAACACTTATCCTGTGCAGGTCACATTGGTAGTAAATGTGACTTTTAATCAAGGTATTTCCACCAAATGAACTCTGTTAATACCAGTAGGCTTCTAAACTTTTTTAGCAAGAATATCCTTATTGTAAGAACACATCTCTCCCTGATTTGTTCTATGTCATTATGCTATAAACCCCAAATGCACCTAAAGAAAATTTATACAAACAAAAAAAGTACTCCCATGAGTATAGTTTACACTACTTCCTCAAATAAAATCAGATACTTCTTGCTGGTATGACCATATCTCTCTGCAACAGTACAGACAGATCAGCTAAGATGGACAATTTCAGCAACACCAGCAAAACTGAAGTGCAGACCGTGCCTTAGGCCAGCAGAAGTTGTCAGTTAAATTCAGGGTTTCTTTTGGTGAAGTGCCACCTTATGCAACCAGGCTTCCCTGGTCACATCTAGCTAATCCTGCTTTTTAATCCACTCTTAAACTCCTGAAGCCCAACTGCTGTTCAGCAAAAATTATAAACTAACAAACAAAAAATCCACCCCAAAACACCTCCACAAATCTGTGTATTACAGGAATATTATGTAATTAGCTATGGAGAGCTTTAACATACTACCAATGTTTTCCCCACTGCTAGGCTTGGACCCTCCCTTAATTTGAAAACACATGGACACTCTGTGATTACAATTAAACAGACCAAAATTTATGTTTATCCAGCCCACAGTCAGAGGCTTAGAGATGAAAACAGTAAAGCTAATCTTTCCTCTTTCCACTATAAACACTGCTGAATTTAATGACCTGTACACTGTATCTCCCAGTACTTTTACTGATGTCTGGTAACAATGGAGGTGGTAACTTTCCTCTTTTAGACAGCAGAGAATGTTCCTTTCAAAAGCCAGTTAATTGCAAGATACTGAACCAAGGCCTGTGATTCACGTCCAGTTTGTGTCCTAACCTACATAACTTAGATCAGAAACTGTTTACTTTATGCCAATAAACTTTATCATATGAACTACTTGAAGACTTAGAAGGTAAAAAATATGATCCTAAGGGAATGAACGGAGTATTTCTGCAGCTATAAAACACACAGAAATTCAAAATTTTGGTAATCACATGAGAAAGGAGAGCTTACAAAGGAAACACTTAGGCTGCTTTCTCTGTGGTGTAGCTATTCTCTCTCTATGCATAGTTCAAAACAAATCCTAGGACACTTAATAAGTCTTTCTGTCCATCCACATAGGCTTAAATCTTCATAATAAATGTTTCTTGACACTGTGTGTATGAAGTAATCTCTTTCTTGCTATTCCTTGCTGTCAAAATCAAGCTGATTTTCATTTTGTTTCATTTCATTGAAGACATGCACATAAGCCAGATCTTTTCAATTTAGAGCAGAAGGGGCTTGTGGAGAACATTTTGCACTGGGGAATTTGGACTGTGAGAAGAAGATCCCTCTTTGTCCTAAATAGCCCTGGTTGGTCCACAAGTCATTGGGGCACTTTGCCAGGTTTGTCCATCCTGACTTGAATTAGCCCTGGTTTGAGCTGCCTTGAGGAGGATGGCTCAGAATCCACTGGGGGTTGGCTTTTGCTGGCTCCCAGTGCTGCGATGCCACTTAATGTCATATTTTCCTTTTAAATTTTTTTTTATTTATTTATTTTGTTTAACGCGGCAGAATGGTTTCTAACACTTTGTGTAGCTTCCCACTTTGACTCCAATCAAAACCACAGGAAGTAAGGCCAAATCCACCTCTATGTACATAGAGGCATTTAGGAGATTTGTAGTCCTGTAGCAAATGGTCTCTAGCCAAGTTCTCTCTGGGCTACCACATGAGTGGTTAATTCTATGAGCAATTAGGCTGCTGCTGCAAAACCTGCAAAAGTCTGTCTGCCTTCTCCTAGTGCTGCTGCAGGAATTGGCACTGCATTGCCACAGAAAAGAGAGATCCCTGGTACAGCTTGAATGCTACTGATTTGAACTCCTCAGCAAATACTTCAGCTAGGGACAAAAAAGCAAGCCACCATAAAAATAGCTTGTAAATTAGTCATCAAGAAGTTTGATGACAAATGCCAATAACAGAACCCAGGATTCTGCTCTTTTGTATCCAGTACAAGAATATGCAAAGCCTATTTATTGATAAAGGCCTCCAGAAATAGGAAAAGTGTGTGTGTTACAGAGTTTGCAGCTCTTGATACTGTTCACCATGCACAATAACTGAGATATTAAAGCTATGTCAAGGAAAGCTAGGAATAGACTGAGTGCAATGGCCACAAAATGGGAAAATTTAGTCTAAAGATCTTGCAAGGCAAAATTAACTGGTTTTTTTTTTTTTTGGTTTTTTTTTTTTTTTTTTTTTTTGGTTTTTTTTTTTTTTTTTTTTTTTGTGTAGGAAGCCCACTGGTAGCCAAGAGAGCCTTAAATGGTATTTGTGGAGTACCTAAAGTCAGGACTGCATTTTTAAGCAGGGTTTCCTGACAGGATTTCTAAGATATCCCTCATTATGACTCATAAACATCACACAACACCCCTCACTTTTCTGGCCTGGGTTGAGAAGAGGATGTACAGTGGAGTCCACCTCCTGCCTTCCTTGAACACATCAGTTCTGCTTCAGTCTTGGCAAAGAAAAGGATAAGATGAAGCCATCTACTCTTTGTCCAGTGCAATACATTGCTTTAGACTCCAGACAGCAGTCGTGTTACAAGTCAGCTGCAAAAAGAATTGAATCTACTAAGCAGAGTTTCAAGAAGACAACAGTAACTTTTGGCAGTCATAACTTGAAAATGTCCAAATACTTACTTAGCTTTAAGCTCTTTCTTTCTTTCTCTTTCTTTCTTTCTTTCTCCCCAGAAAAAGTGTCACTGTTGTGCAGAACACATTTGTAATGTCAAGCATATTTCCTATAGCTGAGTTATGAACCTCTGAACATACAGGTTTAAAATGAAAATGCTGACATAATCTTAAATGTAGTGGCACAAATAGTGCCACTACAATAATCCTTGTAATCTAATATATTAGCCCTAAGGGGATGGAGACTGAATTGCTGGTCTCAGACAGCATTTCTGAGGCTCAGCTCAAATTGCACAATTATTCTACATCCTTCAAGTTCTTTAAAATACATTTCAGATGCAGTATTGTACATTCCAAAAATATTTGTTCTTCAGAGATTTATTTGACTTTTTTTCCTACTTTAAAGAGATATATGACCTCGGAGGCATGTGAAAAATCGTTAATCAAGTTTAGACTGTGTAACACCCTTTTGTGTGTGAAAGACTTACTTTTTTTTTTTTCTAGATTCCCTCAGTTATGTTGCCAAGGTGATTCCTCCAGAGAGCCATGTGTTTATCTTGACAGGTGTTAGCGAGATCTGGGGAATCTCAATGGAATTGTTACTGGTTGCTTTGAGGTACAGTAGAAAACATTAAGCCTGGAAACTAATGAACTCACCTTATTACATTCTAAATAAAATAAACCACAGAGTAACTTGGATTAATCTACTAATGCCTTTCTAATGAAGCTTTTATTTGGCATATGGTGTGGTCTTGCTACTTTCTTCATATAGCTAGCACAAGCTAAAACTCAAAATGAAATGCACATGTGCCTCCTCTGTGAGATACCAGTCTCAAAAACTTGCCATCACAATTCAGAGTACTGCTTTACTGGCATAACCTCTGATTATGGTTTGCAAAACTAAATGGATTCAAAAAAACAAAAAAGCAATCAGATTAAAAAAGGAAACAAGAGACAGCAATGATAGGAAAAGAGAAAATGCAACTTCTACTGCTGTTCCTAGGGGAAGATATAAAACCACTGCTGGTAACTTACAATTACTCTAAAATCCCTTCTGTGACCTGTCCCAACAATGTCAGGGAATCATTAATTAAGTACTGTAACTTCCAAAGCTAAAAAATAATTCTTTAGTTATAGTCCATTTGTTTTTTCCAGCTCTGAGCTGTAACACATTGTATTTTTATAGTGCATATTAGAAGACATAAAACAATAGATGCTTTTAGCTAAAAAGAATGAGTCTTAAGCAAGGTGAAATGAAATACCAGCATTTTCAGCCAGCTATGCCTTCTCCTTCTAATTGCCATTTTCTTTCTCTCTGTATATGTGCAAGATCAGAACACAAGAAAAAAAAACATTCCTTAGCAACATTCATCTTCTGGGAGCATGCTGCTGAATTTAGGTATAAAACCATAACAGCATCTCAAAGAATAGCAATAGCTCATATACTTCAGCTTTGATATACAACTTCAAATCCTTAATCTCCTCTTTTCAGATTTCCACATAAAGTTTTATTCTGCTTCCATATTTGCAAGTGCCCATTCGAGACAAAAACATCTTTTCTTACCCAGGCTCTCCCCTCCCTGTATTTACTTCAACAACAAATTAGCAGCCAAATTTTTCTCTTTTTTTTATTTTTTTTTTGTTGTGGAGGATAAGAAAAGTGATATGGTGAAAACAGAGTGAGAACAGTTTTTCTTTCCTTCAGCACCAGCAGCCAGAAACAGTATGAAAGCAATGGATCATGAAGAAAAGCAATTTCCTACTTCAGGGATTAAGCAATACTCTCTTTTGTAATGTTAAATGAAAGTTTTAGTTATTTTTTTTCCAAGTAATGCCGATTTTTTTCCCCCCAATATAAATAAATAGGCACTGGAGAAGCTCCAATAGTCACAAACACATCACTTTCTAGCCAATCAATAACACAGATAAAACCCTTTGTGCTATGCTTCTTTCAGCAGACCTATTGATAGGGCAAGAAAAATTAAGCTACTACAGAAACCAAAGGTAATTAACTTAAGGAGAGAGAAAATCTGATGATCTATACATTCTGTTCTTTTCTTAAGGACAAATACAGGGGATTCATATATTGCAAATAGGCTTTTGGGGAAGCGTTCAAGTAGGGACAGCTATCTGCATTTTACTGGCATGTCTCTCATCCAGTGACATTTCAATATGAATTACCTGTTGTGATGATTAATGGCTTGACTATCAGGTGAGGCACCACACTCTCCCCTGAAACACGATCCTGCAATCCTCTTTGGTAGTATGGAAGGTATGGAACTCCTACACCTGCCACAGCCACAGTTTTGCAAAGTGCAACCTTGGACAAATCCCTACAAAGCATTTGCCATTTAATGGCTAACTAGTAAGCTGGGTCAATATTACCAGTCCCAAAGATAAAGGGTATTGGCATGAGTAAGGCTTGGTGGAATTACACCCTTCACACCAATGCTGAAAGGTTCCAAAGGCTTTAATCTTCCAGCACTATTAAACAGAACATTGCAGGATTAAGTCTTCTCCACCTACAACTTTTTGTCTATAAAGCTCTAACAAGAATATTCAGTGCAACTTTAAAGCCAATGCTCTGTTTAAAGCACTTTGAGATTGCTTCCTGATGAATGCCACTGTTTGTAATAATTATGGAAGTGTGGGCCTCCCTCAATTTTTATACATAGACAGACAGGAATCCTGTAAATATTTGATCAACTTTGCTTAAAGGGACAATTTGTATGGGAAAACATTATTATTGTAAAGAAACTTTGTTGGCCAAGATTGTCCTCCTTAGCATATATGCAAATAATGGGTGCAAATATCAAGAGATTTGAAACAGAAAATAATTTTATTCATACATGTGTTTTAGTTTTAATGAATTACATTAAAGAAATTCCTAGCTAAAACTAAGTGTCTGGTATATAATTAAAATGAAGAGTCACAACCAGCTTATCTTTAAAAGCAGGTTGTAACAGGAAAGAAAATCCAGGACTTCTCAGCTGCAATTTTGTGGCTCTATCAAAACTTGCCTAATTTTACCTATTTATTTCAGTACATAATAAAAGATGTACTCAGAGAAAAAATGTGCAATGCATACATATTTTTAAAGGCTTAGAAAGCTAGCAACTTTCTTTTAACACCCTTGGATCTAATTTTGTTTCTAACAAGTAAAAGGAGAAGAATGGGGCCCTGGAAAGGATTATGGTCTGAAACCTGCTCTTTGACTCTTTGCACATACTAAAGCTGTCACAAATTTGAATAGAAAAGATGGGTGGTCTGCTGACCATCTTTGGTCACAGAGTTGAGCATTACTGCCCAGAAAAAGCTTATGGGCTTTGTCAGGAAGGTTTCAGAAACCACTGTATTGAACCACCAGCCTATAATAGCTCTTCCACATTTCACAGGATGTCAGTTCCTGGAGCTGTTTTTCCTTTGATGCACACAAAGTACTGCCAGTAATTTCAATCAGAATTATGCCATGCACTGGAGGAAGACAATCACATAATATGAATTATCACATTTTTTCTATATCCCTGCCTCTCATAGAACTGCTGGTTTGTCAGAGGAGTTGGTACAGTATATGCTACTGATCTGTGGCTGCTTTGTTTAAAAAAAGCTTAGTACTGGTGTAGTCCGTCCCATCCGGATATATCAAAGCACTTTATAAAGCAGCAAAAGGAGTGGAACCAAGAAGAGACTTACAGTGAAACCCTTTTTTTTTTTTTATTTGGTAACATGAAACACTCTCAAATTATTTGTAGTGAAAAATAAAGGGAACATTAGAAAATTAAAGAATCACGTTGCAAAACGTGGCTTAATTTTTAAAATGATGCTCCCTTTCATAATGTTTGTGGTCTTAATTTTAAAAAAAGTGAAATGCCTTTTCTTTGTTGCAATTTTTCAGTTGGGATTCAACAAATTTTCTTGCAAATATTTTCTATTCAGAGAGACCTCTAAAGCTAAGATTAGTTAATTCTTTTAACTCCAAATCAGGGCACATCTCTCAATAAAACTCCTACTCTTAGTGCACTTGAATTGCATGGGACAACAAGCAAAAATCCTTTGGCTGAGAGTGAAAATTTACACCAAAATTACAGTCACACAGGGGCTTATGAATTACAGAATTCACAGAATTCACAGTATGACTAGATTGGAAGACACCTTAAAGATCATCGAGTCCAACCCATGTCCTAACACCTCAACTAAACCATGGCACAGCATGCCGCATCCAGTCTTTTTTTAATCACATCCAGGGACGGTGACTCCACCACCTCCCTGGGCAGGCCATTCCAGAACTTTATCTCCCTTTCTGTAAAAAACTTTTTCCTAATATCCAACTTATATTTCCCTTGACACAGCTTGAGACTGTGGCCCCTTGTTCTGCCACTTGTTGCGTGGAGAAAGAGACCAACCCCCCCCCACCAACTACAGCCACCTTTCAGGAAATTGTGGAGAGTGATAAGGTCACCCCTGAGTCTCCTTTTCTCCAGGCTAAACACCCCCAGCTCCCTCAGTCATTCCTCACAGGGTTTGTGTTCCCAGCCCCTCACCAGCCTCGTTGCCTCCTCTGGATGTGCTCAAGCATCTCGAGGTCCTTCCCAAACTGAGGGGCCAGAACTGGACACAGCACTCAAGGTGTGGCCTCACCAGTGCTGAGTACAGGGGAAGAATGACCTCCTTGCTCCTGCTGGCCACACTGTTCCTGATACAGGCCAGGATGCCCTTGGCCTTCTTGGCCACCAGGGCTCACTGCTGGCTCATGTTCAGCCGGCTGTCACCAGTGGCCCCAGATCCCTTTCTACCTGGGCACTGCTCAGCCACACCATCCCCAGCCTGTAACGCTGCAGGGGGTTATTGTGGCCAAAATGCAGAACTCAGCCCTTGGACTTAGTAAACTTCATCCTTCCTCATTAGAGCACATGCAAGAGCAATGCTCATGTTGCTTCATGCTTTTGAGCTCCCAAATGTGCTTGGTGGGCAAAACCCACAAAGTGAGGGTTGAAGGACAGGTTATTCCAGCAAACATCCTGCTGACCTGAATGGAATTTACCCAAGACAAAGGCCTGGACTCTGCCTTATTATTGAAATATTCCAGCAAAATCAATATGAGCTATAAATTATTAGAAGCCGTTTTTAATTCTCACCTACTTTGCACTAATGATCAATTTATCATTAATGCAGAAAGAGATTTAAAGCAATGTCTATGCCATTAAAATAAATATCCATTAGCTACAGAGGATATCCCACAAGTGCATTTGCTTCTTGTGGAATTCTTCCAGAGCACTGGATCTATATACAGTATAATATAATGATATTTAACTGGTAATGAGCTATTGAATTGCACAGGGGGAAATAGCTTACAACCTTAAAAACTTCTAAAGTAACTTCTCTAGTCAAGATGGGCTTCAATTATACAACTCGGTATATGAAAAGTTTTTTTGTCTATAAAATGCATCTCCTAGTTTGCATTTCTTTCATTTTTTTTCATCAAAGGAGATTTATAATGTGCAAGCAATACAGTAAAGGCTTCCTTCTACTAAAGAAGCTCAGAAATACGCAGAATTACAAGATTAGTTTTCCAGAAGGAAAATTCTAATTATGCATTTGAAGAAGTTTGCTTATTCCTTTCCAGTACAGTTTGCAATGTAAATGTTGTAAATGTTGTAAATGTGACTAGCAGCAGGGAATTCCTATGTCATTACCCAGAACAGACCCAGGTGGTAAACCACAGTTAAGTTTTTGTTAATTTATTTAGACTCCCTAATTTAATTTCTTCGTATGAAAAGGACAAACTGATGTACCATTGAGGTTTTTGGTCACAGTGCTGAGATCAGCAGGTTATTTCATCAATCTTGAGCTACAGACACATAAACCTCACTAGGAAGTTTTCTGACCTGGGATTTCTGACTATAAAAACAAGGAGTGAGAAAACCCAGAGCATTAACACAAACCCAGCCATTAATCTGCAATGCATATTTCTCTCCTGACAGAAAAGATTATCACATTTCCAGTTGTTGGTGAAGGGGATGACTGAACTCTGAAATCAGTAAATGCTGATCACTGATCTCTTGTGGCAAACAGGAACTTCTTTTTCCATGTATCTTTTCAGCTAATTAATCTCCAATGAAACTTTATCATATTTGTCTAATAGATATGCGGCAGGGTGAAATGCTTGGCATTTTTTTTCCCTTTGGTTGCCCGGTTTTAGCGTGAGCCTCCATGCTTGAACGTGGTTCAGGGTGACACCGTGAGTCGACATCTGCTCACAGCATATTGGTGTGCACAAACACAAGCAGAGCCTGCAAAAATGTGAAGCAATTCTCCCCTTCAGCTCAGCATTAATAGACCCTCAGCAGGAATACAGGTACAATTTTGGACATTACACCCCAGGAAGACATGAGCCTACTGGGAAAAAAATGTGAGGAGAGCAACATGACCAGAGTCTAGGGAACAGGGGCTTCAATAAAGCTTGAAAGAATTAGGCTAGAAAGGAGACAACTGAGATTGAACATGATAATAGCTTTCAAATGCATGAAAGGCTGTTTCTAAAGAATAAGGAAATCACCTGTTCTCAATCACAGTGATGGACAGGACAGAAAGAAATGTGCTAAATTGCAGCAATTAAGATTCAGGGTAGATATTGTAAAAACCTTCTCAACAGTGAGGATAGTGGGGTGGTATAAAAGATCACCTAGAAGATGGTGGAGCCTTCACTATTAGAATTACTTCTGAACAGCATAGTCTTCTTGGAACTACTCAAATATAATTTATTACCCTTTCAGGACTGGGACAATGTCCTCCACTCCCTTTCATCTTTAGATTTCTACAAATAGCACTCCTGCATGCAATCATTTTTGCTGGAAATTGTTAAACTGCAGAAATAAAAATATTCTCCACTACTACGCCTCCCCTTGCCCGTGTCAGTACAGAAATAAGTCAGAGGAAATTTCTTATCCACACACTTTTTTTGCCCCATGTGATGTATTACTAGAGATGACAGGTCTATTTGTCTGTTTGATGCAGAAGACAACAATGAGAATAACCAACCTTATCTAGGCCAACAATAAACAAATGAATAAGAAAGCAAATCTTACCACACCACAAATTCCTCTGCTAGATCACAAAACAAGAACAAATGAATTCAAGAAGAGGAAAATGCTTTGGGCACAAAGATTTTAGATGAGGAGAAAAGAAGTTGCTACATCCACTTGGGTTTTGGAAGAATAGCCTGTGATATCTGTATCTATCTATATCATCTATATCTATATCTATCTATATCATCTATATTTATATCATCAATATATATATATCTTTATATCTATCTATCTCTATGTGTGTGTTTCCTACCTTTTAAAACTGACAAAAATTGTCATGATTAGATTTTATTTCCTAAAGTTGGACCATGTTATTAACTATTTACATAACGTGCATGAGATTCAAACACTGTCCTTCTCCTGAACTCATTGACTCAGTCTGTTCTCATGGGATTTAACTTCCAGTCATGCTGTTTAGCTTTGAAATTTGCAGTTTCAAGTAGTTTTAATTCCTTATGGAGCTACCATGTTTTAATAGGCAATATTCTCCACACCCCCTGTAAGTGATTTTACATCTCTGAGTGGTTCATGGGGTTGGATACTGTGGTGTCCTATTTGAAATTTCATGGAGCCATTTACATGTGCTAAACGAAGCAGCACCCAGTGCTCATCCAGATTTGGATAACTGTGCATGAATCTTTTAAAAGTGAACTAAAACATGATCCAAAAAACTCAGTTCAAAACATCAATTTAAAACATGAATAAAATTTGCTTGCAATAGTTGTGAAGGAGAAAACTGTCACAGCAGAGGGTTAGGGTTATGATCTATTGCTACTGAGGATAGGAAATAATAGAAATTTCCAGTCCCTCCCCTAAGTCATGTCTCTGTAAATTTCCATGTTACATCCTTGACAAGTCTCCTAGTATTTGTAATTTCTTCTTTTTCTCCCTGGTAATTTACAGTGATGTGAAGAGTGAGAGAAATCTCCAGAGCAAGTTCCTTCACTTACAGCTCCCTTTGGAGAAAGAACTTTGCCTTTTTGCTGGTGTGTAAAGTATCTCAAGATTTGTCCCTCATTTATTAAATTCATTAGAGATCATCATGGCTATTGAATTTCTTTTCAGCAGGATCCTCTCTTGTCAGTAATTCCCTGTCCACTGTTCTTCAAAGAAAAAGCCTTCTTTGATCCATACTATAACTGAATCTCCACAATTTGAAAATAAACCTGTTGTAGCTCACTCCTCCACTGCTGATGAGTGTATTTCCAGTCAAGACCATTCTCTCAGAATATACTTTTCAAGGATGTGAGTTTTTTCTCACACCTTTTGCATTACCTTCCTGCTTCATAGCACTTTTCTGTAAAAATCTGAATACAGATTTTAAAACAATTAATTGAGGCTTCTATTCCAGATACTTCAAGAGGACAATACATCTAGAAAATATAAAGCATCTAAATAATTGTGATTAAAAAAATTGAGAACAGTTGGATAAAAATAAACCTCATTATTATCTAACCAAATTCACATCTGCAATGTCATACCCATCAAATTCGAGGATCAGCATCACTAGAGGAATGTGAAAAACCTATCCAATTGGAGGCCATCAGAAGACTCAGGGAATATGTAAGGAGCATTGAAGAGATGTGTAGAATGTAGAATAAGAGAAAGAGAAGTAGCAGAAGATCTCAAAACAGAAGTCCATAGTATATTAGAAAACGGAATCTAGGAATGTTTTACTTTCCAGACTCTGATTTTAAAAAGAATCCAAGCAACTGTAGAATACACAACAGCAACATCTGGTGATTCACAATTATTTCTTCCCCTATATACTTATGAAAGAGATGTTTAAATTTAGTGCTGCTCTTCTTGAAAAGGAAAGTAGAGCTTTTTCCAGCATATTTCAGAAAAGCTTCAGGACTGAAATGGAATATGTTTCAAATGGAAAGATCAAAGTTATTGTGTTTCATCCCAGAACACTCAAAGTTAAAGAAAGAAATTATTTTTTTTCTAGAACTGTTTTGATCTTGATTTCTTATACATAGGGAGGTTGAATTTTTGCCAAGTTGCATGAAAAACTATGCAGTTTCATTGATTCATAACTGTCCAATTATATACAATCTTTGCTTACTGCTCCTGAGCAAGGATAATTTTCACGTCATTATTTTCCTTCTGGTTTTCAGCAAGCCAAGCATCACTTGTTTCAACAGAACATCATTATGGGTTGCTTTTCTCTCCAAATACATTTTCCAGCAGATCATGTTTAAAAAAAAAAAAGAAAGGAAAAAAAGAGAAGATAACACAAAACCAAACTGAAAGAAAACAAACCCTTTAAAAATGACAACAAAACCACTGCCACAGCAGTACTGATGCAAGCTTCTCTGCCTCTCTGAGAATTTGTCCAGCCTGCATGGGGAATATTGACTGCTGGGCAGATTACCACAGCTATAAAAGAGAGCACGGGGAAATGAAATGAGAAGGACAAAGAGTGGGAGTGGGGTATATGTGTACACTTGTTTGCCTGCATGTGTGAGAGAGAACAAAGAAAAAGCTCTATATTTGCGTTAATGTATCCTTTACAACATTTCAGAGGTTAGCAACAGTCCCCAAGAAAGCTTCTGCTCATATCCTTTCCTGATTAAGGCAAAAAATATTGAAGTAATCTCATATTCATGAATAATTTTCTAAATAAAAAAAGTAGACCGTTTTAGAAGGACTTTAGCTAAACAATCATGGACTAGTTAGGATGGTCCAGCTCCCCTTTACTAAACACATATTTTGTTGAAGCCTTCTGAGATATCTTTAACACACTTTAAGCATCCAGACCCACTATCACATAATTAACACAATGAAATTATATTTTCAGAACAGTCCACTAGGTATGAATTTTTTTTACTTTTTTTTTTTTAATTTAAAGTAGTTTACAGTTATCAAAGTTGCTTGCAGATTAAAATTGTTGATATGACCTATAATTGAGTCCACATGTTTCTCCTCTCCATCCTCTCCTTTTTGAGGTTTTGTAAGATTTGATTTCAAGAACCTCTCATTCATTTACAGCAGTGAACATAAAGCAGTATAAGCAACACAGTTACTGCATATACTGATGCATGCATAATCCTCCATGGAGAATTATATGTATACTCTGAATGACATCTACAACTCTGAAGATGTATTAGGGTGAAATGCAGATGGAACAGACAAGAATCCTCTGGTCCCAGTTCAAACAACAGGAAAGCATTCTGCTTTTTACTTGGAAAGGAAAAACCAACCCAAGTTGCTTCACAAGTTTAGAAATCAGAGCAAAGCCATTTGGGGATTATAGATGAAAATTTGTATTTGAATATGCAGCCCCCTCCACAAGTCTGGGGCTTACAAATTGTGCTAAGAAACTTTCTAATAAATGCGTGTGGTATTTTATTGTCATGGGACAATCTGACTATAAATGGCTGTAGACTATTAAGGAGTTGGAGTGTAGCGAAAAATGTGGTCACAATCACAGATTAACTAACTGTTGTTTTTTTTTTTTTTTTGTTCTGCAAAGATCCTGTTACTGAATTCATCAGTGTTATTCCATTAGCAAAGCAGTGCTCTCTTCTGCTGCCACATGAAACATAAAGGATTGTGAATAAGCTCTGCAGGATCACACAGGGAACAACATAATCCTCCAGCTCTGTTTTCCATCACCACCACAGGATAGCAGACTGTGCATGCAAGAGACCTGATGGAACCATGCCAGCCACTAAAGAGGAAGGAACAATAAACTCTGCAGCTCTTCTCAGCTGGGTTTGGGTATAAGAGATATTGGTGGACATTCCCACCTGATGCTTTTCAGTGCTTTGCACAACGTTTGGGCAGAGGACGTTCAGGCTAGAGTCACCGTTTCAAGCCTAGAAGGTTCAATCTATCCTTTAAGAACATCTGTATTCAAAAATTATGTTCCGGATTCCTTCCATTAGGCTATTTTCACCAAAGCTTTCTCAAGATATTTCTGAAAAATTCATAGCTTTCACTTTTCAAGTAAGATGGGCTTATTTGCCATACAGTCCTTCTGCTTTTCTTGTATCTGCTCTCATTCTAATTCTCACACAAAGACAGTGACACCAGTGCTGATGATAATGACACTGGCAAATATGCATACAGAATTAAGCTAGAATGTGCTAGAATTAGTACCAGCATCTTGGTTATTCCACCCCAAAGGGAGGAGATAAAAAATTTCCCTCTCCTCTCCCCAGTTAGCTTTCTTTTTTCTACTATAAGTAAAAGCAGAATGTATATATAATAAAAACAAAAGTTAAAGTGAAGTTCACCTGCAATTCAATTAGTGATGCTGAAGGCTAAAATGATATAAACAGCTTGCACAAACAATAAAAAATAGCTCCCTTAAAAGGTCTTATACTATTTCTAATGGCATTTTTCAAAGCAGTCCTGTTAATTTTTGTGGTATTTGAAAGTCCTCAAATAATTGCAAACTAGTCAAAATTATTATGCATTCCAAGGAGGTTTTGAATTAAGGAATCAATGAGTTTGTAGTGTAAAATATTTTACCAAATATCAACTATGAACAATAAATATCAAACAAACCAACGATAAATATTAAACCTTGGTGCTGAGGGACTTGTAATGCATATGGACAAAGAGGAAGACTAAGCAGTTAATAATTTCTTATATCTGGGCTTGTTTTAAAAGGTAATATGAAAGTATTTCCCTTGTGTTCCATTCCCTCCAAGTGAGACACACAAATATACAAATTTTAATGAGACACTTCAGGGAGCTGATACTGAATAACTGAAGAACTTAACAGACAATAGATACAAAGGCCAAATTTTAAAAAGCCAAAACAATGGGTCAAGTCTATTCTGTATCTGTGTGAATCAGGGTTTCAAGACTGAGTGTGGTTTGATTTAGAGTAACAAAGGAAGCCCAATCACTGGTGTTGAAAGGAAAATATCCAGGAGAATACTTTTATCTGCCTAATGTACCAGATAACAGGAACTGGAGTGGCACAGTTTGACTCAGTCTGCGGTCAGAGAGGTGAAATTTGAGGCATCCTTTTATCAGCCCACCAACCTGAAATAACCTTGGGAGGAATTCCTTGGGAAAAGATGATGGCTGCTATAGCCACCTCCTTTCACACTTTCTCCACAGGCTGGTGCAGGTGTTAATAAGTCCTGGTTGTGCTGTGTAAATTCCCTCTAATCAGGCCAACTCTGAGTATCCTGACTACCTGTTAGAAAGACTGTCATGAAATGTCTCTGAGCAGGAGTACCCACCTTTGAAGCAACACTTCCCTCTGCAGGTATATGGAATTTAGGCCTATTCTCTGTTGCTGCAAGTAGAACTGAACAAATAATTGACTGCTGGCTCTTTTCCAAAGCCAAAATAAATAGTTGTTGAGGTTTCTCTAAACCCTTTCTTTCCTAGTGAAAACACTTAGTACTTTATTATTTCAGATTTTGTTGTACTTTAAGTGTTTCAAAAACTCTGTTTTAGAAAGAAGCTTTTTAAAAGCTATCATTTAAAAAATGAATATTGCATTATTTTAGCTGATGTGATTTAAACACATCTACACAAAACAGTGAATTTTTTCACCTGGGAGGAATTCTAACCCCTCTCTCCACCTGACAGGCTTTCTGGAGTTTGTAAGCTCTAGATGTAAATTCTGGAGTTCACACAGCCAACTGGAGCTCTGCAGAGTAGGTTGGACCTTTGATGGTTCGGATTTATTTATGAACATTTGTTCCTTTATTGTCTTTGATGATATAACCAGCCACACTAATTTTGGATATAATTGTAGGTAAGCCTGGTGTTTGACCATCTGTTGCAGTGTCTACAAAAAGATTTGTACTTGTACAATACATTTAAATTTTTATAAAGTTGAACAACTAAGAACATGCCTGGAAAGGAATTTTTTAAGTTCAAAACTTTACTCATATAAACAGACCCACTATTTTGAAAGTGGCTTGTGTGCAACATGCTGCACATTCTGTGATTGTTGCACAGTATATGTGATATTCCATTGTATGTGATATTGCTCTCCTCCTTTCCCCCTGTTTTATATGCTCACAACTGATTTTGTGACTTTTTCGGTTTAGATATATCTGCTGGTGTTGTTGAATATATCACAGTGCAAAACAATGGTGACCAAAATTTCAGAATACAGGACTGCATAACTAGGTTGTGTTGTAAAACTCTGAAACCAACCCCAAACCCATCCTTACAGCTTTTGATTTTACTTTGTAAGTAAATCCAGAAAATTACTAAGAGACAGAAAAGATCAAGGTAAGGAGCTAATTGTATTTTCTTTTGCATGGAAAAACAGTACTAGTCAAAATATACGGTGGATAAATCTTCTCACAATTAAGCACTAAAACTCTACAGGAAGCAGAATTATCAAGAATCATATCACTAAACCCTTAGAAACCGTATTTTCGTCATTGAATGTCATAATCTCCCATTAACCATGATGAAGTTTCCTTTCATTCTTGAAGGATAAGAGAAGACAATTGTTTTAAAACCTTTTTTAAAAAGCAGTTTTAAAAACTACATTAAACTTGCATGAAATGTTATTTTGCAATACTTGAATTGATTCCATTCACACAGAGATCCATGCTAGTCGCCACTGACCTATTTTTATGATTTATATATACATATATATTAGCTAGTTATTTGGTTTTGTTTGTTTTTTGTTTTTTTTTTTTTTAATAGGGATTCCTTCGTTGTAGCATAAAAAGCTGAAAGAACAAATGCTTAACTAGCCTGATATGTGACGTGGTACTGTCCCTTTTCTGTTTTTCATTAGAAACACATTTCAGTAGAAACTTCTTCTTTGGAAGAAGGCAATAACACAACAAAAAGTTTGAAACTTATAAAATCTTATGAAAGGAACAAATAAGACTGCAGATACAAGCAAAAAAAAAAAAAACCCAAACCCTGGGACATTCCAGAGCACATCAGAAAGCCTTCAGGACAGGGGAAAGCTAGAGAATTAGAAGTGATTAATGCAGAGTGCACTGAAGGGATCTAAAACTGTGTCTGCTCAGATAGTTTAACCTGCTCTTGAGTTCTAAAATATTCCTTGACATACCTTCAGTTTGCTCATGGAAGTATCTTGTGTAATTAAGGCCTGGGTTCTGGAGCCTGAGCTTTTTCTTCCTGGGGACACCGGGTAAATGCCTAAGACCAGAGGCTTAGTGCTCCCCACAGAGCTTTTTATAAACAACAGTGATTCAAGCTCTGAGCAGAAGCATCTACTAATCACAATGCATCAGCATGAAACTCTATTCCAGAAATCAAACTTGCATTAAAACAATCAAAACAAAACCCAACCCCTCACCAAATTCTAGTTACTCATTCCCTTAGCAACTGATCCACCTGAAACTAATTTTTAAGACTAGATGTACTTCCACACCATAACAATTTCTTAATCCTTTATTTTGAGGGTGTTTTCTCCTTATCTGCCTCTTCAGACTTAAAAACATGAAGATTTTTTTTCCCTCTAAAATACAATGGTCTCACTCTTGTTACTCTCAGTAACACGCAAACCATTTCCCTGAACCAGGCATGTAAATTTTCAGAGAGTTACTAGAGGAACTGGAGCCACTCTCACAGTCCTCTGAGTCCTGGGGACATTCTCTGTGACAGGACACAGCAAGTGACAGTCAAAAATGCCATATAAAAACAAAAACAAAACATGTAGCAAGGCTCAGGAACAATAGTGCATTTTTACAGGTATAGTATAATTGTAAAATAATCATCAGACTTATTGCTTGAAGGGATTAGAAAGATGATGGTGTGTAATTATAAAGGAGATAGTCTACTCAGCAGCACTTAATTGTCTGGTCTTAATGCTGCCCAATGCACATGGTACAATACTTCTGATCCAGGGAGCTGTCTGCCCTGCAGAAGCCTAAAAGTAAAACAAATTTGCAATGGCAAGCTGAAAATTTAGCAAGCTTATAAATAGAAATCAAGTTTGGGAGGTATATGGCATATAGAAAGGCAAGCCACTGCAAGGTGAGGTTTGGGAACTTCACACCTCAATGAGCCTCTCAGTAATACAAAAAAAAAAAAAATTAGAAGAGGAATTATTTGGGATCTGGATAATTAAGATTAGAAGATAATCTCAAGAGTATTAACAAGGATGATTTTGTTTGCCTGACATCACAATATTTTAAAAGGTCCAGAACAACTCATTCCAAAAAACATCAAAAATGCATTTCAGAGCTAAGTTGTCACAACTAATGACACCATATTTTCTGTGTGGTTGCCAGTGCTTATTTAAGTTGCCTCTGATCTGAATGCTCCCAAGAAATAACCCTAGTTGCCCTTGGAACTGAGACAGTTTAGCAATGAGAGCTTGAAAAAATGGGAAAGGTAAGTCAGCTAAGTTAAAAATAAGAAAAAAATGTTTTCTTGTAATGTTTGTCACTCAGCAGGAACTTAGAAATTGAAGATTAGCTGTATTATAAGTCAATGAATCGTGATTTTGACCGTTAAGCTTCCAAAAGGATCTTGATAGGAATCCAGGAGACCCTGGAACTCAGAAAGAAGTAACAATAATTGGCAGTAATTTGGAAAATGGCACATTTTTTCTAATGTTTGATTTATCTCATTGTACTAATCACTACCCTTCTGTGCAACTGCCAAAGAAACTGCTTCATTTTGAAATAGATTTGTTATAATTAAAAAAAAAATCACTGAGCGATTGACTTGTTCTTTTTACATGTAAACATCTCTGCAGATTAATTTCTGTTTCTATTTAATGAAGCAGGTTATTAAACTTGCTTATCAATTTTTTAAACACTTGTCATCTTTGATAATCTTAGAGGTGTTTCTCTTTCAAGCTATAATCTGTATGTCATTGATAAACCAATTACAGATTTCAGAAGTCAAATGATCATGAAAAATGGATAATGACTGGTAATAATTTTTAAAAAAATCATACTCTTTATATAGCACTAGAAATCAGGAAAAAAACTATATATTTAAAAATAAAAATGCTAATCATACATGTCACTTTACAGCCATAATCTTTGTACATAGGTTTAGATTAGATGCTAGAAAAAAATCTTTTACTGTGAGGGTGGTGAGGGACTGGCACAGGTTGCCCAGGGAAGCTGTGGATTCCCATCTCTGGGAGTGTTCAAGGCTGGACTGGATGGGGCTCTGGGCAACCTGGTCTAGTGAAAGTTTCCCCTGCCTATGGGGAAGTTCTCAGAGGTGAACAAGAGCATCTTCAAGATCCCTTCCAATCAAACTATTATATGATTCTATGACAAAGGAACAGCCAGAGTGTCACCGAGGCACTGAATATTTTAAAAATAAAACACAAACCAAATTAGCTCACCAAAGAAGTTTTTCATGGACAATGAGTACAATAAGGATTTGTAATCAGCCTTAGCAGTATTTGCTGGCAGAAGGTCTGTCTCTATGCAGGTGAAAACCATCTATGCAAAATGATCAAAAAGAATTTGTGTTTAAAGCTGGATGAGAGAGAAAGAATACTAACTGATTGCTGGCAAGGGTTTCCTACAAAAAGCTAATCACTGAAAAGTGGCTGTGTTTAGGCAGGGTTGATCACAGCATTTAAGGAGAGTGCAGAAGAGATGTAGCTAGAGAGAAGAAATCATGTATCAAACAAGCAAGGATGGTATTAAGGACTAGAACAGCAAATTCATTACCTTCTGATCTAGATGCTCATGCTTTGTTTAATTTCCCCATCTCTGCCTTAATTTTTTCCTTTCCAAGTGGTTTCTACATTCAACTGTCTGACCAGTCATCTTCCAGATATGTTGTAGATACTTGGGGTTTTTTTTACTGTAAACTGGCCAGATTGCTCTGGAACTGGCATTATTTCAAATATCTATCTCTATCTATATATATCTATCTATATCTAACCTATACCTCTATCTATTGGATGTGTTTGCACTTATTGATGTCTAGGACCATCAGGCATGGATTTGGAGCTTAGTTTTTGGCACACAATTCCTAGGAAAGGGATGCTGTTCCTCTTTTCTTATGGGCTGCACTGCTTACCCTGGGTATCACTTAACAGGAAATTAAAACCTCTTGGTTTGCTAGTAGGAAACACTAGGCAGGAATTACATTTTTTTTTTTCTAGTAGAAGTGTTTGGTAGAGAAACAACTAAAGACAACAGACTTTGGTAGGTTTGGTCTGCTGTAAAGTGACTGTGAAAAGTGGTCTTGATTAGGCTTCTATATTTTTCTTTCTACAAAAGGATCTAGGCTACTGCTATTGTTTTCAAACTCAGTCCAAGGACTTCTCTGAGCCCTTCCAAGATGCTTAAAGTATGAATAAATTTAAGGTATTGTTAATTCTGAATCTTTTCAATGCCAACGTAATGTTTTCTCCACTGAGGTATATGGCAATCTTGAACAAGGTCAAAAACACATTTAAAAGTAATGGCTGCTTAAATCATTTAATGTGGCATAACTTTGCCACAGCTTAAGACCTTTTAAACCCTGAGATCATCATGTCTTACTTAAGCATTGAGAGTAGATTTCAGTCTAGTATATTACATGAAAAACACATCTTCTCTGCCACAAAACAAAAAGGTGTTATTTGCAGATAAATAGCAAATAGGAGGCTGTAGTTGCCTTGTGAAAATGGTGAAGAAAAAGATAAAATTGTCTCTTCTCTTGTCTTACAAAAGACTTCCCACTAAGGTATCTTCAGCCAGAAGTCTCCATGTTAAAGACATACTGATTTCTAATAATGAAGGCACAATGTAAGGCTGCATTTGCAGAAAGACTACCCTGCATCTGATAAAACATATAGCAGCATATGGCAAACTGACATATGGTAAAGGATGACTGTGTACATGAAAGCTGCAGTTTTCACTCACATTATCTGCCCATGGTGGAAAAGAAAAAAAGCCTCCTTCTCCCTTGCATCTTAGATATTTCTAGAAAACCTCCTTCCAGCAACTCTAACATTCTTTATTCTTTAATTTGTTGGGGTTTTTTTTCTCAATTCTAAATAAAGACCAAAATTTGATTCTGTGCAAAAAAAACAAAAAACAAAAAAACAAAAATGTAAAAAAAAAAAAAAAAAAAAAAAAAAAAAAAAAAAAAAAAAAAAAAAAAAAAAAACCAAAAAAAAACCCCTAAAAAATGCAGCTTGGCAGATTAAGCTATTTGGTATTGACCTAAGGGTATCCAATATCAGGTATGGAACTTTATGGCTTTAGTGAAGCATATGACAGTGAGAATGGGTGGGAAAATATGAGGGGAAAGAAAACCATGACCAGACACTCCTAAGCAAGCACACTGAAACTGGCAGACTTGGTTGGATATAACTGGAGACGAGAATTTGGCTCAAAGTATCTTTGATATTTATTTTAAAATAAAGAACATCTGTGAAAACTGAGAGAAGGAAAACATTTTCGACATTTTATATTTAAACATTTTGAGTAATAAAGTCCCACTCTAAGAACACAAGAAATGTCAAATGTGCCCTATAAATACACATATTTCAAAAGCAAGAACTGATGCAACTATAGCTATTATTTCCCTTTTTTTCTTTTCAATGCACATTATCTGTATTGCTGTAAAACAGCAGAGAACCGAAATTTCCAATTTCCTTAAAAAGGCTGTTAAAAAGTTTGAGGTGCATTTACTCTTAAAAGCTTCAGACTGCAATCTAATCTCAAAATTGCACCATATACAATTATTTTTGTATGGGATTAAGTGTTTTACTTCCTCATTATGCATGCTATTCATAACCAGCATTTTATCTCTTCACTGTGGACTGCAAAGGAAAATAAACTGTCTAAATCAATGGCAGTGATTGGCGACCATCCCACATGGACTGTGGTATGCAAAGGACTGCATGCAACCAACTCTCATACTTTCTATTTTTCTAGGCATAGCTGCAGTTAATATCCAGTCAACCACTGTTATTGTACTCAGAGTGTTTATAATATTCTTCAGATCCAGGGGTTTTTATTTTGCTGTATCTAAATGGGACCCTAGCATTCGCTAAGGTTTACCTCATTACCTCCAACTGACATAAAACTGTTCATGAATCTTACATTACTTGGAGTGTCCTTTTAAATGCAGCCTTTATCACTTATTTAGACAGCATGAGATATTTTAATTTCTGCCTACACTAAAGCTCACTGGCCATTGTGCTTGGGATATTATTATCCCAGCACAGACCAAGCATGACACTCTCACTGCTTTCCATCACCGCTGCACTTCCAGCAATGACAGTTAACTGCACTTAACTGTGTACAGGTTTTAGCATGGAGCCACTCAGCTGTTCCATCTTTCAGTGGGAGCAGAAAATAATTATTGTAGTCTCTCATCTTGTCAGCACACACATTTTATTTAGGGAATGGTTTTATTAACAAGAAAGGAAGTGTTGTTCAGTGTCTATTCACTTGACTGCACCTGGAAGTGATTAGGTGAGAGATCTCTTTCAGATCCCTGTTGTAGCTGATCTGCTCTGAGAGCCTGAATCACATTTTTCCACATTCCAAACCAGTGCCCTATATACCAATCTGTGAAGTGTTTTGTAGTGGAACTGCTGAAGCTGTTTCACTGCATGCCAGTCATTCAATATTCATAAGAGAAGGGACAAAGGACTTGAATTTGGATGTCCTGTATGAATGAATGCCTTAATTACCAAACTATAGTAATTCCTTTTTTATTTCTCCTTGTGGGTATGGAATTACTTGGACAATGTGGTGCAATTTCAGCAAGTTTTACCAAGACTATCCACTTCTGGCATCATTAAGTCCTGCTCCAAACAATTCTGTGTCTAATGGATTCAACCCTGTGAGGTATATCTTCTTTCTCACACAAAATTCTAACTCCCTTTCTAACTTTTCATCAGGTCCTGCACGTGAGAGAAGCAGGGAACGCTCAGTTTGGGAATTTGGCGAGGGTATAAGCTACATATCTTAAAAGCACTGCAGTGAAGAAAGAGTTACACAGCAATCACTGTTTCAACAGACACAAGCTCACTGCAAAAGCCAACAGATACTTGTCACATATGGCTGGGGGAAAGAATAACCTAAAGGAACAGATGGAAATCCTACCTGAAGAGCATATCAAAACACAGGCAAGCCAAGAGAGTCAAACACAGTCTTTTGTCCTGAACTTGTGAAGGCTCATGCAATTTAAGAGTTCAGAAAGTAAGAATAATCTCCAAGTTCTGAGTCTGTGGACTCTGGAAGATCCAGGTGTATGGCTATATTTTCACAGAGAAATAATGCCTTTAACCTAAAGACCAGGTATGCCATGAACTGTTAAGCTATAGGCTCCCCTTCCCTGATTTTCCATCTTAACAACAGCATTAGTTAAACATTTGAAATCTAGAAATTCTACCAGTCAAATTTTATTTGCTGCATATATGTTATGAAAGTACATTTAAATGTGTTCTTTATTTTACCCAGGAATCCTAGAAACCTTCAAAATCTAGAGGCTTATGAGTGTCTTGAGGAAGTCACATCTGTCTAAGGTGAGGAGCATGATGGATGCTCATAGGTTTCATGTGGAAACTGCTTTCTAAGCAAAAAACACAGGACAGAAACAGCACCCTTTTCTTCTGGTACAATTTGGAAAATTAATATACTAGATTTGCTGTAGTTAAGACTTCTTTAGCTCCTTTCATCTGTTCTCTTTCATAACAATGGAATTAGGCCTACACAATAGAATAAAGAAATGAAGCTATCCCAGGAGGAAGCTACTGAATGACAGCAGTTAATTGAGCTAAACTCTTTTCTTTCCACTCACTTTTCCAATTTCCCAGCTGTTAAGCCTTTTTTTTTCCAAAGGAAAAATTACTTTTCACCCTATGGGTTTTACTTTTATGATGATAAAAAAAAGTTAGATGCATACAAGTTTCTACTTTGTTTAAATGGAGAAGTTTCATATGGGAAGCAATAAGGCAGAAAAACACAAGAGATCAAACCTGAACCTTGGCCTTATCAGCACCATGCTCAATACTGCACACAACATAACTTCCTGTGCATTTATGGATGCTTATCCACACTCAGGACTAGGACTGGACCTTGTCTTGAACTTTGCAAATTTCTCTCCTCATGTTTTCAACCAATTTCTTGAAGTCTTTTGAGATGGACAACACATCATTAAACAATGGAGGATCTAGAGCAGCAAGACTAAGATGATAAAGCCACAGGGAAGGTATCAGAGAGCAGCAGTCTCCACAGGAGCTGCAGCATCAGAAAGCTCAAAGCAGAGTCAGATGTTAGCTCTTCAGAAAAAGCTTGCATAGTTCGCCTTTTCTTCCTCCCCCACTATTTAAAAAAGAAAATACCAAAGGGAAAAGCAGACATATGGAACAGCCCCTCATATTATGTGAAGCTTTAGTTACCTACTGTGCCCTGCTTTTACTATAATTTAATGTAATAAAGATGAAAATAAGTCAATAATCTCACTTGAGACCAGAAATTATTGGTGTTTTGCAGTGTATTCAATCACCATTTATATCACTGTTATATCCAACTTCTATATTGGTACCAAATAATAAATGTTTATATATGTGTGTACATGTAAGAGTCAATGCATCTAACATTTTGTCTTTTATACTGTAGAAACTAAATGCTATAAGCTTTTTTTTTTTTTAATGAAGAGTATGTTTTTCAAATCTCAGGAAAAAAAAACCAAAAAACTATCACTCAAGACTAAATCTTTGTAGAGAAGTTTTAAATCCTTCTACAAGTATTAAACCAAAATAGTGATATGAAAATCTGGAAATCTAGTGGCCTTCAATATCCCTTTTTGATTAATTAAAGCTTTAAATGCAGTCAGAGTCAGCAACATACCACTGCTAGAAAGGTAGGATGATAAAAATGTACTCCCTATTATCCAGTGCTAAGGAAGGAAAGTGCTACCAGTAGAGCATAAGTTTAACATTTTTGTATTTCTGTGCAAATTTAAATTAATATTTTTTGGAATCCCAGATATAATAAAATAGAGTCAGACAGGTGTTCAGACTTGCAAAGTTCATGGAAACATTCTGGTAAATCTTACAGACACTGAAATTAAATACTTCTATTAATCAAGATGGAACAGTGTAGCAAGATTTAGCCCAGTTTCCAGTCTCTCTCATGTTCTCATCAGTGACTTATATTTAACAGCTACTGTGTTAAATTCACCCTTATTATTGTGGGAAAAACTGGACATTAATTTACACTCAGACAAAAGTCCCACTGAAATGAAACATTGCAGGTAGTCCAGGTTTTTGCTGGGCAGCTAATCTGCTGGTTTCATACTGTAACCCATGGAACACCACCAAAATCCCTACAAACCTACCCTTGCTGAAAAAATCAGCTCCATATTATATTAACTTCCATGTAGACTTAGTATCAAAAATAACAGGGAACTCAGTTTTAGGTCCAAAGATTTAGGGGATGATAGGCTGCACACTGATGTCTGAAAGACCAACTAAAATAGAACTTGTAAATATTTGAAATGTTACTGTTAGAGATGTAAATACATAATTCACATAACATGCTTACCCAAAACTAGCTTTGACTTTAGTACAAAATCTTCTCCATATAAACCTTAGGAAAGAATCATAAGCCAATTCAATTTTTATTGCTTATTTTGTTTTCAGTGCCTTTACCAAAATGCAGGGAGAGAGTAAGTTTCTGCACGAAATAAATGCATAAAAATACTGATCTCTGGCTGCATTGAGTCACGCTACTCTCAAAATATTGAGGCAACCCTCTGCAGCCTTCCCACCACAGTTTCCCTCCTAGGAATGGGCTTCATCCTTTTCCAGTGCTGAAAAAGCCCTCAACAAATAGCTTTGGTTCATTATCATAATATAATCTGCCAGTGCTATTATGTTGTATCAGCAGACACATTATAAACTTCTATTTTAGGTGCTAAATTTCCAAACTGTGAAAAAAAAGCTCTGAACAGAAAGTTGATATTCAATAATGAGTAATTTTTGCATACATTTAAAAAGAGCAATGCATTCATATTTTAATACCACGGGGGAAAATGGTATTTAATTCCTATTTCAAGATATGTTACTGCATAAAAGCAACTTTACAAGGAATTTGTTACCTGAATTTTTTTTTTTTTAATATTTTCTTCTTCCTAAGAAGGAGCAAGCAAGGCTCTGCATAGTGTACTTTGTGTTCGACCTTTTTCTCACATCCAGAGTGTCTTTTTAAGTAAATCTCTCGACTGCTTGCACAGGAATAGCTCTGTACATAGTGCCAGTAAAGTTTTTTATTCCAATCAGCACAATACAATGACTGGAGTGTTTTGATGAAACAGTGAAGCCCTACAATATAAATATGTTTTTTTTTTCCTATAACTATTTAATATTTCTGAGACTTGGAAAATGAAATGGCTTTGTTATATTTGATTTTTTTTAAATCTACTTTCTAGTAGCTACTTTTATTTTTTAGATCCTTCAACAACTGGTGAAATCCTGGCTAATTCAAGTCAGCTGAGTTTTGCCACTGACTTCAGTGTAACCCAGATTTCACTTATGAAGTTTTCTATAAAAAAAATCTAAATGCAATAAAGAGCTCTGACTAACAGCAAGTGCAAATCTGTCTGATAGATGACGTACCCTATGTACCAATATACACTACAGCTCATAACAACCCAACAAGAACAGCCTTAAGCTACTGAGTAAGAAGTGATACATATGTTTTTAAGAACAGATTAAATGCAAAATATTGACATTTGTGTTGGTCTATCAAATGCATCAGGTACATGCAGGTAAATGCATCTTCTTTTGGGAAGAAACACCAATAAATTGACTAGCCCAGTATAATCAAGTTTTAAAATCTAGGTTTACTAAGCTAAAATTTAATAATTCTTAAATGTGCATTAGGAAGATAAATCCTAAATTGAGCTGGCTGAGTGCTTCATGACTGTTCTCTTTATCCACTTAGCCATCATTGAAAATGGAATATATTGGCAAAAATAATTGTCTGTTTTGTCTCTTAATCCCATTGTTTACTCTTGTTTCTGCCAAAGCTTTCAGCAAAAATTTATTTTTAGGTATTGCTAGATAGCTTCGTAATAGGTTTTTTTCTACAGCAGATATAAGAATACATATAATAAAAAATTCTTTAAAAATACTATTTATAGTTGAAATTCATAACAAATAGGAGTAAATGTCTCTGGTAATGAATTAGACTAACTAGTTTTTAAATGTGTATTTTAAAAGAATACATCTTTCAAATCTTTACAGACTGTTCCTCTGACAACAATTTTGTGAGACCAAGGAAATAATGCCACAGTGATGCTGTGAAATACTATGGTAAAATGTTGCTAATTATTATTAATAATATGATATTTTTTACTTATAAATCACAGGATATGTGATCAGATTAAAAAAAAAAAGCCAATTTAGATGATTATTGTACCAAAGTGGTTCTACTTTGTTAGGTTAATTTACTTGAACTCAGTATACAGCAATGACAATAACAGAAAATGTTAGACCTTTACATTTCAATGCATATCCTTGCTGTAGAAGTAAAATACTCCCTACATTCAAATACAATATTCTTTATGTCAAGTACTTGATCCTTTGCCGTGCTGATTGAAGGGAACACTTGACAAGGCAGTACATATCTAACTGGCCTATCTTTTAACAACAGTGAAGAATTTGGGCCTTTTTTCCCCATCTATTCTTCAATAGCATCATGGTTTATGTCCTTGTCATTATTACAGGAGATTAGGATGAATCTGCTATGCTGACTACTGCTAAACTAATCAAAATAGAGTGGAGTATCTAAAAAGTCATTAGACATTTTGATTAGATGTGTAAAAAGCAGATGGTGATAATTTAGCTGATACAATATAGTTAAAATCCAACTAAGATTAATATAAAAAAAAAATTATTCTAACTCTGTCCAGCCAGGTAAGCCATGTCGAGAAAGGACCAAAATTACCTATTTAATAGACAGAAAGGAAGGGTTTGTTTGGGAAACATCTAACAAGAACTCCAGGATTAAAACCTCAGAATAAGCTTTTCTCTTTAAATCAACCATGGTTATTAAAATTATATGGCAGGATTTTGCTGTGGCTACTTTTTACCAAAACAATAATTTTGCAAAGGATTCCTGATAATTCGTGGAACTTTTTCCCTCTCCCTCCATATGCTTTCTTGAAATATATGTAAATATAATGATATGCAGCCACTAGTTTTTTTTCTCTTTTTATGCATTTAATCCACTTGCAAGCTTTGAATTTTTTTGGCTCCTGGAAGCCAGAGTAGAAATTATACATGCATTAAACCTGCACCAATTTAGTTTTGAAAATTTCTAGAAAAAAGTCATCGAGGGATATCTTTCCTGTCCCAAACCCATATTACCTGGAATTAGAATCAAAATATATTTTGGCCCAAAATCATGAACCAGTTTTAGTAACTACCATTTTCAAGTTGTAATAAAACTGTCTAGATCAATATATTCACTAAGGAACTGCTTAGTTGTGTGATAAGCACTTCTGAGTGAATTTTAAGCTGCTGATATAACAGGGTCTACCACATCCAGAGGAGATACATTCACAGGATTACCACTTAAAGAGGCAAGGTTTGCATCAATTTCTAATAAAATGCAGCTGAGAACAACGAGATTTCAGAAGTGGCTGCTTGAAATACAGGATCTTATTATTCCTTTCCACCCAAACACAACTGATGAAGAACACAGGAATTTCTTTCTTGCAGATCATAAAAAATGTAAGTGATTGAAGTCTGGTGGCTTTGTGGCTGAGCCAAGACAATACTCAGGTTACAAACAAAGCACTAAAAACTGCTGCTAAAAATACTTTGAAAAATATGGCGAGAAGTGATTTTTTTGCAACTCAAATTAAATTTTTTCCCCTGGTAGATGACTGAGCAAAAGGAATTATAAAAGTGAAGTAAGGCTCAATACAAAAAAATTTTGCTATCTCTTTCCCAATTTGTTTTTTTTCATGTCAGATTGAAAATTAATCAATTGATAAAACTTTTCATATTAATGCATCCCACAACCTGATTAATTGCATGGAATAACTAAAAAGAAAAATGAATTGATTGGCCCATGCTGTATATTTTGTCACATAGTAATTAGGTATAATTTCCCACAATAGATGGAGTTTTAAAACCAGACACATATATTGCAGCAAAATTTGAGAATATAAGCATTGTGCATAGAATCCCACATCTGAGTTTCAAGCAACACAAAAATATTTATCTAAAATTTCCCCCCCAAGGGTGAAATGGTGATACCATTATGTATCCAGTCAAATATTTGGATTTGGTGATAGCATTTGCTGGACATAGGACAAACCCCAGTAAAGAGCCTTGTAATCAAACAAAACAAAAAATATACATTAAATGACTAATCAAAGAAATTACAATTCATGCATATTTTGAAACTCAATTTTCTGTCCCTGTGTTTCATTTTACAAAACAACACAGATGGAGCTAACCAAGGGGCAGGTGGTTCCATGCCTGCTTTCCACCAGATGATTGCAGGGGAATTGCTGAATCCTTTGAAATACAAGTGGCATCTTCTCACCTGCTGAGTTTAATTTCAGAGTCCAGAACTATCATTAACAGAATTTTTTTTAAGCTGTGCGCTATCTTTCATCCATTCTCAACACTAACAGAAAGCTTTTCTCAACAGTCAGATGTCTTTAGCTTCCCCTAGAGAAAACAAATCATCCATCCAAAGGACACATGAATGGGAAGCATAGTGTTCAAACCCTTTTTGGAGTGTTTTAAATGCTGCTTCTTTCCTTATGAATGGGAAACATGAACACAGTCTAAATATCAGCACCTGAAGCTATGCTCAGAAGTTTCTGAGGTATCCAGTCCCTTGTTTAACTTCACACGCCACCCCTTCTTTAGTGCCACTCTTGCTTTTGAGCAAGTCACATCACTAAGGTAGCTAAAAAGCATGTCCAGGAATCATGTTCTACCAGATCATTTGCATGTGCAGGAGATACATTTTTCATATCCATTCCTAAATAAACAGGATTTAGATTCAATTTATTTTTAGATTTACCAAAACATAAGCATGAAATGGAGAACAGGATTAGAACTATGTCAGCCTTGTAGTCCAGATCACCCCCAAAGTCTAGGCCAGCTCATATGAGAATAAAAATTACATTATTCAGCTCTTACTAGCTAGTCAGTAGAAAGAAAAACCTTTCCTAATGTCATCTTACTCTTTATTGATTCTTCTCCTCTTGTCCCCTTTTCAGTCCCAGCTCTCCCTTACATAAGCATAATCAAATTACAAGAGCACTATCTGATCAAATTCTACTTTGCCCATTCTCGGCTTCATCTCTATTATTAGAGTCTCCCCAGTGCCTTTAATTTAATGAAAAGCCCTGCAGCCTAAATGTCATTGCTATTCTAGATTCCTATTTTAAATCTTCAGGCCCTGCACGGCCTCACAGAAGGCACTACACGAGCTGGGTGGAGCATGCACCAGAATGCAGGTCTGAGGCACTTAGGAACACTCCAATACTGGAGCAATAACTCTCTAAAGACAGGAAAGCAAAGCAGCAGTGTGTTTGTCTCAACAGGGGTGCACGAGGTATGGAAGAAAGGTGAGATGGTTGCAAATGATACTGGGTATTAAGCAAAGCCAAAAAGATTAAACCTCTTGTGTATTTTTTAGCTTTATGAAAGTGTGGGATTTTTTTTAACCTTTGGGGAAAAATAATTCTGTTGTTATAGATTAGCATTTTTTTCAATTCCTACCCAAAAGTCAGAGATACAGCTATGGGCAAAACTTACACCTGTGATGAAATGCAGGCTCGGTCAGTTGAGTATGGCTCTCAAAATGCCTGGTTTCATTCATATAAACACTCTTACAATCTTAAATACACACAAAAATACCTGCTAATTCCATCCTTACCTTTGGTACCTAGTTGCACTGGAAAAATATTACCATTCAATGAAAACCTTGCCAAAGATGAGATAAAAATACATCCTGGTGCCTTTTCCTCTGGCAATTTGGACATCCATGTCAAAGTTATGTAAGGGCCAGAGATAAGAAAATCCACATATGGTAATTCATACACCCAGTTTACTACAACATATGGCACAGTATAACACAAACATGTGCTCACTGCCCTCCCCCATTCCTTCTTCTTTTTTTTTTTTTTTTTTAATTTGGGATTCTCATAAGTAATTTCTGAATGTATGGGAAGTTTGTATGTATGGGAAGCTCAGCAGCTAGCAGCAGCTAGTAAAGAACTTGTTAAAATGGATGAGTAGATTAAATCCACAGAGTAATAACAGAGATGGTTAGCTAGGCTGACTATTCACAGAATGGTAGCACAAAAGAAAATTATATTTTTGGTGAGTGCTAGCAGTGAGAACAGCTCATGGTAGCACCAATCTTTAGTTCCACTTATTTGGGTGATCAGTTTAATGAGAATTGAGCAGCTTTCTTCAAAGCACTTTCTAGAGCAGAAATCTGTTGAATAGATGGAATTTTAAAGTTCTACATGTGAGTGTATTACATAGGCACCGTTTTACATACACCACTATATGTATGATACGTGTCACATGTATGTATATATCTTGCAAGAGTACAAAAACTTTGCACATTTTTCCTAATATTTAAGGTGTCTCAATGCTATTTAAAAAAATGGCATCCAAACATAGAAGGCAACTCATCATCTGACTCCTTACGTGACAGACCCAGAGGCAGATCCAAATCATCAACACAACTGCCTGAGGAGACTGCCAAGGACCCAGCTGCTGCTACTGGAAAATCTTCCAAAGCTTTGCATCTGTGTCCTGTTACTGCTGTCCAAAAACATCCACCACAGTAAATGAAAACAACAACAATAATAATAGTAATAAACAAAAAAAAAAACAAAACAAAACAAAAACAAAAAAAAACCAAACCAAAACAAAACAAAAAAACAAACAAAAAATAATCCATCTTTGTTGTGAAAACTCATAACAAGTTACATAACACATTGTATGCATCAGGGCAAGTTGTATCTTTTTTCCCAGATATTCCTGTACTCTAATCTTGCAGTATGTTGTTCCTGACTCACCTCTGGTGCCTTCCATGAACTTGCAACATCTGAGCAGTTAAAGTATTAAGGAAGCAATTTAGGAACCTAATCATGGATGTGTAGTGGCATTTGAGACACCTAGATCCCAACTGCTTGAAGGACACAGTTGTCAAAAAGGTAATGCAGATGTTTAAAATCACTTGAGACTGGTAAATACAGTCCCCTCTCAAACAGCTGTCATGTGCTTTAGCAACAACAGGGAAGTTAGACTTTATGCAAGACATTTTTATAGGATGTAGAAATAAAAGTAGCTGACTTGCCCCTTTTCAGTGTGCTCTTGAGTTTCTGGATCAGTAGAATTGCAAAATGTAATCAGACAGGATAAATACTGAAATGGGATTCACTTGTTCTACCTATTAAGCAGTAAAATCCCTCCTCTAAATATAGGAATAGAAATTCAAGCAATTAGAAAAAAGTCCTTTCAAAGAATGCTTCTGCAAATTACCTCAGGTTGAGTTTGTTGTTACTAAGACTGACAGGTGACCTGAAAGATTTTTCACTGTAATACTTTGGAAGCTATTGAAATAGTTCAAATGATGAATGATTGATCAATGAACGAATACCCAGAACGTTGCAATGGGATATGCTGAACAAGCTCTGAGTCCTTCTGGTACCTGTGATTTACAGCTGGACAAGACTCAGCAATGCAGTATTTAATCTACCTACATGTGGAATCCTTAAAGAAAAAAAAATCTATCAAACCAAGCAAATATCACCAAAAAATAAAAATCTGCATGAACAGAAAATACACTTGTGTGGATAGTTTTATTTTCCTCAAGTAAGCTAAGTTCTCTTTTTGTGAAGCATTGTCTTTTCTTCATATTGTTGGAAAGCCAGAGAAGATTAAAGGATGAACAAAATCTGTGGTGTAAATGAAATAGAATTAGCAATAAAAATGTGTCCTCACAGAAAGTTCCAAGAGTTTTTTAGAACTTAAGAAGAGATTTTTTTTTTCCCTGCAGAACACAGAACTAGAAAAATGCTCTTGAGTTACAGAGCATGCTCAAAGACAACATTTGCTTAGGCAAACATTAGCAATTCTGTTTCATCAGGATTGAAAGTTGAGTTGTGAGTCTGCAGCACATGGAGACGAGGGTTCTAGATGGAAACATGTCTGGCTTAGTTGGATTCAGCAGTCTCCATGGGGAGCCTCAGTAATGTGAAGCAGTGTCAAGCATTTGAAAAAGCCCATACTTGTAACGTTGATTAGGACGACAGATTTTATATTAGCTGCTTTAGGGATAATTTAACCAATCCTTTAAAAGTTACAGAAAATTTGAAGGATATATTTTCTCGGGGGTTAAGGTTCCAGTTTATAGCTTTCTCCTTCCATATGGAGACTAGAGGCAACTTTCATAAATGGCTGAATCTAAAATAATTCCCAAGTTAAGCTTTTTTAAAATTTCGAGGTTTCAGGCAAACTGGATTTGTTTTAGGTTCTCAAATACTAGCTCATTGAATGTTTTATTCTAAACAAGGCTATCTTCCCCCCCCCCCCAATATTCCCCCCCCCCCCCCCCCCCCAGATATTTGTAATATTTGAGAAAGGGTTTTAAATGAGCTTTTTAAAATACTGCATTATGTTTCTTGAAGCTTCACTGTGAAGTCTGATGAGAGGAGGAACAGTGATTAATTGTAGTTTGCTGTCTTGCATTCCAAAATAGCAATTTTCCAATTTAAATCTCTTGTATATTTTTGTAGGAGTGTAATTTATATTCTCCCTCCTGTGACTTCCCAAGTTAAGACAAGATTTAGATATAATTCCACAATATTAGAATTGAGGAAAATGAAGCTCTTTTGACTGAATATTCAAGCAAAGAATGTGTTTTGGGCTATGCCATAAATCATGCTTGTCAGATCTTTCAAAGGAATTATTCTGTACAACTACCTTGTCTATTATTTAGAAAGCACAGACACTGAACAAGATAATTCAGCAGTAAAGAGACTGATTTACATATGGTTTTCTGGTTTTCTCCCTTTAATCTCTGGCTTTGAAAGCACCATCTATTTTCAATTTAACTTCGAAATTGTTAAATTTTATTTTGATTGCCTCATAATTGCACTGCATGTGCATATTTAGAGCCTTTTGGGCTTCTACTCAAAGATGATCTGGGGGTTTGATGATAACTAATGAACCATGGCAACCAAGTGGTGCTGAACTCTTGCATTCAAGACACATAACTCACCATGAAATTACTGACACTTTAGGTTAGGCTGCTCTCTTGTTCTAAACATTTCTCAGGAAATTTTCTAATGGAAATCTTTTATGGAACCAAGAGACTAATTCATAACAGACAATCAAGCATAAGGAAGCAACCTTCCAACTTGTTCCAGAATATTACATTTTAAGTAAATGTAATTTACATGTACATAAATACCCAAACCTGCCACTGGAACCTCCATGTCAAAAAGTTACCTATGAACCACTTTCCCACAGAAATACTTTTCAACAGAAATGTTTGTTTTCAAGTTATTTATATTAAGAAACATCACATTTTTATATTGCAGATGGAAAGCTGAAAAAATAAACTGGTACGTGAAATCCAGTTGAAAACCTAAGAATTTAAATATGCAACTATGGTGTAGATTTTTTTGTTTATAAGGTTTAGAAGATGATTATTTTGATTTCTTAAGCCACTAATAAAATGAAATATCAATTTGCAAAACAAAAAAACCAACAAAGACCATAACCTACCAAAAAAACACCCCAAAAAAACACAACAAAAAAATAAAGAAAAAGATATGAAAAATAGGAGTTGTTCAACATTGGAGAAAACAAATCATTGCTAAAGCAGAGATAGACTGAGATTTGAGACAATTCTTACTGTAGAATTTTATTGAAGGGGAAAGGTGAAAACAGTAGTACCAGCTGGAAAGCTTAAATTGGAAAATTCTTTGGAATATGTGTCAATAGTAAATATATGAGCTGAACTAATAATAATTAGGGTAACTGTCCAGAAATTACCATTTAGTTATTTACTTTCTTTAATGTTTAAAGACAGAAGATTTTGTTTAGCATTGAAACTTGAGTTATGAACCGCCCTCTAAAATTATAATTTTAGCACGACAGAGACACTTAAGTGACTCTGTTTTGTGAAATCAAATATATATGTGGTGAAGTATGCTTCAGACTGGACTGTACAGATTATTTAGGTCCATATGTAAATGCAGGTTTGACTAAAGAACTTACAGGGTTCAACAGTAACCTCATAAATTTTTTTAATCTTGGCTGGATTTACTTGTATAAATTAGTCACACCTTTGATTCAGACTCATAAATCCATTTATTAGTACTTCAGTCCTAGGTGATTCAAATACTAAAGTAAAACTCAATGGGATGCAGGCACCTGAGACACATAAAATTTGAAAAAAAATATTCTAAAAGTCGATTTTGATAGCCAAATAAAATTTTAAAGGTGAATCAAGAAACATAAGTAGGATTTTGCAAAGATTTAACTATTTACTATTAAACCTGTTGGAGTCTGGTTCTTTTAAAAATCTCACTAGGTATCTATAAGCATCTTTAAATCCATAAGTATACTTCTTTTTCTCTCTTCCCCCTCTCTATTCAAAAATATAGGAAGGCCTGAAGCACTTTCCCACTTGGAATGATTAATCTCTTATGAAATGATTGTTATTTCCTAATAGACATTAATAAGCCCCAAGAAGACTGTTCCAAGTGCTTGTAAAAATAATACTGAAAAGCAAAGATTTTCATTTGTAAAGACCAGACTGCATCAAAGAGCAAATATTTAATTCCCAGCTTAGTATTTTAACTCCTGTTTTACATAGTCAATGGCCTTAATGTAAATCTTCAGGACTGCATTTTTACAGTTTTTAAAATGCTGCTAAATACTACTTTTTGGGGGTGTGGGTTGGCGGGGAGGGGGGTTTTGACTCATCTTTTAGTACTTTTTGGTGTAGCCTCTTTCTTCTGTATAGAAGCCAAGCCCTTTTATTTAACATAGGGAAAAGCACAGCTCAGTTCTTTCAGTCACTGAATACTCCTCTTTTTGAGCACATGCTCCCTTGTGACACAAGCTGCATCACGAGCTCACTTGTTAAAGCCCTGGCGCTCTGTTATTCACCATAAGCTGTGGAAATGCCATTAACTACACCACTAGCTTCTATTCTGTAAGTAAAATGTCTATTTTCTGCGCCTCCACATGTTTCTGATATGCATCTAAGGGGTGCTAGGGGTTTCGTTTAGAATAAAATAAAATGAGGCAAAGACTCATCAAACAGACTCATACTCTGGAGAGTCCGTTTTAACCTTTTTAATTTTCCTTGAAGTGGACAAATGTATTTCCATCATGAATACATCTAAGTTTGAGCAATCACTATCCAAACAGGGATTTCCCTCCAGCAAAAGCAATTCCTTACTGCTTGCCTAGGTGTCATAGCACAATGCAGTGACATCTGAATATCCCCACCACTATTGCAGGCAGCAGAGGCAAGAATTACGGTTTTCATTTCACCTTACAAAAAATGCCAAATGTATATGCATAAGAAAGTTAATTACACTGACAAATCAAAAAGAATAGTGAAACATGTATTTGTTGGTTGATGGAAACCTAAAAATAAGCAAAAAAATCATTAATTTCTTTCCTGAAAGCTGCAGAATACACCTTCCACTAGCATTTTTGGGAATCTTTTCTGTACTGTTCTAAAACTGATAAATAATGGAGGTCACTTTGCAACACAATTTTCTACACTGGAAGCTTCCTGATTGCATATGTCTTCATACAGTACTATCCAGTTCAATCCTGTTTGGTGTTTTCAGGTGAAAGCATAATCCAAAAGAACTGGCCACCAAAATAAATAGAGCAGAAGAGCAAAATGATGAATAGGTAAGGCATATACATCTACCAATTATTGCTGTTGACCAATCCTCAAAGACAGCATGGGATTTTTTCCTGAAGAACAATCTCTACCTGGATATGCAAATAGATAACCTGTGTGCCTTAACAGATAGTTACAGGAATGTTTTTTTACTTGCACATGTTTTTAATCTACACAAAAGACACATCTACAAGCAGGGGGTGTGAGCTCACAGCTCAAACTGGCGAGTCTCCTCATGCTTTTTTGTAACCAGACTGATCCTCCATGGCACTGCAGATCTACACACCATAATATAAATATAAACATCTATCACAGGGTGCAAAACTTTCATGGTAGATACTGAAGGAAAAAACATTTTTTCCTATACTTGCTACAGCTTTATAGCACTAATGAAATAATATGCGGGAACAATCTTGCTATTTTATATCAAAAGAGCTTACTGCCTTCCCCTTGAAATGTTTGCATATTAATGAATTCTGAAGTCATAGGTAACTAGACAGGCACTGTATAGAACTTCAGTCAGTACCTTCTGACGTCAAAGACTTTCTTGATAGTGATAATTAGCTTTAAAATATTCCTCCAGGATCTTGAGATCCAACATTTAACTGTGATGGCTTCTGTGCTGCACATGGCAGTTGTTCAGGGCAACTGGAAGTCTACTCCCTGAACAGCCACAACCTACTTTTTGTTTCAATTTGAACAACACAGTGGGTGCCAACAAAATCTAACTTACGTATTAGCATAAATATATTGAGATCTGAAAGGGCTGCTATATGCAACACATGTAAATTATTTACATCTAGTCAGCCCAAGTGACTGCAGACATTGTAAGAAGCACAGCTGCTGCTGGTGCTAGAACCTTGAAGCTGTTTCTTTATATGAATATTCATCATTACTCTCTTAGAAGACTGTAGGGGAAAACATAGTCAATAAAAGTATATTCTGTGTTTTGTAATCAGTAAACAATGTAAGCAAAATAGTACGTGGAGGACACAGAGCAGCTGCTCTTTCCAAATGAATGCCTAATTGTGAAATATTTAGACCTCGGCACTATGATTTCCTTAACAATTCTTTTTCTTGTTAGGGAAGATTGGATGTCCTTGTGCTTTATTTAGATTTTCTTTTTTTCTCTGCCACTCACATGTTACCACAGAGTCTAAAGGAAACAATCATGGGACAAAGGATTCAGATAATGTAACTTCACAATAATGCCCTACATTTATTCAATGCTTTTTATCCCAGGGTGTCCCTGAGCACCATAGCTACAGCATATGTGGGATTTTCACAGTGATAAGCAAAATATACTTATGGCATAGGTAATCCATTTGCCACTGACACTTTGGCTGATGGAGAAACCCATAATGTGTGCACCACTGCTTGACTCCTGGCCCTCAGGCAGAAGAGCGGTTTGAGCACTGAGTGCAGCAAAGTGCACTTAGGAACCTCACCAAAGAACTCTGTGATATTACACCAGTTAACATTCCAGAGCTCAGGGCTTGCAGTCAAGAACACAAAGCACATAAGGAAAAAAGATTTCCTTGCTGCACAGAGGCTATTCAGTAATTGTGACTGCGCAGGTGAATTCCTAAATCTGTGTTTAGTCCATGTGTAATCCAGAGTAATTTATCACAGGTATGCCAACCAGCAACAGGAATTTGCTTTCATGGCAGCACCTCACAAAATCTGCTCGAGAAAGAAAACTCTCCTTCTTGGAACCCACTATGCCTTTGAACATTCTGGTGTCTGTATTCATAAACACAGTGGCCATAGATCTAGCAGGTTTTAATAGCTTCATTCTTGTTCATTTCTTGTTGTTGTTCAGAACAATATTTGGTCTGTTTAAATTATACTCTGTCCTAAGAAACAAATACAAGCAGTTTTATCTGTGCAACAATAAGAAAGATAAATTTTACTGTTCCAAATACCTTCTAAAGCCTCTACAGGGATCAAAAGGTGCTATTATTTCCAAAACAACCTTTTATTTTCAGAAAATACATTCTAGTGTTTAGACAATTTTTATAGATTTAAGTAAGAGCACCTAAACATTCCACCAACAAATTACAAACACAATCTTTCAGAAAAAAAAAAAAAAAAAAAAAAAAAAAAAAAAAAAAAAAAAAAAAAATTAGACTATCTACTTACCATTCTCAAAAAGATAAATGTGCTTACATAACTTCAGGTATTTCAGTGATAAGGAAATTTTATTTATATTTGTAGAATGGAATGCAACTCCTTGGCATTCTAAAATATGAAATTCAAGAAGTATCATACATATTGGAGTAGCTGCTGCATGAGTCTTCCCAGCTGAAAAGGTTAAATCTGCACAGCAAGCAAATGTTGATGCTCACTAGGAAAAAACTGGACTAAGGTGTTGAACATGTAAAAGTCAGCTGATCTCAAAGCAACAATCACCTTTTTTTTTTTTTTTTTGTCTTTTACTGAATTCAATCACCAGCTTTTATTTATAAGGAAAAACCAGCTATTGTCACCAGAGACTACGTTCTGGAAAACAAAGCTCTTGTATCATTAATATTACTGTGAGCTTTTCTGAAACATCAAATATCCAGTAAATGGATATTTACTGGGCAGCACTTAGCACCACTGATTCACGTCTTGCTATTTTGTTCTAAATCCTATATACCTAGATAAAGTAATATATACCTAGAAAAGTCAGTATATTGACAACTATTAATTAGTTGTCAATATTGAATAATTGACAACTAATTAATGTTCTGTCAACTACATTATACTGCACTTTCTACCCAAAGTGTTTTCAAAGGATAACAGAGAGACACAGATATAAAACAACACAGAAAGGAGTACTTCCAAGTACAAAACAAGACAGGAGCTACAAACAAGTCAGCTAATTGTTCTTGACCACATTTTTTTTTCCCTATACTTACTAAACACTTCAGGAGAGCTTCCCTACTGCATGGGTTCCAATACAATTTCCCATTCAATGGACCTGTTCAGTGTCACCTTCTGGATCTTCAAAAGTCAATCCCACAACCCCACTGTTCTTTTCATCACACTGGGAGTGAATTTTTCCTTCTGGCATTACTCCTTATGCCCTAGACAATGAGTTCTGGCCTGCACTAAGAATAAAGTCACATTCCCAGCCATCAGGAAACCCCACAACATAATGACAAGTTCCATGCACCGCAGGCTTTCCATGCTAACATGGTACAGGGCCAGATGTTCCAATAGATATTTAATGACTAGGACATTTCATTTTTATTTATTTAGTCATTGAAAGGAATTATTATTATTATTATAGATAATTTTCAAATTATTAGAGCAGATCAAATGATGTTTTCCTTCATTTTTTGCTGCTAAATGGTAGTGGAGTAGAACATTTAATACAGCTTTACATCTGCTGTATTTCAAAATGCAACTGAGGAAATAAAGATTAATAAATAATGGGGTTGTCTTGCCTTGACAAAGAAATATACTTGTAATTCTCCTTTTTCTTTGCTTTAATTTTAAAGAGAATAAATGCTGCAAGAAGTAGGTATCATGAGGAAACAGCTGGATGAAAACCAGAAAGACCACTCAGCCTGAATCTTCTGTAATGAGTTTTAAAGAAGGCTTTTCACATTTTCTATCCTTACAGTTACTATGCCATTTGGAGGGGGTGAGGGGTGGGAATTAAAACATTTCAAGCATGTTTCCCTGGGGGAATAAATTGAGAACAGAAGAAATATTTCTTTATAATGTCAATCTTTACACACACAATCCATATCCTTTTGTTTGTTTGTTTTAAACCCTGGTGATAATAGTTTTAGATTTAGTATTTACTTCAAGAGCTTGGAATGTTTGTATTTGGATAAGCTAAAAACACAGGTTTTTTTCTACCTGCAACCAAGTAAATCCAAAGCTACATTTGTTTCCTGAATCTTTCCAAAAGAACACTAATATATGTCTATGCATAACAAATACTGTCAACCACTATGAAGGATAATCTGTTGAATGATATGATTTTAACTGTTTTAATTTCCTTTACTAACATAAAGCAAATATTTAATTATAACAAGTGACTAATCTGTTCATACTATTTTGTATTAAGATTTTGTTGTGTTTTAGGATTTTCATTTTCTGAAAAATAGTTTTTAGCTACCTGTTCCTTATCAGTAACTCTCCTTCTATTATCTTCTTTCTCTTTAATCCTCATGCTTCTGTTCTTTTTTTCTTCCTTTATTTTCCCTTTGCCCATCCCTGCTTTTCCTTCTCCACAGAATGTTGTTTTCTAATCTATCCTATAGAAACTTTCTCTGTAGTATTTACAAGCCCTCATTTTGAGACAGATGTTCTAAGCATATGCTGAGATGCCTTATGATCCAGGGTTTTACAGATGTTACAGAATTAAAATTCTCTTAACACTCCTTTAGCATAGTTTTTCATAGAGGCTGAGAAGTTCTGACCTCAAAAATATGAAGAATTTCTGCAAAGGCAGAGCTGGAATTTAACTGAGCCTTTGTTATTCTGCCTTCACAGTTTAAATAGATAATAAATACAGAAAAGAAAAAAGCTTTTTGCTACAACACAACTAATGAGGGAATCTGGGTTAAAAGTATATGAAATGCAGAGTGAAAATGTACTTGAGTACGTCCAAGAAACCACTAGATCACAGAACTGTTAGTGTTGGAAGGAACCTTAGGAAATCATCCACATTCCAACCCCCTGCCAGGGCAGGGTCTCCTGGAGCAGGTGACACAGGAGCGTGTCCAGGTGGGGTCTGAATGCCTCCAGGGGGGAGACTCCACAGCCTCCCTGGGCAGCTGTGCCAGTGCTCTACCACTTTCCAAGGCAAATTCTTCCTCCTGCTGAGGTTTTAAAGGTTTAAAAACTTCTCGTGTTTTAGTTTATGGCCTTGTCCTGTCACTGGCCATGAGTGAAAAGACCCTTGCACCTGCCTTTGAGATATTTATATGCAGTAATGAGATCCCCTCTTTCTTGTCTTCTCCAGACTAAAGAGGTTCAACTCCTGGGCTGCTCAGAATCAAATTTTCACCAGTTAGATCATCATGACCAAAAAAATTTCAACTTGAACTCCTTACAGTCCATTATGCAATAGTTGGATTTTAGAAAGAACAAGGTTTAAAAAAATATTTCTGAGCAAAGTGAAATTGTGACCCCCTATTTTTAATTTAAAAAAAATATTTTCACAGCTAACTATAGATGCCAATTTAGCAGAGTCATTCAAGATGAAAGTTGTTTCATTAAGATTATAAAGAAAGGAAGACAATGATGTAAGATTGCTTAAGATACAGGTTGGCTTTTTCTCTCTGCAATTAATGAATGAATTAATTAAACTTGACAAAAACCAAAATGCACTAGACAGCTCATCCAAGAAGCAGTCCCAATTCAGCAGATGACTGTAACCTGGAGAGCAGCTGAGGTTACCTGAAAACTAACTGGTCAAAAGAAAACATTTATGCCACGGGGCTGGGACTTGCACATTTCTGCTTTGATTACAGTCACAAAGAAGCTCATTTGAGTGAGTTAAGCACAACTTCAAGTGGAAGAGTTTGGGATCCAAAGAACCTTGGGAACAGAAACCCATCAAACTTGCAATGTCCATTACTTTTTCCTATGCAGATTTTTCTCACACACAAATTAAGCACCATGGAAGATACTCACCACAGAATTATTGAGTTCTTGATGCTAGATGTTACATACCTAAGATTAGAATGTTTGTGCATCAGCTGTGGTCTGAGCTCCAAATTTTCTCCAAGTTTGCTGGCTGTGGGCTTGTCAGTTTAGATTAACTCTTTCTTTAAACCCCAATTAAAAAAAAAAAAAATTAGGCGCTGATTTCTTAGCCCAGTCAGCAGCTAATTAACAACCTGAAAGGAAACCTGAAAAAACTGTACTACACAGTGAAAGGGAATGCCTCAAGAGTTTCCAAATATAATTGTGTTTGCAGGTTTGTCTTGGTTTTTGATATTGTTTTTCAATATCATTTTTCTATGGCAAAGTTGTTTCAGAACAAACTTCATTAATTTTGCACTGAGAAATACCTCACACATGTTTATCTTTAATTACAGTAATTTCTTGCTCAGACTGATGTTTTCTCTAAATGGCAAATTCTTATTTTGAGTGACAAGTGATTTTGAGTAATTTGAGTGTTTGCAAGAGTGTTCTCACATTTTCTACACAGATTTGTTTTCCCATTTGTCTTATCTCATTCCTATCTACAAAAGGAAACAGAAAGTAGATTAAGGATTTCAACTTTTTTTCATTTTCATAAAAATTATTGCTTATGAATATTGTGGATCTGGGGAGTTACACTTCAGAACTTCACACAAATGCTTTGAAGAAAGACACCACCACACTCTCCTGTGAGATTCCAGACTATTATATCTGTGATAGGAAGGTAAGTAAATAACATTCCTCCTAATACTTGATGAAAGTCAGAAAAAACAGGTGTGCACAGGGTTGAACAGTCAATTGGTGTGCAACACTGACACTCTAATTAAGCCAAATTCAATCAGAGTCAAAATGGCAGTATCATCCAAAAACCAGCAGGCTGATGACAGGTATTGATGACTGGCAGGTATTGATGACAGGCATTGATGACAGATGTCATCTCACTGAGGGAAAAGATGATCGTGGTTGTCAACATTACGTCATTCCCTGCTGCCTGGAACAGGCTGCCCAGGAAGGGATGCTCCACAGGGGACACCCATCACAATCCTTCCTGCTGGCCACTAGAGACTTTCTCTGTCTGCCTGTTTTTCCCTAAGGCAATATGGACGTAGTTGTAGGTCATCAGCTATGTGTCCCTGGAATAAAAAAGGGTTTGTGCATGTCCAGCCACCTCAGCTTTGTGTTCTCTGGTTTGTTACACCAGTCCCTAAAATACCTTCTTTATATACTCTTCATCTGCTACTTAGAAGCCATTGTCAGCTTCATGTTTTCTGCAGAATGGTCTGAAAAAAAACCCGACCTCTAGTACTAATGTGTACTAAGAGGTCACACTCAGGTGGGTAAATTCACATTTCCTCTAGTTCTAAACCCAAGCAGCAATGGCACGTGGTGGCAATGAAGTCAGAAGACACAGCAGCAACAAGTGCTGCCCTAGTGCTATTAGACAACATAAAACCAAGACACATTATCTTAGTATTTGTATGATCAGAATGATGATTTGACATGGAAGCAAATTTACTGATTTTTTATAGAATTTGCCCTCTGTGGAATCTTTTAAAGTATGGAATTTGGCTCCTTTTTGTGGCAATGACCTTTTGATGTTTGTGTTTTCGTTGATGTTTCCTATACACTCCAGAAGGTCATCATTACAATGGTTTGGATTTTTTTTTCTTTTTCTCCTAGATCACTCTCAAATTTATCACCTCCAACTTCAACATTTACGCCCAGAAGATAACCATAATATAGACAGCAGTGTGGGGGTTTTGCTCAGCTGTTTATCTTGTTGTTCCTTTTTTTTAAACTAAGTGGAAGAAGGGAAGGATAAAAGGAAGAAAAATCAGTTATTCTTTCTCTCTTGTGAATGCAGCCATGGGAAAATGTGCTCCACAGGTCATGAGCCTTAAATTACAAAGGCCGAAGGCGGGTTTCAGTCACCTCACATCAGAGCACACGTCTGCACTTTTAAATTTATATTCTCCCCTCAGTTTACAGAAGGCTGCCTGAGATCAACAGCATCTTTTGATCTCCCTGAAAGTCACCTGTCTCTAGGTAGGGACACCATACATACAGAGTCATCTCCGTTCTTCTCCAGCATCCTGCTGTTTTAGTCTTTCAGTGATTTCCAATCCATCTTTTAGAGATACATACAAACATGCTCTTCCTTGCCAGCTCAGCAAGCTGTGCTACCTGGAAAGCACAGAATGTGTCTCTGAAATGGATTTTTAACAAGTTTCACAAGGATGCAAAATTACCTAAAAACGATGCTCTAGATGGTCAGATGGAGCTGCCCACAACAGGCACCTGGAGATGACATGAAACTGCCTCAAGCTAGGGAAAGCAAATTTGAGAATAAAGCATCTCTTGGAGAGCAATTGCCCGTGTGTGTTCCCACTGTGAGAGATTCACATTTGTGAAAAGCAAAATCTTGGCAGGCAACCCCTTGATGTGCAGAAATTTGCAAATCGTTTCAGTCTAAGCAATTTTCCCATCCTTACCAGAGAGCAGTAAGGCTGCAATTGTACCCTGATAATCATAGCTACTGAATTCTAAGCAAAATGAAATTTCAGCACAGAGTCAACACTGCTAAATCCTAAAATGCTTAAGAGAAATGGCATTTAATTAAAATATCCAGAAATTTTGTGGCATCACATGCATCAAATTTTGTATGCTAGAAACTTAAACCCAGGATTAATGGAAGTTTTAAACAGAGATTAAACAACATGAAGGTCTGGCATTATTCTGATAAGGCTGTAAAACATAGCAGTACACCTCCACCTTGCCCCTCACCAAAATGTGAGATCAGAATATGTGATACTACATACCCTTCACTTTCATATATGTCTTTAGAGATCTCACTGGTTAAGAAACAAGAGCTTGCCCAGGAATAAAGGTAAAAAGAGGGTTTAAATGTCAATGTTTCCTAACGATGAGCTCAACCATTCCAGCACTCACCAGAAACATCTGGTCTCACAAATAGCGAAAAGTGATTGAGTTGGATCATGAGTTTACCCCAGCATACCAAAACCTCTGATCTAATCATGAAACTAAGATCAAAATGAGAAAAAAAAAAAATCACAGCAGAATAACATGAAATAGAGCATGTTGTGAGAGAGTCTGAAATGGCTTAGTGAGAGAATTGCTAATTTATTAGGTAAAATTTCCTTGCCTCAGACAGCACAAGTTACTCTCAGCCTCTTTCTAGGATTTAGAAACAAGTAGGGAACGAGCAGGGTATGAGTTACACAAACTCTTAACACGTACATGATAGCTCACCTTGTTGCAGACTCAAACACTAGACCAAATCCTAGACACTGATATGAATTTGAACAATCAACTCACCTGAAAATTCTGTTTGAACAAACATGTGACCGATATAAACACATTGCTGCACTTGCAAGAATGAGGGGAAGATTTACGTATTGTCAAACTAATCCTAAAATATCAATAGAAAGCACTGCTCTCTTGAATTTTTCATTTTCTCCAGAATGGAAATTAGAGTAGTTTTGGATTAATTTTATAGTATTAAGTTTGTCAGGTGGGCAACACAACCACAGATTTCAAGTATGAAAAAGAGTCCAATGGAATGGAAACCGCTTACTCAAAATCTCAATGGAGCTTCAGCTTTTTGCATGAGATGAATGAGATGATCAGGTTCACAGAGGGTCCACAAACCTCTCTATGTCTCCAGAATAAAAAAATTAAAAAAAAAAAATCAATCCAGTATGTTAACACAGTTAATTTTTTTTTTTCATCTTAGATTTCTGGGGTCTTGAAACCTTTTATAAGAAATGCTTCTCCTACCCACTCTCTATTTCTAATGGCTTTCCCACAAAGCGCTACCCACCATCTCCTATTATTTTTTCTTTTCCTTATAATTTAAGTGTTTTCCAAATTTTTAGTCAACAGTAACATTAGGGAAGATAAGCAACTAATGATCAATTTTTAAAAGATTACAGGGCTTAAGCCTTAGAGACAGGACATAATAGCAGCAGTACGTAATTTTATCTGTGAGACACCCATTTTCTATCATTAAACTACACTATATAAAAGGAAAAAGTACAGTACTGTAAGCACAGTTATTTCAGCAAACAAAACACTCAAGGATTTTTATGGTGCAAAAAAAAAAATTGCAAAATCATATGCCATAAGGCTCTAACCATGCTAGAAAAATAAAACCAAAGCCTTGTGGAATATTGTTGTAGTTAAGGAGTGGTAGTTGTAGGATGTCTGAATGCATACAGGCACCAGCTTCCTAATGATTAGCACAGTTTCATTGACAGGCTCGGCTGCAGAATCACAAAGCAAACATAAATTGCAGCAAATTAGCAGAAGATTTTTTTCCTTTCAAGAAGAAAGTTTAATGGATGTTTTGCCTGAGGAGCTGATTTCAATAGCATCTCAGCAGACGAGGCTGCACTGCCAGGAACCACAGGAGCGTACAGTAAATTTAATAATGGCCCTATGCCACAGCATGGTTTATACAGCTACACAGCAGATCCCCAGTCAGGCACAGGCTCTGCACATTCAGCACAGAAAACTGAGCATTTCAGAGCCATGAGGGCCTGGATCTCATTAGGCAGAGATAGAACTTGTGGCTGTCTACAAAGATAGCTGCCTCTTAGAAATCCACCTTGGTTCCAATGAATTTAACACAGTTTTATCAAAAAATTCCATCATGGCAGTATTCAACCCCTGAACAAAGTTACTGAAGGATGCCAAAAAGAAAAGGAGATTTGGAAATATTTAAGAAAATATAAAAATGAAGAAAATGTAATATCAGGAAGAGTTTTTACTACATCCAATTGATCACCAAATTAATCTCTCCCAATTTAAACATATGAAATTGAACCTCATGTGTCAAAAATGTGAAAAACAACAAACATTAAAATATATATGTGCATATCCATGCCAGGAATATTGATATTGTAGCATGACATTTGAGGTGCAATTTGCAATTGCTAGTCTCTATTCTGGAGCATTTTAGTTTACTCAAGGCAAACTGACACTCAGATAGGTAGAAAAAAATTATTTCCTCCTTTTAAAATCAGCAAAGAAATTGCTTTCAATCTGACCCTTACAATTGACTAATCCCAGCATAAACACAGGGCAAATATCAGCACTGAATGGAAAGAGTTTTCAGAGGTGATGATTAATCATGATAGCCACAATATTATTGCTTGCTTATTTTGCCATCTGCAGAATTGATAAATATGTTCTCATAAATAAATTCATTGATCTCTCTCCCAAACATTAATATGAACAGACATCATGGTACAGAAAAAAGTGCACATAAAAATAGGCATTGAAGATGAATAAATATTTTGTTATTATCACCATTTCCAAGTGTATCTATCACTAATGAACTCAGACCTCAAATATAATTATATATTTGTTATTTTTCTCAAAAAGATATTAATTATTGTTACTAGTTTGAAGTAGATGAAAGTGTCCACTGTTATGTTAATTCTTACATGTCCTCTACATGTCTGACATGTTTTCTTTTAAAAGTTACACTCTTCAATCTGCTGGATATCGCTTTCTGTATCCAACACAACAACAGATCATAAAAAGAGTATACTTCTGTCCCACTCATGTCCTCCAGGAATGAGTCCCAAACTCATCCTGCCTGTGCAGGATGGCAGAAGAGCCATTGTGGGTGGTGAGCAGCAGCATACCTGAGAATCCCAGTAATGACCCAGGTTTACAAAGTCAGAGCCAGAAAAAAACTTTAAATCTCCTTTTTGAGTCCACACTGTCCTTGAACTGTTTTGCTGTCCTGGAGGCCAGGGGCAGAGGGGATATTTCCTGTTCTGCCAATGCTATTGCATTCTATCTTCTTAAGGTAATTACTCTGGCTTCCTTGAGATATACTGGATTTTGACTTAAGGCCTTTTTATGCCACTCCAAGAGGAAAAAATAATAACGGTTTCAAAGTGCTTGAAAACAGCCTCAAGTCCAGTCATAAATAGCTACAGAATTACAACCTAAATGTTTACTAAGATGAGGGAAGAGATAAATCACATTATATCTAAATGGAATAAATATACTAATAAATAGAAGTTTTGGAGCACAGATGGCAGTAGAAATAAATGTCATTGCAAATCTTTAAATCTTTTCCTTTTAAAAGCTGATTTAAAGTGAACATAAATGATGACACAATCATATTTTAAGGACAAGTGTAGGTTAAATAATTTACATATATTAAATAGCTAAGACTTGGCAAAAAAAATAAAAGAAAAAAAATAAAAGAAAAAAGAGGCAGCCTGGACAGGACCATTTATTCTTCATGATCATTAGACATTTTTGTTGCCCTCTGTGGCAGAGTGGCATATGAAGCCTAATTATTATTTTATGCTACTTTCTTCAAAAGTTAAACATATATGTATAAAACTTAAGGAGATGTAGGATGTCAGGATGGGATTTAGGGTACTAAAAGCACAGGAAATATGCAGTGACTTCTGCAACCCCAGTGGAGTGGATTACCATGGCTCTCCTTTGTGCCTTGGCAACACAGAGCCGAGATGCAATCACGGGACTGCTGACACCTGCCAGCTCGAGGAGCCAAACCACACCATCCCATGGAATAATCAAGGATGTTAGGATTAAAAAGCAGATGAAGCTTAAATCCTGAAGGTCTTCAGGGACTTCTGGGCTGTGTGTTACTCCTTTTATCAATCTGACTTGCCCACAGTGATGAAGGCTCTTCCAAGTCAAACAAGCCAATCTAATGAAATGCCTGGATTTTCACACAACTGAACACGTGCAATGTGCAACTTGTATTAAACCTCACCTTTGGATTTATAGCTTTTTCATCCCGAAGCAGGAAAAAGAAAATAGACAAATTGTTCACACTGTCAGCAATCCCAGAAACTCAGATAAGAATTTCACATTAGGAAGACATCTTAAGTCAGAAAAATTTTTTTTCAAATATTGTTATTGGGCCATGGTTATTGGACCCCTCCCTTTTTTATCCAAAAACAAAAAACAAAACAAAGCAAACAAACAAAAAAAACCCACCAAAAAAACAAAGCAAAAAACCCAAACCAAACAGCTATATTCTAACAGAGTGATGAAAAAAAGATTTGTTCAGAATCATTTAACAATGAAGGAATGATTTTAATTGTCTCTGAGAGTATATTAATCTAGAAGCTTTTGTCTTCATATGAGACAACTTTTATAATTCTGTAAGTTTTTCATATTTTAACTCACATAAACATACATATTAGAATTAGGGAATAGTGTTTACCAATGTATAGGTGCTTCTCACCGGTCCATATTTCAGTTTAAATAAACCTAAGCATGTACAAAGGCTTGTGTAGAGCTATCCTGTGGAGTTCCTTCCCCACACTTTCTATTACTCTTAAAAATTGGAAGGCTTAATACTTAATATTTAAGATCACTTAGAACTTTGTTTCAAACTACCCAGAATTGTCCAAAATTTATCAGCTAAGGCTGTACAAATGCCAACACCTGTAGCCATGCTATGATTCCCTACAGCCTTCCACATTCTTACTCCTTCCTGCTTAAGCCTTCCAGTTTTAAATGCTGTTTAACACACAACTCCACCAATATTTACACATCAATATCTTAGTATGGCACAAACTGAGAAATATTAACCTCTGTTTCCAGCATGCCCTCTCCACACTAATTACTTCTGGCATATCAAGCAGAAGATGTAGCTCTCCAAGAACTTGGCTTAGGATTCAGAGCTGGCCTAAGAAGTTTGCAGGTCTGAAATTTGCTCCAAAATTGCCCCCCCTCAAGCCACTACAGTTGTGCTGGTGCGGCTGAATTACACAATGTGACTTAAAAGTATCTTTGCCATTATATGTCCACCAACAACCTCATTTTGGAGGGTACATGGGAAAAAAGTTTATAGAAACTGGAAAAAAAACCCCAAAAAATTAGAATTCCTACTCTTAGAGAGCTTCTATATAGGGTTTCATTATAAGGGAGCGAGAGGTTTTTAATGTTTCTACTTAAGATGATGTTCATGCTCTAAATGTAAAGACCCACCAATTTTGACTTTCAAAACTGAGATTTTCCAGATTACTTAAATTCAATAGTATTTTTTACAACATAACCATAACCTTAACCCTGACTTCATTCTTCCTAGAAAACTGGGCTAAGAAACAAGCTGAAGCAATTCCTTAGACATCTTATTTATCATCTGATCAACCAGTTAAAAAACCCATGCAGTGCAGAAAAAGCCAAAAGAAATATCTTTTCTACATATCTGAAACTACAATACACTGCATTTTTGTTACGGTTTTATGAATCAGCTTTTCTCTGTTGCCTGGTGTACAGTATCATACATAGGAAAAGGTTAATCTTCAGAGAAAATATCATCTCTTGGCCCTGTGCATTTGTTGGAGCCACACAAGCTTTCTTTGAAGTTTCTTGTCATCCCAGTAAAGCTGCTTTAAGTAGCTCAAATTAAATATCACTAGTGTTACAGGTCGGTAGCAGGTAGAGGCAAGAAAGAGAAAATCTTTGGGGTAGAATTTCAGGGGGAAATAGGATTATGTTTGCTCTTTAACATGTCTCCCAAATTATGATTTTAAAGACTGTTCAGGCCTCAGTTGTACAGGAATTTAATCTACTCAGTTCTGAAAGTATCTGAACTTTATCTGACATGCCACTATTGGTCCATCTAATTTGGAAACATTTTTCATTTATTCCTGGTAGTGCTTTCAATTACAGAGATACTATCATTTTGAATATTTCCTCCTATGAAGACTTCCCCCCAGGGTTTACAAAAGGAAACCTATTAAAATGTGTCCCCATCCTTTTAGCAGGGAAAAAAAGACAAGGCTGAATGAAAGAGGAAAGACTGGAGCTCAGCACTAAATCAAAATATAGCTGAGGAGCCACTCTTGCTACTAGATCAGAAGAAAATCCATAACCACAATCAACCTAAGGCCAAGCTAACATGTTTTGGTGAACCAGAAGATGGAATAAAGAGCGAAAAAAAAAAAAAAAAAAAGAGAGTAGAAAGAATTTCAAGTAAATTCAAAATTTCTGGGTTTACTTTCGAGATCGGGTTTAATACTTGAAGGAGAGGGAAAATTCCATGACCCTCTATATGACTTTGGATTTCCACATATTTGAATCAAGTAATTCCCTGGTGATTTGAGACTCAAATTGTATCTGAATTTCAGTTCGCTGCTAGAAGGCATCTATCTTGTCTAAATATCAGACCATTGACCTGATTAGAAGTTTTCTTAAGATTCACAGTATTTAAAAGAGAGAGAGAATTTTAAAACATCAAAACATTCTGTAGTGAGAACTCCCTTATATGGCAAGACAGACTCTGAGTTTGAGACGATTTGCAAATGGTATCTGTAAATATTAATGCACTTTGACATTGAATATTGCATATCATACATTTTAAGTGTCTTTTAGTGTGTGGATGTTTACAGTGAAATGATGTGCTTCTGAATATGTCTGCTTTTAATTCAAAGTGTGGCTTCATTAAAGGAGAGTGATAACATAAAGCTTAGCAGCATGATCATTCCTTGAGAATTACCACAAAATTGACATGCATCCTTAACACAGACTTTTAATTGGGTTTGTGGACAGCAAACAGCTTCACTTTAGCTGTTCTTCGCCCTCTTTTCTACATTTCCAGCTTTCCAGTACCCAGCCTGTGTACTGACTGCTTTTAATACAGAGTGGTTTTCCCCAGGCTGGGACTTCATTTTGCAGTTGCCCTCATCAAGAAACCAGACAAAAAAAAAAACCTCATAAGATTCCTTCAGTCCTAGGAGCATTGCTTCCATCTGTATTTTTTTCATACTGTTATTACTCTGTTACCTTCTTTCATAATATCCTAGAACACCTGATCAGAAAATGGCTACAAAGAATTCCAAACACATCAGTACACAAGATTCATAAGGCTCAGTTTAAATAAAACATTGAAGGATCTTGAACATTGCAGGTGACCTTGAGAGAATAAGCACCCGTATAGATGTACATGCTAAAAATATGGATATTTCATTTAGAGTAACTGCTGCTCAAGTGGAGTGGAAGGCCTAAAATGGCCAAAACAGGTGCAATGTCTGTTGTGCTGCATGGGAACAAAATCATGAAAGCTGTAAAAATGTCTGTATAATGCATCCTTTCCTGTGCCTTTATTTTGGACTCTGCAACACCTCAATTTACCTAGATCAGAGTCAGGGCATTTTCTGTATTCTGCTTTTAACAGAAAGGTTTTCTGTGCCTAAATCTTCTGCAGAATCTGGCTAAAATGAGCACAGGGAAGACTGTGTCAAGAGACTGACAAAATCTCGTTTTGCAATGAGCACAGGAATGCCTCATATGTGTGGAGTTACTTTGAATGTAACCCACCTATGCAGCTGTCAAGCCAGAGCACATGCTGAGGAAGAACAGGTTGCCTTAGCAACCTCAGTCCTGTTGTAGAGACTTCAGAAAAACTGAATAATTTTATCTTTCTGAAGCACCGTTGTGCCATTGTGCTTAAATACCTTACACATTAAATAGACATTCATTACCGAACTCTCCATACACACTTTGAGCTATTTTCATGCTATGGGTTATAGAAGACTCTGCTTGGGAAAGGTTTTCATCCTCTTTCTTACCATCTTTGACCCCTGCAGCTGTCATCTATTAAAAAAGTTAGCACTTACTCATTGCCTTTTTGGGGGGTTTGCTCGAGATGAACGACTGACATCATTCCAGAGCTAAAACTTCCAACTGTGCTATGCAGAATGATTAATCTAGCTCAGAAAACAACCAGGTACATAAAATTGATTTTAAGATATGATATTGTTAGGATGTTCAGAGAAATCTGTGAGAAGGAATAACGACCGCACTCGACCAGTATGCTTATGATTGTGAAGAGCTTTTGGCTATACAAATTTCAGGTCTGAACTGTACATAATATGCCATTAAATTGTAATAATTGAAAGTTCTAGAGAAAGGAATCTAACGATACCCAACAGAACAATTTTAGTTCCATGAGAATATATTTAATTAACCCTTAATCATTTTCACCTTTATGACACTGGAAACACTTCTAGGATTTGATTTACAAAATTATTATGCCATTAATAAGAGAAAGATATTATTGACATACCAAAATCCAATTTAATTACTCCCTTGATTCCTCCAGAGGCAGAGAGAAGCTTGCAATTTTCTGACACTATGTTCCATTTTTAATATTGTGAAATAAAAAAAATATCCCTGAGTAGGCCAGAAATGTTGCATAATTGCTTCTAAGCTACGAGCACAACTATACCAATGTATTTTGATTACCTTGAAAGTTCTTTTTTGGATTTTTCTGCACCAAGTATCCCACTTAATACTTTACTTGCTACTCTTTGCTAGAAGTATTCTTGCACAAAAGAGTTTCTACAGTGACTGCCAAACACTTGCTGTTATTTAGATTTTCATTTTTTAAAGGTGTAGCTTGCAACAGATTTAAGAAAATGGAAATTCCCGAACTATTTTAGGAATGGATAGCTCATTGAACTGACTCCAGAATTTGAATGTAAACAAGAAAAAAAATTCCTTAAACTAGTTTTCAGACTGTCAAGAAACTTTGCCTGTTCATTTACATAATTAATAGACTGATATATCTTAGCAAAAAACTGAAATTTACATACTTCCAAACTTACATACTGCAAGACCCACATAAAAGAGTGGAGGAAAAAAAACCTAACAGATTTGGGACAATAAAGGCTTGAAAAAATGTTGTCATCTGTGCATCAATCTCTGTAGTTCTCCCTGAAGCACCATGTGCTGCCATATAATAGCACAGGGGCCCAACAGCTCAAGGTGAAATCCATCCTGATTAGGTTTCTAACAAAAAACAACAACAAAAAAAGTAATTTTGGTAGACAGCCACAGGAAACACTTTCCTTGCACTTTTTACAATTCTCCCAAACACCTCAACTTCTCTGCATTTTCAAGATGTGTGTAAAGTCCTACTTCCTTTGAACTTTATACAAATTAGACCACTGTTATTTGTCATCAGAAATTCCAGATGTTCATGGTAGTGACATATCAGAAAAGATAAGCTGAGCAAATTGAGATTTCTTCAATTAGTTCATTCCACCATCTTGTCCTGCACTGTAATTTTGTGCACAGCTACATTTATTTCTCATGTGTAAAGTGGGTCTCAGTGGCAAAATAATCATATGAAGCATTTAGACTGGTGTGTTATCAGGGACAAATCTTTACCATTCTCAGCTACTGGAGATGAAAATCAAATGTGTTTTAAAGTACACTTGAGGAATTTCCTATCCCTTTTCTCAATAGCAGGTTATGTGTTTATTGGTAGCTAGGAGCTACAAAGTCTCAGCCAGGAATAGGTAATATTATTTTGGAAAGTACTACTGAGAGTGGACATTATGGCTAGTTTAGCTTTTGGTCACTGGATTAATTAACCTTCTTTATTTGTATATATCCTGCTTACAAAAGTAGCATTAAGATAGATCTCACATTCTAGGTGTCAAAAGGTCCAAAAGATGCACTATCCATAACAGTTAAATTTATTGATAAATGAGAAGGAAATACATGCAGCAAAATTATTTAAATCCATCCTTTGTGCTATAGCAGACTGATAATACAAAGTGAGCATCACCTGGTTTGCAATCCAGGAGAAGGAAGACATTGTGAGAGGCAAATGACTACCAAATTCTCAACACCATACAAGAGCTCACAAGATTGCAAAAATTCTGTGGCAAACACAAGAGAAAATAAGAAATACTGTCATTTTTTTATACACTATAAATATAGCGAGTGATTTTTTTCACAGGTGCATGCACACATTGAAAACATTAAACAGTGCAAGCCTCATGATATCCACATATGCCTGTGAGCAATACTGAACTACCTGCCTTGCATCTAGGCTATTATACACTCACTAATTACATATTCCCAGAAAATAAGACTCCTGTCTCATTTAGTGTGAAAGTGTTCTTGTTTTGATCTGAGCTCTTCAGTGAAGGTGGCTGGTGTTTATAAGGCCACTCATTTAATGCTGAATGCTGACCCAATATTTAGAAGTTTTGTGATTCAAATTGTACCTCAGTATTACTTAACACACTCTCCAAACACTACAATGAAGAGAGAATTCAGTTCTTTCTCAAATTGTTATTATCAAATTCTCTAATATTGAATTCTCTCATCAACTTTAACTAAAGTATTTTTACAGCATCTTGTTCCTAATATCCTCAGCAACAGTCAGAATTAACCACTATTCAATGTGTTCAATGTGAAATAATTAGATTTGTTTTGCTGGAAACATACATGTTTCAGCCCCCACTGCAGAAAAGGGCGGTACAAAAGCCAAGACACACTTGGAGTTTAATCTGGCAAAGACAGGTAAAGTCTTAGCTGAAAGGTATATCTGTAATTAAAAAAAAAAAATTAAAAAATTAAATGTTTTTTGTGAAGCCATGTTGATAATGCTGACAGAGTTATCCATTTAAATTAGGGCTTTGGAGTTTTTTCTTGATAAACAATAAAAAAAAAATAAAAGAACCTTTTAAAAAGAGTTTTATACTTACAGTGACTGAGAATGTTGAATTCCTAGCCAGGAGAGACTGCATGGTGAAGCACTAAACCTTCAGAAGTGGATTTTAGTGCCAGTGTTGACACAGTGTTATCATGACTACACACCAATACATTATTCCTTTAAGGTAACAGACAGTGTTGAAGCTGTCCTGTAATTTGGCACAGAACACTTGTGTACTAATGCAATATGACAATGTTATTATGTCTGCTATTTTCCATGCCATAATAGCAGTATTTGTTTCCACAAACACACCATTACATTCACTAATAAGGCTGTACTGAAAGACTGCCCAAATAAAAACAGATGCAAACTTATAGAAAGGAGACAATCTCTTATAGATTTGTTTTGCTGTGCCAGAGTAATTTTCAACCCTATTCTTATTAAAAAAAAAAACATAAAAGAAAAGATGACTTCCCTGGGAGGATACCTTTCACTACATAACCTGCTGTTAGACATGGTTACTATGTTCATGATGTATTTTCCCATTGGACATGCATCCATTTTTAAGAACAGCCACTAACTATCCTTTTAGTACAGTCTCTTTATGATAGCACTTGTAGGAAAAACCACTACTGCAAGCTTTACATTAATCACTGTAACACTTCCATCTATCACACCTAAAGAGCATTGGTGCCCCGAATCTCTAAGTGTCATACTACATCAAAAGAAAAAATTAACCAGATAGCATCTTGGGGTCAAAGCTTTCAGCAGACAGCGCACTGAAAGTTCCCACCTCTGCCACCATGAAGGCTTAGGGTCTACAGGCACTTCATACTCACTGGACTACTGAGATTTGCAACTTTTTTAGTTGCTGCTCCTGACTACACTTTTAAAACTATAGCCTTACAAATAGCTGATCCAGTTCTTTTTCTGTAGAGGTGCATTCCCTAAATTTCTCCTCCTTCCCTAGCAGACACACAGAGGACACTCTTGGACTAGGAGAGAAAACAATCTGCCTCAAGTGGTGTTCATTATGAGAGGACTTAAAAAAAAAAAGTTTTCATTTTCATTTCCACATATTTACCTCTAATAATACACTGAACAGCACAGGAGCAATATGTAGGTGTTATCACAAAAATTAAAGAAATATCTTGCACAGTGAAATGTATTATAACACTTTCCATGAAACCATTTTTTTCATTATTTCCTCCACACCTCCTGTTTTGGGGATTTAAGACGAGAATGATGCAAGTGAAACATTTGCACTGTAAAGCCCAGGAACAACGCATGTCAGATCTTCATGCTCTGGGGTTACTATGGGAAATGCACAGAAAGCATCAGCTCAAATGCAGCAGGGTAATTTGTGCACATTTATGCAAATTGCAGATGATAGGAAGCAGGGAGGAGTGGTTGATCAACCAGATGCGTGTGCTGCCGTTCATAGGGACGCCGACAAACTGGAGAAATGCACTGACAAGAACCTCCTAAAGAATGCCAAATCCTGCACCTGGGGAGGAATAAACCCTCACATCAGGACGAGCTAGGGCTTGACCAGCTGGAGAGCAGCTTGGCAGAGAGGGATATGGGCATCCCAATACTCAGCAAGTTGCACGTGGGTCAGCAATGTGATCTTGTGGCAAAAAAAAAAAAAAAAAAAAAAAAAAAGCCCAACTCTGGTTGCTGTTGGTAAAATGTTGCAGAAATGTTGAGAGATGTGATTCTTCCACTCTACTCAGTGCTGCTGAGATGCATCTGGAGCACTGCTCCCACATGCTGGGCTCCCCAGTGCAAGAACAATGTGAGAACACAGGAATAAACTTGTGTTTACCCAGCAAAGGGCCACAAAGGCCATCAAGGGCTCTCTCCTATGAAGAAAGGGTGAGGAAGCAGGGGCTGTGCAGGCAGGAGAGAAGGCTCAGTGGGGATCCATCAACGTCATGAAATAACTGATGGATGTGAGGTAAAAAAGACAAATTTTTTTTCTAGTGGTGCCCAGTGACAGAACAAGAGGCAATAGGCACAAACAGAAATATATGAAATATAATTTAAACTTTAGGAAAAGATTTGTACTGTGAGGATGAATGAGCACCATGACAGGTTTCCCAGAGTGGTTATGGAGCCTTCATCTTTGTGGAGGACCCAGATAATCTGTACAATCTGACTCTGCTGGGAACAGAAGGATTGGACAGCTCCTCATTCACCTTGGCAACATTATCACTGAAATTTCTAATTAGATATGTCGCCTAAGAACTCGTGGAGCAAAACAGAGGTGAGGTGTGATGGGTTAAATCCTGGCTGAGAGCAAAACCCATCTGAACACCCACTCCCTATTCTCTGTTGTTTTGTTCCCTCCTCCTTCATCTGTCCAGCATTTTGGCGAGAATGGCACACTTTCTAACTGTGTTTTCATAGAGATACCATCACCCTGACTAAGTACTTCTAACTGTTTCTCTTATTACCACTGACACTTAAGTGGTCAGTTGCTGGGGTTTGAGACTAAAAAAAAAATCTGTCTATGAGATTTCGATGTCTTAAGCCTTCTATTTTATATAAAACAGTATATTCACTTGTAAAGTGAGCCAAGGGCCTGCCTGAGTAGCAACACTGGGTTAAATTTGAGCTTCTGTCAACCAGCGCTGCTCCACGCACAATCTGCAATGGAAAGATGCTCAGGAAGGTGCCTACATCCTTCCTGAAGGGGATGCATTTTCAGCAACAAACAGCTGCTATTCCAGACCTGTCGCTGGAAGGTTTCCTCACATGAAGGGAATTTGTCTTATTTCAGTGCCATGAAGTTTAGTCTGTGGCGTGCAGACTGGGCCACTTTTCAAAAGCTGTAGTAACATTTCGTCATTTCTCATCCCATTATGCTCTTCCCAAACACAGCAGAGAGCAGGCTCAGAGCATGCAGATGACACTGACAACATCATTTTTTCCTCCATTCTGGCACATTTACCGCTACAAAAACTCTCTTTTATTAGATGGGCTTTGAAGATTTTTTTTTGGTATCTGAACTAATCTAAGGAGCCAAGAAAAAGTAGAAACAAAATATATTATATTTGCTAGACTCTGCATTCTATTCCAAAACATCTGTATTGAGGATAAATTTATATTTCATGCTTGTGATTAAAAAAAACCCCAAAACAACAACAACAACAAAAAAATTAAAATATTTTTTTTCCTGGGAATAAAGTAAGTATTTTTAGCAACCAGCTTCTAAAAGGACTCCTTTACCATCATCAGATGTGGCATATTGTGAAATATCTCATTTATGTGCAATTGTGTGTAATCCATGATGTTATTGTATAAATGAGCATTCACAGGTAAATATCTTTCTTAAATAAGCTCATCACTTTGCCAAATTTATGCATCACCTGTCACTTGAAGAAATAATCAATAGAATATTCCAGGTCCACACAACAATTACTACTAAAAGTTATAAACTGAGTTTCTCCTTTGCTAGATGTTATATCTGCAACCTTCTATTTACAGGTTTTAGTTACTTCTGAAACAACTCAAAAGATCACAAAACAGAAATAACAATGTAAAAGCAAAACAGAAACACTTTTCTCTTGTAGTAAGTACGGGGATGAAACTTAAAAAACTTATGTTTAGCAATATGACTAATCATGTACATTGCTGAGAAGTGCAAACTCAAATATGTATAAAGTAAACCCAAACTTTTGCTCAAATCATTGAAAGTTTTTCAATACCACATTTCATTTCTACCATAAGAGCAACTGCAGAGAAACAGAATGAGTCCTTTCATCCTTTCTCTAATTTTCAAACTAAGGAACTTTCATGGGAATAAATTATTAGCTCTTGCATACAATTAATTTTCTAGCCCTGTGATGAACACAGTTTGAGCACACAGCTTTTCAAATTTTAAATATTCTGCTGGTTTCGGGTCTGTCAAGATGGCATGCCTTGCTTTAGAGTGGAGAACCAGAACAAGACAGAAAAATACAGAATACTTGACTAGGTAGTTATACAACACTTGCTGTTATCTGCAATTTTTTTTAGATAAATGTATGCAAATAGAAATAAAAATGCCTTAAAGAAATTCAATCTTCTTACGGGTATAAAAATGTGCAACATTTGGATATTACAAATGTGATAAATTCAACCCAAAAGTCAGCAGCTTACTTTTATCATTTAACATTATGGCTCTCCATTATTATTCCACCATTACTCCTGCATAATTCTATTTAGATCAATAAGGTTAGGTTGGAATAAAACTACATTATGAAGCTGGTGAATCAGGACCCTTATTTTTGACACATTTAAGCTTTTCCTGGAAGACCAGATGGTTGCTGCGTGTTTTTCAGATGAAATCTAAAAGAACTAAAATACTCAGCATGCTTTTATTATTGGCATATTTAGTGTGTCACCTAAAGAAATCCACAAAGGGAGATAATAAGCCTTCTCAACTGTTTCACAGTAATTATAGCCCTTGTGATTGTGCTACATTAAGATAACAAAATGTAAAATGTGTTTTCAATCAGGAAAAAAGTCCATTTGAAATATTTAGGCAGGAAAGGGACTGCATCAAACAGGTAACCATCAGTATGCTGGACTTGGAATCAAGTGCAACAAAACCAAGTTCTACCTGTGTTTGATACTGCACATTTTCCAAAATTTATAAAGCATATTCTTTGTTCTTACCACAAGCCTTACAGATTTTCACGGGGTTGACCAGCCCAGTTAAATATCTAATATTAAAACAACATAAAGCTTTAGACGCTTGCTTCAAACGTTACTTCAGGTTTTCAGAGGGACATTTTTCCATGTACTTACGGTCATTGCATAACGGTCCACTAAAGGAGGTCATGCTGCAGTCACAGCTGAACCCATCCCACTGCTGGAGGCACACGCCCTGGTTGGCACAGGAATCCTCTTGGCACGTTGTGCTGGGGCCTAATGAGAACACACAAAGAAGGACTTGCACTTCGTCTCCCAAAGAAAGGTACTTCCCAGTGGGCCACACTGAGTAGTTGCCAACATCTCAAATCAAATGAGCAAAGAGTTACCAAGTCAAACGCACATAAACTCACTGGTTTTGGAGCAGCATGTAACATTACAAGGGGGGGGGTTTGCTTTAGTTGGAAGATCACTATGTCAGACACATAAGATTGCACAAAACAGAAGCAGAATTATTCCGGGTACATGGGAATGTTAACTTTGTTGTCAGTTATTTGCTAATCCCGTGTCAGACAATTAACTGGCTAAAAGTTGTCTAAAAACTTCATTATTTCTTCCTGTAAATACATGTCAAACAGCAAAGCCGGATGCCACAGGAATCAAAACTCTGGGATATGAAAGACTGGATAATGAAATAGAAAAAATGAAGCAAGTTTTAAGAAATAATAAAATGAAGCTACACTATTACAATTTTTATTAATTATATTATATTAATCCCACAAATTATTTTAAATTTTTTAGATCTGAAATTCAAAGCAGTTTGGGATTCTTGGGCTGGAATGCTGACAAGAACTGATTCACATGCTTTGGAGATCCCATGCAGGTTCCTTCTAAAAGGGGAAATGCAGAAAATCAGACTACTAATGAACTGGCATGCCAAAATGTGACATACACATGAAAAACAAAGCTACTCTATTTCTAGAGAATCATAACTAGACTACTGAAATATAAAGAAATTTCAAAAAGGAATGATCAAAGCACTAAAGCAATCACTATACAAACATATTCAAGACTGAAAGCCTTTATGCAAGCAATGCTGGAAAATGAAGGTTCATTTAGCCCATTGTTTTAGAGGTGTGAAAGGCAAAATCAGCAACGAAATAACACACTTTAGTTCTGAAATGTACAGAGCATTTATTGCAGAAATCCAACTGTGCATTGGGGGTTTCAGTCTTGTTCAATACACACAGGGCTATCTACCTTGCAAATCAGCTTTCATCAATGCAACTTTGTCAGCAAAATAAAAAAAAAAAGCAAAATATAGTAAATGTTAGTAAGCAATATTGAAATGGCAGCAAACACAGAAAAAAACCATTCAGAATAAAGTGCATGCTGCTGTTAAAGAGAGAAAGAAATGCCATATAATGCAAACAAATTAATGCTAATAGCCATAAATCTTCAGGCAAGCCAAAATAAGAAAGCAGTAATTTGCCAGTATTTTACTAGAAATATAATGGTTAATTGAGCTGATGACATGTAATGGAGGAAAATTAAAAGTGTGGGGTTTTTTCTTCCTTGGATAGCTATGAATGCATTAACAGAGTAAATGCATGGCTGAATCCTGACTAGCCCTTTGTCATGTTCAGATACAGTGAATTCAAGAATAATTAGCACCATCATCCTCTGTGGTCTGCCTTTTTCTAGCCTCTCTCTGTGCCTGGTGAATGAAGACTGAAATACAGACCGTGAACTACAGTTTACTATGAGCTCTCACACACATTTCACACTACAAGGAAAAATTTGGTTCTGGCATTACAAAATTGTCCCAAATTGTTTTGGGGGAGGCACATCAATATCTGTCTGAAATTCCCACAGTCAGTCATTGATGATAAAGGGGCAAAGCTGGTCCAAAGATTACATAAATAAATTAAAAATCACACCCCAGAGAGAAATCCTCGTAACCCTTCTTTTCCATTAGACCTTCAAATATCTCAGTGTGCGATTTTCTTTTGATCTTCTGGTATTTTAAAGAAATCCATATCAATATGATTTAAGTCAGCTCCATGGCCTCTTCCTTTAAAGGAGGCACAGCTCAATCTCTGAAGCAGGACCTGAACAGTCATCAAAGTCACTGAGAGGGAGGGCAGGGTACGCTGCATCCCTGTCTTAGAAAATTTATTACTTCTTCTATTTTCTCCCTTTAGGACAATAATAATAATAATAATAAAGCACTACCATCTATAGCTGACTACAGCAGGCAAATCACTATAGATAGTGATTTATTTTCCTTTGGAGTTCTGAGCCCAGAAGTTTAGACATTTGGGCATTACATCACCCTTTCTTGAGCAGAGGATTATAATGACAGAATCCTGCAGCTGACAAGACACAATTTTTCTCACCAGATTCTGCTACTCGGAAACTTTACAAAGCTGAAGTGAAAATATCTGTAGGTGTTTAAATGTTATATATTCATGGATTTATTTACACTTTAGTTATGCAATGTTGAATTTCCTCATCTTTGCAAAAGTAGAGCAGAAGTCACAAGGACTTGAAAGTACATAAACTGCAGGACCCTGTAGGCACATTAAGAAGTCCATGTGAAAACACATATTTAGAAAAAAAATATAGATAGAATCTTGCTAAAAAAGTGAGGTTTTTTTTTTATAATTAAATTGATTCTTAGCACTCTTGGCTTATCTATATTAGTCATTATTCTAAAATTGCCATCAAGACTAGCTTGCATATAAGCATTTCTTTTAGCAAAAGTGGGATTATTTTTTTCCCTAAAGAACAGAAGACAACTGTTTAATGGTGGTAAATACTATGATATTTACCCTAAAAAGTTAATATTTTCCTATATATACATTTATTTATTGAACTACTAAGGTAGTTATTAAAAATACTGTAACATACCCTTCTCTAGCACTTTTTCTTCATTCATATTCAATTTTTAAAATATTCTAATTTATTCAGTCTTCACTGCAGACTTTTTAATTGCCTGAGTTTGTGATCTCCTTTACATTTGTCCTATGTGAGGGCTTGCATGCAATATATATCATAATAAGCATTATAAACTGACACATAGATGTTTTACAATATATTATTAAAACAAATTTCTTATCTTACCACCAAGAATCTCATGTATGTTAATACTGTGATTTTTTTTAATGTAGTTCATATAATATAGAAATTGCATTATACATGCACATATACACACAGTGTATTTTTCTTATAATGAGATAAAAACTATGATTGTACCATACTTTAAGTGGGAAAAGGAAGTACAATTGATTTGACTGCAGGAAAACTGTGTTGACACAACCTGGCTTTGGGGTTTGCCATTAACAATTCAAAGAGCTAGTTAGCATATTTATCTTTCTAGCTGTTAGCTTCTATCTGTTCTAGTTATTGAAAATTTGTCAAGAAGGTGGATTTTGCCAAGTATAAATTATGTTTCATGTTCAATGATAGAGATATCTCTCTCTGCGGTTGCAGCTTCAAAAGGCAAACCTTCCAATTTGCCACAGTAATCCCATGGGTGGTTTGGCTCAAAATGTTTAATGCACTTATGGCCATCAGATTATTGAGAAAAAGAAATATTTTAAGTACAAAATCTAACAGATAAAATTAATTAGAAGTACATTATGGTTTCAGAGTTTGACAGTTTTTTGTCAGCAAAATAAAGATTTGTTTGGTTTTTTTTTTTGGTTTTTTTTTTTTTTTTTATGTACCTGAAATTTGGGGAATTCAATCCCATAAATCTGAAAAACAACAAATCCAAGTGCCTCACTTCTCAGGACAGATTTTGCAGAACCTGATGTCTTAACACTGGGTATATACCAGCTGTCTTTGGGATTGAGAGTGGTGGTAACTAACACTTCTGAAATTACTTCTGCTGCCATGTCCTGAGCTCTTTGGACCCGATGTCTCAGAGGACTTCCAGGGCAGGTGGGATTGGTGCACAACTCTCAGCTCTGCAAGGATGGAGACATCCTGGCTGGACACAGCAGCAGAGGCAGGAGCAGCTTGAGGCATGCCAGGGTTTCCTAGGAGGCACCTGAATTCACAAGTGACCTAAATCATATTTTAGGTGGCAGAACACTTCTTGGAAATCTGAATTCATGGTCTGCAAACAAAAGACTAACAGATGGGTCAGACATGAGGACTGGAAGCAAACAGGTGAGATGGAAGAGATAACTTGCAAGAAAGGTTGGAAGGGGATATTTCATTCCATGCTGTTAAAGATTTCCTTCTGCAGGCAGAAAACTTTTGAGGGGACAGTTCTCTGGGAGCCAGGCAGCACATCTGGTTTGACCAGGTTCTTGTGTCAGGTGATTCTGGTGTTGGAAAAAACTCACCCTCTACCAAAAAGGACCACAGTTTTATGGCCTTTGTTAAATTGTTGGGACCTTTATTAAATCCGCTGATAGCTGAGTTATGCCAGTGGTTTAAAAGGTGAACTCACACACCAGGCCCGTGGCATTATTTCTTTGAAGTACAGAAAATTCATTTAGGAAATTACATAATTTCAAAAGAAGCTATGAAATGCATAATGGAATTAAGACATACTTTGACTGTCTGGAGGGATGGTGCAGGGATGGAATTGCTAAAACCATTCAGAAAGCAGAATCTAATTTTCTAAACTCAGTGGCAAACTAATACATATTTTTGCACTTCTGAAAGACATATGCAAAATTCCCATCTTCTATTTTTCTATAGCTTTAGTGTCTGTTTCTATGTATTAACAATAAAACTTATATTGCTAACTAAAAGTAACAGGTAAAGAACAAAAATGTTGCACATGTCCAAATGCACTGTAGGCACAACAAAAGAGGAGACAGACTTTATCCACCAGGAAGGTTTATCTCCTGAAACTTGAGACACCCCCCAGATTTCCTTGGATTTTTACAATGCCAATTTGCATACTTAACAAACTTGATATCAAAATCATTAAGATTCTAACTTGAAATAGATTTTATAATGTCATTTACACATTTTTCTGTCCAGAGAAGAATGGCACTTGAGAGAAGGGAGAACATAGAAAATTGAACATAAACACAAAATCCAGAATTATGTGAATAAATTAGATATGCAGGGACAGAAAATGTATTCAAATTATTCCATAAACCATAGTAAAAATAACGTGGGATCAAATGACAGCTGGAAAAATAGCTGGAGATTGACATTCCTGAATTAGAAATACACTTCTTCTAATTCTGTCCTCACTTAAATTTCATGATATACCAGATGAGTCAATAAGGAAATAATATTGTGAGATAAAACATATTTGTCTGCTACTGATTTCAGATAGAAAGGTTCATGTCAATACTAATCTAAGGGGTGAGCAAAAATACAGAAGATAGAAGGTTGGTATTAAAAAGTTTCATAAATTAGCCTTGAATTAACCAACTCAAAATGTCTGCTTTAAAATTTGAATTACTTAGCTAAGGTCTCAGCATTAACTAATGCCTGAGTGTTATGAAGATATAAAGAACTTCATTGAAGCTAATTGTTACTGTTGTTATCATTAATTAAAATACATCAGTAGTAAACAAAACACATGCAAAAAAAATCATGCTGCTGGGAAGTAAGGAACCTACATTTAACATTCTGAAGTTAACTCACGTTCTCAGATTAATCTCTGTGCTTTAGGGCAGGCATATGCCTGTCTCCATAATACTAAAAAACAGCCTTTATGTAAGAAGGGGTGAAGCAAGATCAATTAGAAGCAGGTAAAATATAGTCTCTTGATATATGGAGTGTAAATATCAAAAAAGCCCTGCAGGATTGGCACAGTGCTTTCACTATGATATATATATATGTATAAAAAACCAAAAAACAAGAAAACCAGCATATTTAATACCTTCACATCCTCTTTCTATTTGTCCATTGCAGAAGAGAGCATCTGAGATGAGGTCAGGGAGGCGTCCGTTCAAGTCAACTGATGCAAGGCAGCCTTGGAATCCCTCCTTTGCATGCACCAGCTTGGGCAAGGATTTAAACATTTCTTTGGCCACTCCTCCAATATACAAATCACCTGGTGAGGAGAAATAAATATTAGATACAAAAAAACCAAACAGCAGAAACTTTGACCCACTTGATCTTCTGGCCTTTTAGGGCTGAATGACAGATATGTCAAAAAATATTCTTTGAAATAAATGTAGAAGAAAGCAAACACTGATAACATGCAAAATACTACAGCATTTCAGGACTGCATTTTTTCAAATGTAAATGTAGACTTCAAATTGGTATGGCTGATTACTTAGAAGTACTTGGGCAAGCTTTCCATGTGCCAGCTCACATGCTCAGGAAACATGCATCTATTGCAGAGAGAAGGATGAAATCACAGAATCCCCATCTAGAAACTCATCTAGCATTGGCACAATTGTTCATATGATTGATATGCAATTTGTTCATGTAATTGTTTAATATTCAGGGAGGCTGGCCACAGACCATGCCAGTGATGGACACAGCACAGTGAGACAAAAGGCAACAGGATCCACCTGAAGTCCATGTATCCGGAATCATCCATTCAGAAGTACACCAAGAAATAAAAGATTGAGGGACACATGAAAGGAGAAACTTAGAGATAGCATTGTTAAACAGCAAAATGACCAACTATTCCCACTGAAACTAATGTGGGAGCAAGGGGAGTTAGATGCCTTTAAAACAGAAATATAAACACTGAGCAAATGGAATTTTGCTGCCAAAAATGATTATAATGGCAGATACATATAACAAACAGCTTGCTCTGATGAACCTCAGGCAACTTACTCAGGACTCAAAACCAGGGCTTTTTCCCTTCAAGCAATCCCTAACTCTGTGATTGACTTGCTTTGAAAGCACATAACTCTAACTTTCCTCTACAACACCGAGGGAAGGATGCTTTTATATTTTAAAACAATTCGGGCTCTACATTTCTTTCATGTTTTGGATGTGTCTGGCAGACAGAACAGTCACCTTTCAATCCAACATAACCATAAGAACCTCCCTAAATACGCCTCAAGTGTCAGGCTGCAGGTTTAACCAGGCATTAAATCCTCATTGATGATGTATTTTTTTTTTTTTTTGCAAGCACAAATTTGCAGCAGTTTATCTGAATATACATTCTAATCTACATTGTGCTTTCCAGGGCAATCCCTAGTCTGGCTGATTTTTGAGCCTAGACCACAAGACCAGGTGCTCCAGCACCAAAGAGTGTTTCCTCATGACCTCAAATGCAAAGTGTTGATTTCCTAAGTGATTGCTGAGCTTTGTAGGCAGGTTTTACAGTGACAGAACTCAGAATGTACTGTTGTCACTACCTCATGTGGCTAGATTTAATCTCCCTCTGATTGGTGTAAATCACAGGTACACCTTTTGCTGGTTCTCCTCGCATATTTCTTGTTTGAACGGGACTGCAATTTAGTGCTGTTTGTAATGGTTTACAGTTTACCTGTGAGGAAATAACCTGAAACAAATAAATGTCTGTAAGACTGAGAAAAATCTTTAGTCACCACATATCATCCCTAAAATTCAACTGCATTTGAATTACTGAGATAAAGAGAAAATGGAACATGCTTAGGAAAATGCTTAACATTAATATAAATTCTATATTAACATAAAGAATTTTTAAGCAAACCAGCCTAAATTCTTATCAACCTTTGTAGCATCATATATTAAGACACCTCAAACTTTATCAATTCTATGTAGATAATTTGGAAAATAAGATCTTGCTTTCCTCTAGAGCTCTGAGGTACAATGTAAATCTCACTAGCATGAGATTAAACAACAGATCAAAATATGGTGATCCATCTGTTCCCACAAATGGGATCTAATTCATTCACAGCAGAAAGATTCCTGCATTTTTCAATCTGCTGAACGGAAAGCAAAGTTAAAACCTTTGTGCAATGATAAAGGTTCTCCATCTTTTTCTCAGATGGAACACCTAGAAAGCAAAACCTTTCCAGGTTCCCTGAAGTTTTGTGCCTTCAGTCACTGCCAGCTCAGAATAGAGAGATAATTCATCTCAAGTGATCCAAATAGACTTAAGAGAGGGAAACCATTCCATAGAATAGTGTTAAAAAAATCACTTCTATGATAAAAAAAGTTAAACTTGATCTATTGCACATGACACGTGTAACCTCTTTTTAAAAATATACTGTTCAAGCAACCATTTTTATTCTGTGATTAGTTACATCTTTAAAACCACAACCTTTCAGATTGATCCCCTGCTAATACCTGATTTCCATCTCTCAAACCTGTTGAGATTGCTATATACAGTCATGCAGTAGCTGCCAGATATGATGGATGGCTAGCAGAAATCCAGGTCAGTGTGCCAACATATAAGCTGGAATTCATAATATTTTCTCCTGAAAATATACATTGGAACATTGCCAAATAGGTATCATATGCAGCGAAGTACAATATTCAGTCTAAATAAGCTGCATCCCTACAGCTTACTTACAGTACCTTAAGAGTATTGATAATTAGACTGATCATTTTATACTATTAAAGACACAATTTTTACAAATACATGTTCTGGGTAATATTTTAATTTTGTTGATGTTCAAAATAACTTTGAGTTCTGCTTTTCAAAATCAAATATGTATGTATGGAACAGCCATACTGACTATTAGACTTCACCTTTTACAAAGTATATAAAAGTATTTTTATGACTATGAGGTAATCTTCCCAGATTTAATATCAAATGTTTAATACCATATGTGTTTGGAGTTTGCTGCTGCTGGCATGAAAAGCACTTTCTCTCAGACACAAAATTTTGCTAAGGGATAAGCTCTGGAATTAAAACTCAGATTTTTATTTTTGTTTTGAAATTAGTTAATTTATTTCACTTGGTAATTTTTCTCATCTGCCATCACAAAATGTTTGCATTGTTACTCTTATTCCAGTTGATCACATGCTACTTTCATGTTCATCTCAGTGAAGAAGTAGTTTCCAACAAAACTCCATCCATTAGATTTTCAGACAAGACAGGATTGCAGAAAATATTGTTAATTAAATTTTACCTCAAACATATGATGGCAGATATTCAGAAAAGATAAAAGATTTTCCCTCTTCCAACTAAAAGAGATCAGAGGAATCAACATAGTGCAATACAAATTCCCAGGTTTTCTCTTTCCCACATCTTATGTAAGTACAGCTTCACTACTGGAAATTTTAGTCCAGAGCAAATCCCTTGTTGTGTAGCTGCCTACTTACAGGTGTGAATTACATGCAAGTTATTTCATGAAGGTACCACAGTTCATCAGATCAATATTACAAGTTTATGACACCGTGTAAACTGGCTGGAGCCTAAATGCAACACTAATGCTACACTGCTACCCACTGAAAATGTGTAACCATAGTTTCTGGAACTAAAGTTCAGCTGCTGCCTTCCTTGTACACATAGTCTTCTAAAGTTCAGTTTGATTTTTAAATGTGTACCTGAAAATGTCTAATTTTTCTCATATTAATCCTGATTTGCTTTAATTTATAAAGGAAAAAAGCAAATTTATGAAAAATATCTGCCAACCATCATAGGCAAAGTTGCAGGTAGTAAAGAAAGAGGTGAGGTAATAGAGTGACCCAAGATTTCCTTCTTATCACTAGAAAAGCTTCAAATAAAGCAGCTTACTTGAGAGCAGATCTCACAACTCTCCTCTTTTTTCTTGTATTTAGAGTCTTTGAGAAAAAAAAAAAGAGAAAAAAAGTGCTTCAGGCGTGCTGTTTTTTTGTTTGTTTGTTTGTGTTTTTTTTGGTTTTTTTTTTGAGAAAAAAAAAAAGAGGAAAAAAAAGTGCTTCAGGCGTGCTCTCACTGGCACATTCATGGCAGGGCAGAGGAATCAGCTGGAAGGCAGCACTTTCAGAGCCAGACCTGCTCATGGCAATGCTGGTGCTGCTCAGTTATGCCATAAGCACTCCTAAAGAGAAGATTTTAGTGGGTTTAATCTGCATCTTTTACAGGTACTGCAGATCATCAGGTATTCCAACAGGATCTTTCCTATTTACACCTATTAATCACTTTTCTGACTTAGAGCTGATTTGTGCTTTAACAACAAGTAAATTTAACACAGAAACAAATTGCTGGCTAATAAATTAACCCGAGTTCTCAATGTATTCATTATTGGAATCACACTTATGCAAAAGCACACAGAACACCACACAACAGTGAGTCACACACAACTGTTGGTAAAACAAATGCCAAGTCCTCCTGTAATAGCTCATCTTTTTTTATCCCAAGCCTCTGCGTTTCTTCAAAATAAGAACTTTGCAAATGCTAAACCAAAGAAATGTAAAACAAAGATTGAAGATGCTGTTCTATTTTCTGACTGACTAACAGAAGTTATTAAGAGTTATTATCTGGCACTAGTGGCATTGCTGACAGGTCACTTCACAGACTTCTCTCCTTATCTCCATTCCTGAGAATTCTTGCATGATATATGCTGGTGGGCAAAAACTTTTAACTTCATTTAACAGCTACCATTGTCTTCAAACATAAGTAGAGAGGGAATTGTTTTCCATGTGTTTATGATGGTAACAACATAAGAATGCTGATCAGGTGTGACTGGTGCACCCGGACCCTTAACATACCAGCAGCAGTTTGGTACACAAAATTTGTGACATCAGCCAACAAGTAGTTTAGCCAGGATATAGTTAGACTTCTTTACTCTCCTAAATCAGTGTGCTTTGTGTACATATCTGGTGTTCATTTCTCGAACACCTTTGCTGACAAGAAAGGAAACCATTCATTTAAATATGGCCCCATGTATGAGTACAAAAATAAATTAAAAAAAAGGAGGAAATACAACAGTGGAAGTAACTGTGGCTTTAATTTTTCTTAATGCATAAAGACACTATCTCTGGAATATTTTTATATGCCTGAACAAAAGCATCTTCAAATCCATCATTCTCTCCAAGAGCAGGCATTCTCTCCCTCAATCTCTTGTTGTGCTGCTGGCTTTAAAAGTATTTTCAGCTATTCTCCTAATTGCTCTTTCCTTTTGTAAGAAGTTGCTTTGTCATGTTTCTAATGTCACACTGTACTAAATCACTACCATGGCTAGGATTGAGAGTGCTTCTGTGGTATACTAGGGGGGTGTTACTCCCCAGGAAGGAGATGGATAGCCCTGGCATACCGTGGTGGATTCTGAAAACACAGCAGGCATCTCCACAATTCCTTTATGTGACACATGGAAATACAAAGGAACATCTGGCTGCGGTGAAGCCAAGGTGTCAGGCACACTTTTCTCCAAATATGCTAGTTCAAAATGATCAAGCATAAAACAGCTTCTTCCCTCAGGCAGGCAAAGACAAAGACAAAGGAGGACTGCAGAAACTGAGAAATGCCATAGGGAAAGTCTAATATCGAAAGAAAACAGTGTTCACTTCATTCCAGTCCCTCCTAGAACAGATGAGCTGCTGTTACCAGATCAATAGAAATCACTTTGTAGTATCTTAATAATTGCACTACAAACTTCATGGTGGAACTCATCCTAAGACAACCCACACAATCCCAACCCATGGTATTTTTAAGACAACTGAATTGTGAAAATAAATTACTCTACACAAGCTGAATATGCACTGACTAAAAGAACAGACACCATCCTGGTTGCCAGTCAAGGGCTGGTTCTGGTTTCTCAAATGGAAATGTAAGGTAGGCATTCAGATGTCTTTGACATTCACTGAAATATGGGAACTTAGTTGGCCTTGATCACCTTCTCACCTCCCCAGTGTACAAAATCACCCACCTTTTGCATATTTACTTTGTGCAACAGGCAGAGAACAGTGGAGATTTTTCTTCCAAATTTCAGCACACACCTTAGAAAAGGAACTGGGCCTAAATACTGGATGAGTGGTCATTCCAGGATCTCTCACCTTTATCAATCCTGAGTAAACACTTGCTCTTTGTTCCATATCAAAATGTGTTTGCTCCTTAAAAAAAACCTTGATGAGACATAATTGCTCTTTTTTTTTTTCTTAAACCAAGAAGCCTGCTGTGATCATAACCCATTAATAGACAGAAGAACTGTTGACAGAGGCTTACATGCTGCATCCACACAGCTTCTGCAGCGCATACGCTCCAGCATATGGCTTTTCAAACCCCCTCTGCAGCAGAGAATATGCACTTTGCTGTGCATTCACAGGCCTGCTTGGTGCTAGAGCAAAGCATGACTGAATTTTGTCTACCACTTGCCAGGAAGGGCACTTGAGGGAAGACATGAAAATGTAAACTTAGTGTTTTATGTCCACTTACTCACTTCAAAGAGTCCATTCTGTAGCTTCAGTATTGATTTGTGGTTGATGACTTTTGGTTTTGATGTGATTTTTTTTTTTTTGAAGAAAATAGTATTTTCAAAAATTTTTCCTATTGGAGTGATGAATTCTTTCACTTTTAGACCCTCTCTCACCTAAGGAGGGAAAGGGTGGCTAGTCTACTTGTCCAGGCTCTGCTGAGTTATCTGTCCTTTCAAATACTTCAGGCAAGAGGCTGTTTTATGATGTGACATGTGGTGGCTTTCATCTTTCACATTCCCTATACTGATAACCAAGAAAGGCAAAATGTTTATAAAGGCAAATAAAAAGGAAAAAATAAAGAAGAATTTCTAGGTTAGCATGTCACTATTTTGGGAAGGAATATAGAAACTGATCTTTTCACCCCAATTCTACTCTGCTTTCAGTATCTTGCCTGAATACATCATTAAAAAAAAAAAAAAAAAAAAAAAAATCACCAGGACCAAAATGCTGACATTGTGGGTTTTCTGTAGGCACCCTTATTGGCACAATAGTACATATTGTAGTTATTTGTCAAGAGAATTTAACTTTGAAGATATTTCTTCCTTTGAGTGACACTTTACTGTTCTTTTTACAATTTCACTGTAGCACTGCCCTGTAATCCATGCTGACAGGAAAAAACAAAAAAAAAAAAAAAGGCAAGGAGAATTAAGGAGTACCAGAAAGAATTTGCAGTTGATGAGTGCACCAGGAACAGCATCTTCCAGTTTTCCCTTGCACCAATTTCCACGACAATCCACAGTGGAGATACAGGTGCTGCTCCACCTCCGATCTCCTGATTCCATCACACTGCACAGAACTACATTGGAGACTTTCCACAGTTCCACAAATATTCTTCTGCCAAGAAACTTTTCCTTGTGCTCTGCTGGATGTGCTGTCCAATTCTGCACCCACCTCTTGGTGCCCAGATTTCATTCTTATTACAATTTTCAACTCAGTTTAGTGCTCCTCAGGGATCACACAAATGTGCCCGTGTTTCACAGGCAACCAAAGCTGTGTCATAGGAAGTGCTGGTGTGTGAGAAACAGCAACCACACAACAATGTCCTCAGGAGATAAGCATTGAACAGACAAAAGGAGATATTCAAAAAGTAAGTGCTCACATCTGAAGACTTCTTCAGGTTGAAATCTACCATTTTCCCAACAATTCTTTCTCAAAAACCATTTTTTATCTCACAAGAAACAGTCATATGAAAACATTTAACATTTTCCTGATAATAATATTCCTCAGAATCCCAGCTGATCTATTTCTCTTTGCTTGTTTTTACCCCCACTAAAGACTGGATGAAGAGCACTGGCATTGAAAAAGATTAAACAGATGTAAAACCAAAGCAGTCTGCCTGTGCAATGGACTGTGAGGAAAGTTGGTGATGCATGTTAAATGGTAAATAATAAAATCTAATTGCCATATAAATGTGCGTGGCAATCCATCTCCCACATAATCAATGCTAGGCCAATTACTCTGCATGAGGGGGTGGCTGTGGTGCAGAGGTGAGGCATTCAAGCACATCAAATGTCCTTCATTTCTTTCCTGTTCTGACCACTTCTGGAGATGGCACACACCTCAAAAATAGACAGAATCTAACAAAGTTGGCATTTGCATGGCACAGTATATTCAGATCTCCCTTCCTCCTGCTATAATTTTTTCCCTCTCTGCTTTATCAGCCAACACATGCTCTTAGCAGACCTTGCCTCCAAAATAATGAGGAATTCCTCTTTCCAACAGACCTACTAGACCTTAGAGATCATCATCTGCAAAATTCTTCCTTTGGCTAGAGCTCCCCAAAAAGCCACCAACCAGCTGAGATGCTAAACATTCTCCTTTTGAATGCAGACTTGCAGAGAGTAATTTTTATATGACATTTCTTTTCATCAAGACAATCACATTCAGACTCTGAGGATATTCCACAGAGCTGTACTTTTGCAAAAAGGATAACTCTATTAAAATACCAAGGTTAATGAGGGTTCACAGCAGCACATTTTAAAGCAAATTTAGGATGTGCTTCTTCATTCTGTGTATCTGTGGGGGGGCTAGAATGCAGTGGATGCATATTTATACTAAATATGCAGAGGTTTTGGTAAGTTTTAAGAGAATCTATGTTTCCTGTATAATTCTTAACATAACTTTTACTTGGTGTTCCAGAAAGACTTGAAAGAAATCCCACAATTACCAGCAGTAATAACCTGCATGTCAAACAGCTATAGGAATGAAGGCAAATCTATCCAGTCATATATGTATGAAAGACTGAGAAGAACAGGGGAAAAGAGGCAGAAAACAAAAACCCTTTCAACCATTACTGATGTGACAGACTATTGCCTTGTTGCTGACTTCATAATGCAAGCTCTAGAATATCTTTATCTAACCTAGAACTACCGGAATAGATTTTCCATTTTTTTACCCCATCTTATAAAGCTGGTAATTTGGATACAATTTCTGAAGGCTTAGCACTATCAAAATTATTTTCACAACCAGGTAGACAGCATTGTTAACAAGCAGTGTGCGAAAAGTGATAAAAAAAAGAACATAAAGGAATTCCCATTAGACCACGTTGTCCAATGACCTATTATTATCTACTCCTAGAACTTTGTTACACAGAAAGATCCAAAGAAGAGTTCTGAGTTTTAAGTCCCTTGTTTTTCCTCTGTACAGAGTCTGCTTTCCTGCACTATCAGGAAGACAACAGCTGCATTTGCCATTGTCTACTCCAATAGGTCACACTGGGAAGATCCATTTGCTGTTGACAGTATTTGGAACTCTGTATTTGGAACAGAACATTATTTCTGCATGAAGAATTCACAGCCCACTGGCAAGGTCATTACATTTAGCTCACGCATGATTATTTGAGAAATTTAAGCATTAATACTTGCTCATTTGTACAGTGTTCTGTGTTTGTAAAAGCTTTGTTTCTCTAGTGATAAAAATATAAAGGACCACTGCTGCTGATGGAGGCCTTGCAACGTAGAGAAAAATCATATAACGAGGCAACAATAATAACTGCCTCAGTATAAAACAACAGAAAGAAATATTACACAAAATTGAAACAACGTCAATTTCCACTGCTGAAACAGGAATTCCTCATTATGATCAAGACTAATTTAGCTCAGCATGAATAACCTACTTTGACAGGCAAATGAAATATCAATAGATTAAGGGACTATTGCAAATCATCAATGAATATGCCAGGCTAGTAGATCTACTGATAATTTAGCTAATTGCATTCAAAGTTTACAAGGATGAATTAATTGCCAAGCATATCTTTACGCACATTGAAGAATCATAATTTGGTGCATTTGCAAAACCACTGGTGATACCAGAAATTAATATAACTGCTTTTCTTTCAGGTGCTTCAGTCTAGTCTGTTTTCACAGTATTGGACAAAACAGCAAACGGAAAAGCATAGATAGAAGCAGCAGCCCTATCAAAAGAATAAAGGAAGCTAGGGGCCAGTGAAGAGATACAGAAATAAAAGTAAAACAGACAACAAGAGATCTAGACAGGTTATTTTAATCCAAGTAGGCTGATTCTGATGTGTGCTCTAAAATGAATAGCATTTTTGAGGATGCAGTGATGTAACAGCACAGGAATAACATATGACTTACAATGGGCTCTAAAACTGATATTTGGGAAGGCCACATGAAAGATGATGACAGTGAGACAAGTTGAAATTATGAATGTCAGTTCAAAAAAGCAGGTCTTGACAAATGAAATGATGCACAGGCAGCAAAAGTTAACTCACAAATATTGAGCTGTGCAGGCTTTTATTTCAGAATGGCAATTTCCTTCTATATATAATTTTTATATATATATATAGTTAGCCCAATATCAAGATTAGGATGACTGCAGATCATCTTAGAGGATACAGCATATCCATGAATATATTCTGTGATTTCTGTGGAACATTTAAAATTGGATTGGATACTGAAGTACTGAAACTACCAACTCATATAAAAGTTTGTAACTACTTATTGTTCAGTCTAAGATAACTGTCTTTACCTTCTTGTTTGGTAAGAGTACAATATCTCAGCTTCTCATTTCAATTTATAAACAATTAAAATGCTAAAATATTTTCATTTTCTGATGGGTATTCCAAGAGACTTCTGATTGGATTTTGCAGGGTTTTTTATGCCTGCTGTTCAAAAAAGCGTGTGAAAGCTCTGGGGATTAAAATACTGCCTATATGTGTAGGAGAGAAGCAAGAGGAAGATTAAACCCTATAGGTAAGTGGATATAAAGTATGCTTTAGGATGTCCTCCTCCTCTGAAGATGCAGATCATGCATCTTCAAGTACTTATAAAATAAAATAATTTCTGACAGAACTACAGTTTCCCATACCACACTGCAAAAAATGTAGAGAGGGAGGAGATATTATAGACATTGTAAAACTCACAGTCTGAGACAGGGAGACAACATTTCTTTGGCAACAGAGAGGAACAAGGATCACAAAATGGTTTGTGTTGGAATGGACCTTAAAGATAATTCTTTTCCAACACCATTGCCATGGGTAGGGACACCTTTCACTGGACCAGGTTGCTCAGAGCCCCATCCAACCTGGCCTTAAACATTCCTGGGGCTGGGGCATCCACAGCTTTTCTGGCAACCTGTGCCAGTGGCTCACCAACCTCACAGTGAAGAATTTCTTCCTAATATCTAACCTAAATCTGCTCTTTCAGTTTGAAGCCAATCCCCCCTTATCCTGTCACTACAGGCCCTTGTAAAAAAGTCCCTCTCCAGCTTTCTTCCAGGCTTCCTTCCAGAACTGGAAGCCAAAATGTAGGTCACCCCAAAGCCTTCTCCTTTTCAGACTGAGCAATCCCAACCTTCTCAGCCTTTCCTCATAGCAGAGGTGCTCCACCGCTGGAGTCATCTTGGTGGCCTCCTCTGGACTGGCTCCAGCAGCTCCCTGTCCTTCCTGCGCTGGGAGCCCAGAGCTGGATGCAATATTCCAGGTGGGATCCCAGCAGGGCAGAGCAGAGGGGCAGAATCCCCTCCCTGCCCTGCTGCCCACGGGGCTCCTGATGCAGCCCAGGTCACGTTTGGCTCTCTGGGCTGCCAGCACACATGGCCAGGTCACATCCAGCCCCCCATCCACCAGCACCCCCAAGTCCTTCAGGGCAGGGCTGCTCTGATCTGTTCACCCCCAGTCTGTGTTTATACCAGGGTTTGCCCCATCTCAGGTGCAGCACCTGCTCTTGGTCTTATTAAACCTCAAAAGGGCACAATGGGTCCACTTCTCCAGCTTGTCCAGGTCCCTCTGGATGGCATCCTGTCCTCAGGCGTGTTAACCACCCAGCTTGGTGTCATCAGCAAATACGCTGAGGGTGCTCTCAATCCCTCTCTCTATGTCAATAACAAAGGTATTTAATAACACTGGTGCCAACAAGGACCCCTGAGAGACACCACTTGTCAGTGCTGTCCATCAGGACTTTGAGCTGTCAATAACCATTAGATGCAACTGTCCAACCACTTTCTTATCCGTCATTAAATCCACCTCTCTCCAGTTTGGGGAAAAGCATGTTGTGCCTAACTGTGTCAAAGGCTTTACAGAAGTCCAGATAAATGACATCTGTCATCTTTCCCTTGTCCACCAATGTAGTCACTCCATCAAACAATTTTCTCTTGTTTTTCCTGTGCCCCTTGAGGCTACTCAGACCCCTCAGAACATCAGAGCACAGTACCAAGTACAACAAGGAAGAATTCCCCTCCACCCAACTCTTCCAGGCCTTGAATTGCAGCCATGCCAACCATCTGAGCTATCCTCAGAGCAGGACAGGAAATCTGTCCATGAAATATATGAAAGGAAATTTGCTGTGTAACTGTGTTGGCAGGCTTGAGCTGCACTGCTTTTGCTGTTCAGACTCATTTATCTGTACGGGTTATCTGCTAGAACTGCACCTCAGCAAACTTTGCTAATTTTCCCTGTGAGGAAAAATAACACAGTTCTTAGAATCCAAACACAGAATTACTTTCACTCATTTATTTGTCCCAAATTTATAATTTACCCATCTAATTACAACAATAATTAGGCTGCAGGATGTAATATATGTGTTTCCATAGGCAGCTGCTGAAATTTTACCAGAGGTTATGCAGGGAACTGATGTGTGTGATAATGAACTTTCTGTGTTATACAGCCAAATCCTACACCCAAAAGGAAACATATATTGGAAATTCTCTCCCATACTTTTAAGGCAGCTGTCTGCTCTCCCAGACAACTTCCATGCTGTGCAGGCTCAACAACACAATCTGTGTCTTTTCTTTGTGCTGAATTCACTGTGTATTTGCAAAAACCCACAGATAGTGGGTTTCTTTTTCTAGGATCAGCTTGTATTTCAAAATCAGAAATCTGGTAACTCTACAATTACTCAGAATGGCTGCAGGTTTCATACTATTTGCACACATTTATATTTTTCCTAATGATAACTCTGGTTAAGCAGGTACAGTAATAACTGATATCTGGTTAAGCAGATACTATTGATATCAACACACTATTGATATCAGGAATTGTGATTTTGCATTTGCTTTGTTGCTAAGGCTAAGATAGTACAAGACAATGAATTAACTGTATTTATATCAGGAAAGTATATGGAGTGTTTATAGCACAACAGAAACATGCCATTGAAAGGAACACAGACACAAAATAGAAAAGAAGCAGCTACACTAGATAATTTCTACTAAATACTAAGGAAGGAAAAACGGTAGTGAAAGGCTCCCTTTTAGCCTGCTGGTTGAAAAGTACCAGCTTGAATCCCCTCCCAAATCAACCAAAATTCTCATGATATATATTGTGCCATATTTAAAGGAAGCTGAGAAAAATATATTTTGATACATTTAAAACAATAAAGTAAAATGAGACATGCTATTAAGAGAAGAGAGATGCTGAGGGCCTGTGTATGCTAGACCAGTTTTAGAAAGGTACTTGCTATATATTCCTGCACTGAACACGTCAGGCTTGTTATTCTTTCACTATCCACATTCCCTGGGTGGTAAATTATAGAAAATCATCTAAGACAATTCACCTTACTCTCTTCAAATCTCAGCGTGGTTTCTTTTTTCATGCTCCTCATTCCTATTTTTTTTTTTTTTTTTAAATTCCGAAGGAATTCAAGGTTAGAAAACTCGGCAGCTACGGATACAGCTTTACTTCAAAAGCGTAAGGCGAAGGCAGCAGCATTTTCAAAGCGCCGCACACAAAGGGATGCGCAGGGATGCGGGGCTCTGCGGGCTGTCCTCGCTGCTGAGCCGCCTCTCTGTTCGCTGGGATCGCAGCGCTCTCTAGTGCCTTCAGCGAGCACATGGATGGAACCTGAGCCTCCTCCGTAAATAAAACGGCACACCAAAGACCCACCACAACTGCCTTTTTTTTTTTTTTTTTTTTTTTTTTTTTTTTTTTTTTTGTTTTTTTTTTGGTTTTATTTTTTTCCCCTACCCATGCCTGATTTAACGACTAGGCAAAGAGCCAAACATATTAAAGACATACAGATATTCATAAGTAGTGCTTGCCGCATTAAGAGTGTCAAGGAACAAGCTGGATTCTTTTTCTACAGCATCAGAAACGATGTTGAAATATTTTACACTGCATCACTAAGAAAATCGATGATGTTTAAAAGAATGCAAACCCGAGAAATAGCATAGCACAAATTTGAAATGCTACTTTAGGAATGGAGTCTGAGCCACCCAAAAAGCTTTATCAGAAATGCCAGGTTTTTAAATAGAAGAATCTCTTACTGAAGATTATGACATATCAGGATATTGTTTTCACAGTCTTTCTTACAATCTTAATAGCACTTTCAAGTGAGGCAAACATGTAAAATATCACAAAATCCAGCATAATTACCAAGGTCAGCTCATTATCTGTGACTCAGAGGCAGTTAAAAGAAAATTCAGCAAGGAATAAGCTCTTGATGGAATATTAATATCTACTTTGAACATCCTGGCTTTTGAAATATCATACTTCTTTGACTGTTATGAAATTTCAGTTTTCCTGCCAAGAGCCTTTTTATAGAATAGTAAAATACACACTGCTTTTCCACCAGGACAGGACATATATTCTTATATCTGATTAGGTAGTCATTATTTTAAAAGTATATGTATACATCCTTTCAAAAAGATATTTTCCTCAGATGCAAACTAGTTTTTCAGAAACCCATCCACAGAACTCATTACTATCACTTTTTAAAAAATATACATATGTTTATAAAAAATAGATCTCAAGAATCTAGCTGGATTTATGACATATAGGTTTAGTGCTGGTAACAAAGTTTACCCTACCTGCAATCGAAATTCTGATGCATTACATATAACACACTCATTTAGATGAGCATGTTATGCTACCTTTATATCCTATGTTCATGTAAAAGTCAAGCTTTTTCCATAGGCATTGTAAGCCTCTGTTAGTCCCTCAACTATATTTTAGTTTATATGGGCCACTTTGTGTTATTTTAATTTCTTACCTTTTATTTATTTTTTTTTTAATTCCTATGGGATTGTCACATGCTTAAAGTTGTACTTACCTGTGCAGAAGTACTACTAAACTGGCATTGTCAGGTTAAGGTGATATAATCACTTGTGATCATACTGATTATTATAAAATGTTTCATACAATATTACAGAATTATACAGTACTTGACATCTGTGATTTATTCTGTTTATCATTCTGTAATGGCCCTCACTGTAGATAACACAAGAATCACTGTACTTACTTTTTAGATCTAAATTTCTGGCTCCTGCTGTGCTCTGTGTTGTGATTTTAGTGTCAATCTTTACAGTGTGTAGGTTGTTGGTATCCCTTGATATCATGACATTATGCCACTGGTTGTCATTCAGAGGTTTATTAGAACTTCCCTTGATGAGGTTGGCACCATTTCCCAAGTCAAACACATAGTGTAAATACCTGGGAAAAGAGAAAAAATTGGAAAAGTTTCCTTTTTCTTTACCATAGCAAGGGGGCAATAATTAATATGTCTAATATTTTCTATTTGCTTGTATTCCTCAGCAGAACTGGCTAAACCAGAAGACAACAACGAATGCCAGATGGGGAAGCAACTGTGATTCCAAGAAATCGCCACTCATTTGGATGAGTTGAGGTGCAGTCCCAAGTTTCTGGAAAGCAACGAGCACTCCATGTACCAAGACATGCATACATACGTAGAGAGAGAGAACAAGAGGGAGGCTACAAACTAGCACTTCTTTGTGGTAAGCACCAGAGAAGTTATACCTATTATTTACTTTCATACATTTCAGGCATCTAGCTTCATCTGAAAGAAAGAGTCACAATAAAGCACATGAAGTTCAACAGGAAGAAACATTTATCGATCACATCTATCCAGTCAGAAAAAAAAAGATTTTCATCCTAAGCTTTCCCGTGTATTCCTCCTGCACACACATTTCGAATGGACTGGTTTTGCTGTTATGCTAATCCATACATACCCTTTTACTAATTCAACCACAATGAAATCATTTCCATCGCCACTGTTAAAAAGTATCAATCCATCCAGGGAGGTGGTTTTGAACTGGAAAAAAAGGTGCATAGATGTGTACGCTTGTAGCGTGGCCAGTGCAACATAACTTGCTTTTGTTTTAAAGGTTACAGGGTCTGCTATGATGTTCCTGAACCCGAATCTTGCATTTAGCTCACAATAATCGATGTCTCCATTTTTACATAAGTCAATGTATGCCATGCCATTAAATGTGAGACTCTGTAGATGCCCAATAAAATTGGAAGGCACAGAAGACAGATAGCGCCGTTCTGTTATTATTCCTGTTTCTATGTTGTGGAATTCCAGCCGTGTGTGATCGCCAGCCATTTGACCTTGAAACAGCAACAAGAAAACAGGTGTTAGTGTCTGAACGGGGAGGTCAAAGAGTACATCATGTGATTAAGCATCTGCATCATTTTCATACTTTTCAAAATGTGCAAGGCCAATCGTTGTCTCCAAAGAGAATTCTTCCAAATTCATCCTAATTGCTGGTAAATCCAGGAGCCTTTCCAAAGCACTCAGTACATTTGGATAAGGCCAACAGAAAAATTGCTAAACTGAAACAGTTTACTGTACATTAAACCAACAAAATCCCTCACTTTAATTACACCTAACCAGATGTGGGGTTTTACTATAAGCAAGTGCAATTACTTAACAGGAGGAACTCAAAGACTGGTCTAAGAGCTAAAGCAACAATGTCAGTCTTATGAAAGAGAAACAGAACAGCTTGAGGGATTTCATTCCATGTGTTTTGCTTCATTGTGCATGACTTGGCTAGTGGTACTAAGGACTCCTGCTTCAGATGTCTTGGGTACATTAATGACAGACCTGCTGCAAAAAGCCCTGTGTGACAAGGGTGGAAAGCTTCTTGAAAGCAACTGGCTTTGTATCACGGGAGAAGGGGCAGAGCCCAAGGGGTGGGCAGAGCAGAAAGCCTGCAGGAAGGGTGCATGCCAGTGTAATTCTGGAAACAACAAGGGACATGCTTACATCGGAAAGGTGAACCCCAGAGCTGCCTTTGAGTTCTCTCTGTCATGCCAGGACCACTGCAGAGCAAGAAGCCTGAAATCTGCTGAATGTAATGCTAATCTGGAGGAAAGGATCAGCACTGCCAGAGTACACTGCATACAGGTCTGGTAAGTTTTTAGGCTAGTTATTAAATACTTCGCCCAGCACATCAAAATTGTGTTCACTGAAGAGTTCCTTTTTCTGACAGAACGTCCAATTTTTTCCATGCTTATTTTAAAGAAGTAGGGCAGTATTTTCACAGGGCTGATTATGGTCACATTGTGTGGAAAAACAGCCTCTTATTACTAATGAATTTCACCACCTAATATACCTTTTGCAAACCATGGCCTAGATTCCCCAGTTCCTTAGCTATTTCATGTCTCTCATGGAGTACGCAGAAAGTGAAGAGCAGACCTAGCCAGGCTGGACTAAATACTGGCATAAAACTACTGTAATACAAGTTCCCACAGTGGTAAAGCTGTTGACAAGCCAAGTTCCTTCTGTGCATCCCCAAATATTCTACTCCAAGAGACAGTGTGAGCACTGCCCCAGGCTGGACATGTCAGAAGTGGTGCACAAAGCCTGGAGGAGGCTGACACAGCTGTACCTTTGTAGGTGTCATAAGCAAGTGTCTGTGGACATGTGTGTGACAGGGAAAAGACAAGGGAAAGAGAAATGTCGATATCTGAGATTTGCCCAGGGAGATGAATTCATGAGCAGGTTAAGACACGGCACTGAGATACAAGTACAGGCATCAATGAAGTTACAGGGAAAATAGCTCTGTAAGTTTTAATACCATTCAGGCACAAAAATTGCTCTAATAATTTATGATAAATATTTCCAAGTAGCTTACTTAGCTTTGAGATGAGTTCTGTAGGAGAACTTGTCATAGAACACCACCTGCACTCACGGGGCTGAGCACTGCAAGAGGCACCCTAAACCCCAGGGACAGTCTTCTTGATGTTCTTGTTTCTAAACATCAGTTCTGAAGATACCCTGAATGTATTAAGAAAAAGTGGGTTCTTCCATGCAGTAATAAGTCATGGAGCTGTCTTGAAAAATGCCAAATGTGTAATTTTTGCTGGGACAAGAGCTGAGGATCAGGTTTCAGAGAGGAACATCATATAGTCCAGTCTTGCATCCCTTCAGATGGCATTCCAATAATGTCATGGCAAAAATCCACCAAGCTTTGGCCTCTAGCACAATATCCCCACTAACTTAAATGTATTTTTTTCTTGAGCATAGTAATAAAAAAGTTACAGAATTTGGGCTCCTATCCCTCCAACATTTCAGTTCTACAAACACGCAAACAAGACTTGAGATTTCCCATAATGCTCCACAGGATTTGTAAATGCAGCAATGAAATAAAAGAGAATGTAATTTGTACTTACGAGGCTGGGTGTTTGGGGATTTGGTGGTTGGTTTTGTGGGTTTTTTTGCTTTGGTCTGGTTTTGGCTGGTTTTTTTTTTTGTTTTTTTTTTTTGTTTTTTTTAAAAGTTTGTCAGGTTTGTGGAAAAACATCACAGAAATAGGCAATGGAATTTCTTTTCAAAACCATAAGTTATTTTGTTACCCAAATTTAGTGAATATCCAACCACTTTTATTTTCTATACAGTCTTAGAAAATAAGGCTTATCAGGGCTGGAAATATTTAAACTCTTCTGTGATGGGTAACTTCTTCAAAACCACCTGCATGGCTTCCAATGAAAGCTAGTTATGACTAAATTATATTATGTATCCTTGCACACATCATGCATTTGTCAAAGAGGATCAAGCACAACTCACAAATGGACAAGTGGATTTTATAATCTGTAAAAATTAGAAAGTTAGGCTGAATTATTTAATGGATTTCCCTCCAGCTTAAGTTTTCTGGATCTGATGGGGATTCTTTCATATAAGGCATAGGAAATGGAATCAAAAAAGGAAAACAACATGTGGCAGAAGAAAGCTGGAATTTTTAGTAGGAAGTCAGTTTACTTCCTTATTCTCCTCATAAAACTATAATAACCTTTCACATGAAAAATTAATAGGTGGTATTTGAATCAAATTTCTGATTGTTGGAACATCTGAAGAAAAGCTCTAAGCAGTTTAGAACAAGCACACTTTAATCCCACATGGCAACCCTTCCCCTATGCTTTCAGGAAATTCAAAGCTACTACACATTAAATTCTATTACACACATTTGAAATTTAAACTTGTAAAGGCTTTAAAAACACTCGGCGTTGAAAAAAAACCCCAAAACAACCAAAAACCCCACCCCCCAAAAACAAAACAAAACAAAACTTCTCACCACTTAAACAACAATAAAGATTCTCTTTGTAGGAAATGTGACATTCAGGGAACTAACAGCAGATTGCCCACATTTGAAGTTCTCTCTGTTCTTTTTCATATAGCAGTTTCCTCCTCACTGGTGGAGGAGGACACAGATTGGCCACACAGATTCCTACAGGGAGTTTAGGAATGTCTTTTTCCTTCCAAAATATTTGGATGAGTTTCACCTTTTGGACTAATAACATTAAATATCTGTGCATTATTATTATGCAAATGAAGACAAGTTCCAGCTTGAAGAATTGAGAGGGAACTCAAGCCAACTGGCTATTTTTGGATGTACATACTGAGTTGTGGAAAGAATACAAATGTTGCACCAGAAAGCTGGACCCAGGTTATGTAACCTGCAGTGTTTGTAAATTAGAATTCTGGAATGAGGAGTCCAGGAACTGTGCATTAGGATCTTGCACTGGATTTTGATCTAAACTATTTTGTCTACATTAGAATCTGCCTTGAGTAGCAGTTGAAGCAGCAAGATTATAAGGGGTTTTTTTTGTATACTTCCTCCTATACTATCAAAAAGAAAATAAATTGTTTAGGCCATCTACATTCTTGAGAAAATGATCCTAGGTATCATAACATACACTTCAGTGCTGGAAGATATACTGGTAATTTCTGATTCTAGAAAATATGTTCTTGCAACTATATGAAATATTTTTCTACCAGTGACAAGATCCTCAGTGTTCTGTTGAGGTGAAAAGGGATTATTAAAGAAGTTACACTTTTCTTTCCAAAAAAAAAAAAAAAAAAAAAAACAAACTACAAAATACAAAACCAAAACATTTAACTTGTTACCATTTTAACAAAACTTAGAACCAATGATAAAAGCTGTTTAATGCTACACAAAACCAAAGGATAATTCTAAATAGCTAACAAAAATTTAGGCACATTCTGCTGTGCAAGGAATCAGGGCCAGAAGGCAGATAAATTTCTATTGACAACATGCATGTGAACATTGTCTTGTACAGGACAAAATCAATGTGTTCTCTATTAGTATTTCTGATAATGCAAGTACAGAAACACATTTCTGTCATCTGCTAGCATGCATGCCATTTTTTTTCTCCCACCCCAACTGCTATCTTAGTATTTGAGAAAAACATGCTGCCTAATATATAATTATTGAGGACAGTTGATGCAAGATTCAAATCACAGTAGAATATCCTTCAAATGCTTATTAAATTCTTTCTTCCAGAAGTGGCTTAGAGTTTAGCCCTAACAATGTGTTGCCAAAAACATTTTGCTTGCCTTCTCACTAGTGATGTGCTAAATCACTTCTCTTCAATCACTGTATAAAAACATTCATTTAAGTCAGCACGAAGGTTTTCATTAATTTCAATAGCAACCTTAGAGCAACATTAATAGCAAGTGCAATAACACACTTCTTGTACCAGCATTGCAAGATGCATAACATGAATTTTGAATCTTACCCAAGAAAAGGGGAAAAAAAAGCATGTTTCTGTCAGATAAAGTCATTTTACTTCTGTATCATTTTGTTTTGTTTTGCTTTGTGTTTCCCCCCAGCAACATGGACTCATGGAACCACAATGCCACAGTACCTGTCACGGCCTGCTGGTCATCCACCATTAACTTTAAACCTTTTCCTCGCCGCACCACACGCACTGTGTGCCACTCATTATCATTGAGGTTATAGCCAGCAAAAAGGGTTTCTGGGCCTTTGCCTGTAGGACATGCCAAACAGTCATTATGCAATCTTTAAAGCAGTTTACATGTGAACCTCACAGAGAAAGAGAGAAACAGAGAGACTGGCTGGGCAAATGTTAAAACTCACCAAAAGTCACATCAAGCAAGAAAATTACCAAGTATAAGCAAAACACAAAGCTACTATATACTCCATGCTATATAACTACTATATTAAAACACTTCTAATGTCTATTTAACTATGTAAACACATTGTGTATGCACCAGGTTTTCATAAATAGGCACAGTCAACATGGATTTAATTATTCACTTTTCAATCTCATACAGGCCTTTAAAAAATAGGATTACTGAGCCAAAAGGACTTAAAGTATGGATTTACAAGACTGGATTTTTGCTCCTTTATTAAAAATAATTTGGTAGAAAATACAAAGTGGTAACTGTGTGCATGTATTATATTTTTCTTAATCTATGTCAACCTGTTTAGCTTCTGTTTATTAGGACTTCTCAGAACATCATCTATTACCTGATCTAGATGACTTGCTAATATTCAGATCCAGTACCTTCTGCTGTTAGCAGATCCTCAATCCATGCCTTCATTTTTCATTTCCTGGATATGGGTTTTTTTAGGTTTTTTTTTTTTAAATCTGCTACTTCTCAGCAGTACAGCAAACACTTTTTATGCAAATTTCGTATATAGCACAATGTACTTGTGACAACCAAAGTATTCACAAACCCTGGATAAAGGATACCTTTAATGCCCAGGAAAAGATTTCTCATAAGAAAAGGATTATGGAACTCTGACTTGCACTGTTGACCAAGAAGTGAAAGAGAGAAAGAAAACCCTGACTTTGTACTGTCATTGACACAAATAGATGATAGATCAAGTGCTGCACAAATAGATCAAAACCCATGCGGTGACTGTCCAAAAGGCAAAGCTAATTTGCAATAAACAAATTACATTCTTATAAAACAGAGACCTCCCAAGCCTGTTTTTCAGTTTCTGTGGCAGAATAAATGCTGCTGATAACTTAAAGTTGTCAATTAAATTCTGGACTCCTCTGTGTAAAAGAGAAACAGAGCTCTTGCAGCTGGTCCAGAGGAGGCTACAAAGATGATCAAGGGACCGGAGCATATCTCTGATGAGGAAAGGATGGAGGACTGGGTCTGCTCAGCCTTGAGAAGAGATGACTGAGAGGGAACCTCATCAGTGTCTATGAGCATCTACAGGGAGGGACCAGAGGATGGACCAGGCTCTGCTCGGTGGTGCAGTGGGACAAGGGGCAACAAGCAGGAACTGAGGCACAGGAAGTTCCACCTGAACATTAGGAAGAAGTTCCTTACTGTGACAGAGCACTGGAACAGGTTACCCAGGTAGGCTGTGGATATCCCCCCTCCATGGGGATATTCAAGAACTATCTGGACACATTCCTGTGCCATGTGCTCCAGGATGAAACTGCTTGAGCTGGGAGTTTGGATCAGATGTCCCATTGTGGTTATTTCCAGCATGACCCATCCTGTGATTCTGTACAAGAGACACATTATAAAATAACTTCTGACACAGAAACACTAGGGTTACCCTGAATCAGACCATTACCTCCACTGTGCCCTTCCAGATGACTCTATCCCATGTGTCAGTCTTGCTCTGAAAGGGACATGCAGCTAGCTCTGCAACTCTCCCACTTTTCTCTTGGGATTCTATTCCATCCAGCACAGGCTAACTGTGATGGGTAAGATCTGTTAATAAAATCAAAGCCTAAAATCAAAGCCTCTCTGACTTCAGAACTACACAGAAGGAAAAGGACACTAAGATCTTGATGTAGCTGTTTAGCATATTGGACAGTTTTCATCTCAGATATTTTCCATCTTCTGTCAGCATTTTTTAAAATTGCTGCTGGTTTATTGCCCTGATTTTATATGCAAACTTTGCTATTTCGGGCATGCCAAAGGGATCTCCAGGAACAAAAATGCAAAGCAAAGGCAGTGAGAGTCTCATAATACTGTTTTTCTGAGTCTGTGTTGACACCAAGCTAGGAAAGGTGTTCAAACCCAGCAGAAGATGATGACCGGGGTCAACTACATGAATCATTCTGTTCCTTAAATGTTTGCTTTCTTTGACAAGAGAAAAACCAGTTTTGCATAAAGCTTAAGTGGATAATATTCTCTTTGAATGTGCTGGTATAGATGCAGTGACTAAAACCTTAAGCAATCTATTTTAGGCACTTCAATGGAAGCAATTCTACCTAGATTTGGAGAAAACAGATGGATTTTTTTTTAAAAAAAAAGCTGAAATAACATGAGCAAAATCTTAGTGAGAGTCATTAAGCCTGCCTAGGCATACACCATTTAATAATATTGTAAACATATTCCTACTTATTTGTTAGTCCAACCTTTTTTTTTTTTAAAATTTTTAAAGTAGCTGAACCACTTAGTCTCCATTATCTTGCTTCATATCTCTTAAAGACCTAAAAGCATATGCAATTTTAATTTACTCTCACATTAACAACCCTCTGTAGTGTCTCTCTCGTGTAAAGGTGCCTCAGTGTATGTTATTATCAAATCCAACTTGGCTGCTCACATTTACAGGCAAATCTATCTATCCTATTTTAATGGCTGGGGACTTGCAAACTCTTCCTGTTGTAAAATTAAATGTGTGTTTTCTTATGCATCAGTCTATTTTAATTGCAAGAGTACTCAGAGTAAAAAAATCAGGTCAGAACTCCATGAAATCTGCCTGTTCCCACTGCACGCAATCCGAGAGAGGATTAAGGGGATCCCTGGTCAAAGGGCTTTGAAAAGGACAAACCTTGGTATGACACACCATGGGAGCAGTGCACTGAAAAGAGTCCTGGCCATGGACAAACTATCCACTTGCATGGAAAAGAGACCTTTCTTTCCTGAGGTTGATCTCTAACAGAGAAAAAGAGCTTTTGATTTGTCAGAGAGGGTACAAGAAACTACAAAATAGCAAAGCCCAGTGCCCAGGGATTGTGTATCTGCCTGTCCCATCATGCTGCTTCTCTGCAAAGTAGGACAGCTTTCCATGGCAGCTGAAGAGGGAGATAAGAAAGGATGGATGCTCACCATTCCTGTGCTAATGCAGTGCTTGGGCTGACTTCCTGGCCAAGAACACGCTTTCACACAGAAAAGCAGCAAATATGACTGTGAGCAGAGTATTTAGGAAAAAATTGTCTAAATGCCTAAACACAAAACCATGTAGGAATCCATTGATACCACAAGACTACCAGAACTGCAGAAGAAAACTCTTAACATACCTTATTAAATGTCAATGGTCTACCTGAAACATAGTTCATATTAGTACTTTCCTCACTAACTTTCAAATATATTGACCTAGAATTAATTTCACTATCGTATTGAGATCATACAGAGTATTCTTCTGCCCTGGTTATAGTTCTTATGGTGAATCGACTATAAATTTATATCTGCTAAATCATTGGCTCTCCAGTCTTGTTCTGACTTTACACTGATCTGACTCCACTTCACTTAAATCACACCAGCAGGAAGTGCTCTTAAATAAGTGCATATAAATAAGAATTGGCATACTTCCCCCTCTTTTTTTTTTTTTTTTGTAAAGGGGCGAGGGGTGTTCTGGGCTTTAAAAAAAAAAGTTCTATATCTCCCACAAGAAGAAAAGCAAGAGCCCCAATTAAAAGAAAGTGTGTATATATATAATATTTTGTTTTACATGGACTGATACTATTTTTCCAAATTTATGTCTCTCCACTCCTATTTCCCATCCTGTCCTTCCCCTGGAACTCATGTGTCTCTTTCCAGACAGGACATAGTTGTTTTACTTCACACACTCAGCCAGCACTGGCTCACTTTCTGAGCTACTGATTCTCTCAGATACTAAAACCTTAATCATAAACCTTTTCTTTCTGAGTCAAGATGCAAACTGGAAAAAAAAAATCCACTATCTCCTCTTGCTTAAGTATGACATTTATTATCAACGTCTGTGTTTAGCCCTTTTCCTATTTTAAAGGCTTAAATAACTACCAGATTTTATGCATCCATAGAGAAAATGGATAATATCAAATAAAAGATGCACTGTCACTTTTATGGCTACCACAGTTTGCTCAGAGTCCATCATGCCAGTAAAATTTCCACATCCATTTAAAAGCAGATAATTGCTTGTACAAACACCTTTTTACAAAGCAAAATGCAGACTGTGCAGTCAGTCGATACAGGTACAAATCTTGATGGTGCAATTCATTATGAGCTAAGAGATATAAAGCCCCAAACTTTCTCACTTATATGTTTACCTTGGCATCCAAAGCTGAGCTTATTTTCCTATCAGCACCTCAGCTGGAACTTAACAGCCCTTTCAAAGCTAAAGGATAAAAGTATGAACCTCCCAAAAGAAAAAAAACAAAATCCCATTTCCAGCACACTGAATATTCTAAATTTTCTCTGGAGATTCCTATTCTCTTTACTACCTTGTGAGGAGCTTATTCAGCCTAACTCAAGTGCTGAAGGTTTGCTGAATTCCAACAAGTCAGTCAATTAACTTTAACATGCACAACTTTTCCTCTTATAGATATCTATCCTGTGGTACTTTACTTTCAACCAACTACCTGAACTGATCTGATGATTTTGAAAGAAGATACTAGCTCTTGCATTGTACCAAAACATGTTCAAAATGAGTTGTCTGAATTTGTTTCTCATAATGCAATCCACCACTACTACTAAGGCATGCACCAAAATGCTCGGAGCATTCAATTCTGCCATCAAAATAGATATGAAATATAGAAAGAGGCACTATAAACAGAGAGGAGAGAGAGACTGGGAGGTTCAGTGAATGCTATAATAACCAGTGGAACCCAGGCAATTCACTACTATTTATTTATTAGTCAGCAAAATGAAGATCAGTGTTTTCAGCCTGGTGTGCTAATAGAAAACTGTGCATACTACAGCTATCAGCAACAAGACAAAAAAGACTTTTGGACAAGAAGACAAAACCCTGGGATCTATTTAGTTAATAGAGAAAGTTACTTAAGGTCAGGGTTGTTGAGATTTCAGCTAAAATAAATATTTTAGGATTCAGCTTGCTATGTACAGACAGCTGTGTGGCTCTAAGAGAAACCTCAGAGTGTCATTGTAAATACCTGGTGCACAACAAGAGAACTCTGTGCCATCTCAGTTATCCTGCTTCCAGAGTAAATTTAGCATGCCTCTAATCCAGACTTCTGTTCCAGCACTCAGCCAGACTCACAGTTACTGTGCAAACCTCAAGAGGCCTCTGCACTTCCAGGCTGCAGCACAAAAGGTTCAGGAGAGACTCCTCCAGAGCAAGACACAGAAACATAAGACATACAGGGTAAAGGCATCTTAACCTTCACCGTCCTTTCTATGGCTGGCTGCAGGAACATTGCTGGTCTTCCAAAACACTCATTAGCACAGCTGAGCTTAAAAAGTCAATTAATACAGTGAATCAACTGTATTTTAAATGACTGTGCTGGTATCATACCAAAATTCCTTTGGCTAAATGTGCTTCTTGCCAACAGAAAAGTTACATTGCCTTTTAAAAATCAGAAATGTGTATCAGGTTATCATTTACAGCTAATTGATAGGTAAACTTGAAAAAAAAATCTAATTGCAAGTCAAATAAATTTTGTCCATTGTATTTTCTCCCCAGCAGACTCATATGGAAAATTCCACAGGAATAGCACATTCACTGAATTGTACCAAGAAAAACATATCAATCTTGCATAGCTTGATCCAAATGCTTCAGCCCACAATAGTTTTATTATAGCCAAAATTGCTTTTGGCAATTTGGGTAATGTATTGGCAGTTAAGAATATTTTTATCCTTTTTTTTTTTTAAATAAAATTTGACATTTCAGAAATTAAAATGAAGGAGATTGGAGCTGCTAATATCATTCATCAGCCTTCATTCCAGCTGTACAAGAGATTTGCTCCTATTCCTTAGAGTAAGAGGAATATAATATTAAATATTTCCATCTAGGCATATCTGTATTTCTTATACAGAAATGTAGAAAGCTAAACAAGACAATTTTTTCGCTTCCTCTACATGGCCAAACTACAAACAGACTGCATTTAATATTGATCTAGTTCACTAGCAAGGAGAAACAGCATACACACTGAATTCATGGGGGAAGAAAAATCCATGGAAAGATATAAAAACAGCCAATCCAGGAATCAAGCACCATATCCAGTTCTGAGGGCACAGCGTTTTCATTTTCTGGTTCTTTTCTCTCTTTTCTCTACATTTGCTTCCCTGACTATGGTCAGAGTTGCTGTGCATTTTCCCCCTCCCAGCTTTGTCTTTCTTTTGGAAACTGTTTAATTTAGCGTGCAATATCACACATACTCATCCATTTATCTTCTTTTAAGCTGTTAGATATTCACTGTGACACAGCTGATGTCTAAACAGAACCAGTGGATCCAGGTGGGAAGGCAGAACACAGGCAGATCTATTGGACTAAATTAAATCTAAGGGTTCTGCCAAGGAAGGTGCTGCTGATGAGCCACTGTCTTGTGAAAGTCTGTTCTCTACAAATAGGACCAGTACTCAATTTCAGCAAGATGGAGAAAGAAAGAAAAACCTCAGAAAGCATTAAACTTTAGAGTTGCAAGTCCTGGCTCTAGACTTCCCTGCCAGACCAAAGGATATGTAGAAGACAGACATATGCTCTCAAAAGTGTGCCTTGCTGGTCAGTAATGGGTCTGTTAATTGGAACTGTATTTCCTGAAAATAAAGGGTTTTGAAGTTGCAATTACAACTCTCTGTGAACTGAGAGCACATAAGAAGATAAAACTGATCTTGTTACTGCATTATGACCCATCTTAGAGACATCTCTCAATGTATAACTTAAAACATTTATGGCTTAAAATCAGTTGCATTTTAATTTAGTTTTGTAACTCATCTATCTAAGCAAGTGAAACACAAACAGCCCTTAGGACATGTAATTTTCCTTTTCTTTGGAAATAATGAAAGAAAAGTATCTTTTAAAAGCAGCTAAACCCAAAAGTCAGCTAGATCCCTCTATTTTTAACAAGAGTGCAATTTCTCTTTCATACTGCTCTCTGAGGATCGTGACTATCAGAAAATGAGCTCAAGGTACTAAACGTTGTTTGAATCTACCCCAAGGCCCTGAACTAAAGCAAAGTCAATGAGCATGAAAAAATATGGTTGTTGCTTTGTCAGCTCAATGCTGAATGCTCTGAGACACATTTTCAGAAAGCATGGTGAAGCTGACAATTCACTTTGCTGGAGGTGAGCTGAGCGTGAACTTTCAACACCTTGCAGTCCTATGCTAATTTAAAGAAAACTGGAGTGCAAGTTTATTTACTTTGTATTTACTGCAGGTAAAGAAATGTGCACTTGCAAAGACTGTGCAGCTTTACAATCACACTGTAAGGTCATATCCTTCCTTGGATCAGGCTAAATTTTTTAAAGTGCACTCAAGACTTATCAGTGTGAACTGGCAGTCAGCAGATTCACTTCCACAAACTATTTGTGTGGCTTTAGTAAATCTTAATTTGTTTTCACATTAACTTGACATGGCTGCTATATTGAAAAATTCCACACATTTTAAGTTGAATATATTTGAGCATTTTGTTTTAAGTCAAACTTAACACAAACACTTTCAAGTCAATACCTTTGACTTCATTCTACCTAAGCTACTGCTGTACATTAGGAAAGCAGCTATTTCACAAGTCTTCTATCCCATTTGATAACTGAGTTTATTATTTTTAAAATATCATCCACCATATTGCATGAAAAAGAAAATGGGAAATTTTAATCCCTTTAAAAGACTAAAATTCTCCCATGCAGGATTTTTGCATTACACTGAGCTCTCTAAACATGAAAGCTTGTTTCAATGGAAAATTCTTTTTAGGTCTTATTTAACAAAAACTTTGTAAAACTGCTGGAGAAAAGAGCGACTAATTCATCTGGAGTTATTAGTACTTTTCCCCCCTCTATAAAAAGAATAGGATTGAAAATCATGAAAACTAACGTGGGAACTCTTATGTAAACTAGTACTAAAACTATCATTGATCTCCAATTTTAAGCAATAATGAAATTCAACTTTTTAAAAAGTAAATATTCATTGTTCAGATGTTACTTTAATGGCAGCCAGAATTTTTAATATTCATTATTTCTGTATAAATTCAGAGTTTTATCAAAACTACTGATTTGTGAGATGTGGCTTCAAGTAGGGAAAACAGCAATCCTAAAACAAATTGAAGTTAAGTTTCTCCTTTCCCAAGGAGGATTTGATTTTTACCTCAGCAGATTCATTATTCTGGTCTTGACTACCAAACCAAAAGACCCAAACCTTAAAAAACATGGAGACAGAAATGTACATTTCTTGTCATGGATTTCTAGGAGCAGCAAGAACATTCCTCTAAGTTTTCAAAGGAATGGACTGTGCTACACCTGATAATCTCCTTTTCCTTAGACATCATCTCTACAAGTTACTGCTCAAATAAGATGCCCTCAGCTTCCAGGGCAATTTTGCTGCCTCCTCTGAGCCAAAGAGATCTCTAGGAGTTCTGGCTTGGAAGAAGGATTTCACAATAAAACGGCTATCTGAATAACTTTTATAATCTGGACCTTAATCCATGTCATTCAGCTGATAAACAAAAAACCAAAAAAGACTGGGAGACAAAGGTGCTCCAGGTAACAGATGCAGCAGGTCTCCAAGTGTACCCTTAGGAGCCTGAAGAACCTCTGCTACTTCTTTCCACTCACGCCCAGTGAAGTAAAAATAACCTAACTTACAGGAATCTTTGTAGAAAAACTAGGCACACGTTTGAATTTTTTTTTCCACTGAGAGAATTAGAATATTTGTTGTACATTGGCTAGATCATGTGACAACAGGAAAAAAAAAAAAAAAAGAAAGAGCTTTGCCACATTTGCCTTTCTGAAACTGATATTGACTGTGCCCATTTATATCAAAACCATGGCTGTCAAAACTCATTACATTTTAAAATATATGTAAGCACAACTTAAGTATGCTTATACATAATTTACCTTTTTATAGAAAGGAATTATCTTTATGTTTACTTAAATTAACATAACAGAAGAAAAAACATTTAAGTATTTCCTTTTACCCTTATATCTTGCACAATGTTCTTAAGAATAAGCAGATTGGAAACTAGCTGGCATAGAAAGGAAGAGAATTTGGACTGTGACTTTATTTCAAGAATAGGCTCCTCTTAATTTACAGGTGTCTTCATCCCAAAAACAGTTGTTATAAAATAGTTACAACTAAATCTCACACTCATATCCTTTATTTGTTTTGATTTTTTTCTTGTAATTTAAAAGCTGAATTATAACATTTTGCCTAATTAAGAATAATGAGAATAATATTTAGAGGTTTATTATTATCAATTATTTAACTCTTTTAAAATATTTTTATAATAATCATGGATCAAAAGGCACAATTTCTTGACACTGCTTATTCTTGGATACTTCTAGGCAGACAGGAGTCAAGGAAGGAGGACTAAAATAGACATTTCAGATTGTTTTCAGAAATCACAAATGGATGAATACAAAAGTTGATCCCTACTCTATGATCAGCCTCCACTGACTTTGATGGGTGTATTCTTGCAGGAGTAGAAAAGCATAGCTTTAGTACATGGAATTGTTTCTAACATTGAGAGAATCTCTTCAGTGCTCTTGTACCATTTATCGTCTCTTTAGGATGTGCTCAGCATCAGCAAGTGACAATTTTTTATTTCACAAAACAAGTAAGCTTCTTGACACAAGTGCCTGCTTGCACTTTCTTAAGGTGTGCTCTATATCTTGATTTATGCATTTTTAGGGAATCAAGAATCCGTGTTGCTGACTTTCAGAGGTAGTGCTGCTCTTATTCACAGCCAATTAGCTCATCAGCTGGGTTCCTAAGTGTCTTGTATCATGCCAGTGACGGTGGCAGCTGTCTCCTGCTAGCTGAAGATGTGAGAATGCTTCTTCCCTCCAGAGCAAACGGTGTGGTCCTTTTCTCCCAGGAGACAGCAGACTTGTTTTCAAGCTGCTGAAACGTTACACAGCAAAAACTGCAGTGACAGTTCAAAGTATACCAGAAACCAAAACAAAAATTCAGCAGGCCATTTTCTCCAATATTCAACAATTGTGTTAAATTTTGGTAAAACTGTAACTCCTTAGACGGCAGTGAGCATGATTGCTATTTTTCACTTCTGATTCAATTTCCACAAGTCATATATAAACAGTTCATGGCATGTAAGTGAAAGACGGAATTATTGACTTACCTATTTGAGCTTTCTTTTCCAGACAGATTTTACTACTAGTGAGAAATGCCTTAACGTGCTGAGACAGAGAGGAACTTTTAACTAATGAAATTTTATTTCTACATACATGCACTTCACTCCCTGGAGGAAAATCTCACAGAATAGAAAATGAATGAGAAATAATACCAAAGAATTAGCATAAGCTACATGAATCACAGCTCCCTTTTTCCTTTAATTGATTTTTCTCATTCCATGTCTTGGTCTTCATCTTGTGTCTTGTTGCTTCAAGACTGCCTAGACAAATAACTGCTGAAGAATTCCTTGCACACCTCCCAAAGGGGACTGCATCTCAGAAAGCCAACTTTATCTTGATGTCTCAGCTCAACAGAGCAATATCTCCTTTGCAGTGACTTGTCTGATGGATTGAGGCCTAGAAATCAGCTGGAAGGGAGCATAAGTTAACCTCTTGACACGTCATCCAAAAAAGTAATGTGCTTGGATGGAAATTTCAACAGCTACCTGAATATAATTCATTAAAGTTATTGTCAAGAAGAGATAATAAGGAAGCAGTTATGTGGTTCCAGTAATAAGCTACTGAGTGCTTAAAATGTTATGATAGATGTTTCATGCATTTTAATAGACATAAATGCAAAATGTGCTAGATACAGAGTAAGTGATTTTAATACAAGTAACTGCTCATCAGTGACATTCACTGGGTAGATGTTTTTAATGTTATCACCTCTTCAAAAAAAGCACACTGAAAAGTGAATTACTGTTCTCATAACATTAATGAAGAATAATGTTGTAGCTGAGGGCTTGCTAGGCTCCTTCATCAAGACTGAACTTATGAAATGATGCCTTGCTGCAGAGGAGTGAAGCAAGGATAAATGAGGCACCTTTCTGAAACAGCCAGGGAGCCATTAGTAAAACTATTGCATACTTACACAAAGGGTTTTGCAGATGCAGTAAAGGAGGGACCATCAAAATGCCACAGATAACTCAAAAACCAGATTCTGTGAACTTCTATAGGCAAATAGGTAGACAACTCAATTTCTACATATGCTACATATGAAAGGGACAGAAGCTCTATGCCCATGTGCTGTTCTCTACTCTCTATAATCAGACTTCACTGATCTTAGTGCTGAAAGAGTAACATTCCTTACCAGGGATTTATTCCAGACTTCCAGCAGAACAAATATAGAAATGTATCAAAATAATTTTGATTTATGCAAAATTTTGGTTTGCCACCCTTGTCATTTTTTGCTTTCTTTCTTTGATTGAAGAAGAGGGAGCCAAACATTCCCTAAGCAGCTTGGCTCTCCTCTTCACACAAAGCTGAGAAATAGGATCAGGTCTGACTCTCACTGAAATTAGTTGCACTTTTTTTGATCATTTAGAAGTAGTATCTATTAATATGAGAGGGACAGACAGAAACTTGGCAATTCCCCTCAACATATGCCAGACCTGCTGCAATGCTCACTGGCTGTGCCAGGCAGAACCAGACACTCCATTCCAATTTCACTCTCTTTGACTCTGTGTTTCCCTTTTCTCTTATTTCCTACCAAAATGCATGTGATTAAAAAAAATCACAAACACTTATTCTATGAGTTCCTTACAAGTGTATATTAGGACAGAATGACAGCTGTGAGCATGTGTTGTGCTGATCAGAAAAGCAGTATCCACCTGCAGAGAGATGGCAATTTGGCTGGTTTTCCTTGAGAAGTTCTTGAGATAACACAGCACCACTGAATTACTACGGTTTTATTTTTGTAAAAAGACCTATTCACTTAGTTAATGGATTTAAATGATTTCTGAACAAAACTATTAATGATTTTAGTATCTTTTAACACAGATTTTTTTTTTTGGGAAAAAAAAAAACCAACTAATTTTCCATTCCCTGAAAATGTCTTTAGACTGTAGTGCTATAATAGAAAGACTGGAGTGTTTCTCCATAGAATTTTAATTTATGAGCACTTCTAAATGTTTTCTGCACATATTAATAAATATTCCTCTCAAGACCATTATATCTTAGAAACAGAGGGTCCTAAGAAGCAAAGGCAGAACAAGGAAATAAAGATGTTTTGACATGCAGTCTGATAGTATTTTTAATCTGTGTATAAATTTAGAAACATCATCAACTCACCAATGCTGAGTTATTGTAATTTTTTCTTAATACTAAATTTCTACTAATTTCTTAACAATGAATTTCTTTTTCAAGGAGCTACAGACCAAAATTGCTGGCCAGAAAGCTTGTATTACTAAGTAAAAAAAAAAAAAATCACAATGCCTAGTGAATATAAAAGCGCCATCTTAAATAATGGCTTACCCTAATTTGACTTGATTTGTCACTTAATCAAGAAGGTTTTTTGAGAAATTGTTGAAATATGGGCTTGTGTCATCTGCTGCCATCTGTGTCTTAACACTCTAATTTTCATGCAATCTGATTATAAAGTTTAGAATGACTGTATACAACCCAGTTGATGATAGATTTATATATTTTTTTCAGCCTAATGTTTCTGTGAGTCTGTGATTACTTTCACTAGCAATTTCCTGTTGCTCTCAATACAGGACATAAACTAGTGATGAAATAATTAGGGAAAGAAGTTGCAAATGAAGCTGGGAAATGGCACATAAGACCAGCTAGTTCAGCACTGTTCTTTCAAGAGCAGCACAGAAAAGCAGAACTGCTCTGTAGTAATTACTACTCTAATACAGTCCCAGCTTCCAGTAATGGGCATGTTTGGGACTTCTGGAGCTGCAGAAACAGCCTTATCTCAGAAAGTCCTTGATGTATTTCCATTTCATTTAAAAAATCAATTTATTAACCTCCTGCTGCTTCTTATGGCTGTATAATCATATATTTAGAAAAATACAATAATATTTTCTCAGGTATTTTTTTTCCTAGCATGCCTAGCTGCCCCATGTAGGAAAGCTAATCCATACTTGTAATGCTCCCTGCTGCAGTGACCTGTGTTTTCCCCATTTAGGTCAATCATGAGGAAGAGGAACTGAACACACATGGAGCATTCAGGAAGGGTGATAAACCATGACTGCACAATAGCACAATGCTGCTTTCTCTTCTGGTCTTACCTCCTCTCTCCACAGCTACTCCCATCCACCGGGATTTCTGGTCACTTCTGAGCACTGAACTGTTTTACAAGAGATATTTACCATGGCTGCACAATTTCTTCAGCTCAGTGCTACCACACTCCATTGCTGCGCTGGCATAATTAAGGTGACTTTTTTCCAGCATAAATTACTTTTGTGTATTGCTGTTTAATTCCACCTATCACTTAACCAGTCATTCAGCATTTTGGAGTCCCTCAGAAAATCCTCAAGTGCAGCATTTCATTTGATTTTCTTAAATAAACCCATTGCATTTGCAAATAATATCATCTCAGTGTTCATCTTCAATCACTCATGAATGTGACAGCAGAGATTCCTGTGAGAACAGGTGGGAGCAGAGCTTTACTGTGGAATGGCAGCCAGTGCAGCCCAGCTCACTAATATGAATGACATTACATTAGCTTTTATATATATCCTTTTCTAAAAGAAAATATTATTCAGTTCCTTTGCTATTACTGATTAGAACAGGATTCCTTATTATCCCTGCAAGATTTGACTGTAACACCCACTTTCTGTCATGGAAAAAAATTGTGAGGATAATTTAAATCACCAGTCCTGAAATGTGATTAAGTCATCTTGCTTCTCAAAAGCTAAAGGAAGAAAACATGAAAGTAAAATAAGGGAAATTTAGAACCTGCTATACATGAAAAACTTACTTTCAAGTGCTTCTTCCCATTAAAATATTTAAAAGGCCTAGTCTACTTCTTCTGAAAAGTCCTTTTATGAAAGATTTGCTAGGACCAGTATGAGCTAGACACACATAGCTCCCTTGCATATAAATCAGGATTTATTAATTCAAGACAGCCTATTCTTACAGATCCAGCACATCCTGGAGGCTGCTTTGTCCCTGCTGGTAACATGAGAGGCGACATGCTTGCAGCAATCTCTGCTTTCCTACCCTCCAAGAGCCCTCTTGTCATGTTCAGTGGTTCAGAGGATCTCCTGCTCCCTGCTCCCCTTCCAGAGCTCACTCTGAAGGATCAGAAGGAACAACATCAGGACACTTCAGGCTGTTCCCTTGGGCTTTGCTTGTGAAACTTGGGCAGCATTCCAGAGCTCAGAGCCCATTGACACATAACCCGGACTCAGATAGCCCCACATACCCACCAAACTGACAGCTATCTACATCTGGCATGGCAAAAATTGAAGTATACTGAAATATCACAAATGGAAAGTCTATTACCTCTCAGCAATCTTAAAGGAGTTTCTGAAAACATTCAAGTGGGAATGCTGCAAAAGTCTTTACCTGAATGTTAAACTAAAGATTTTTCACCACCAATTAGGGCAACTAATTTTCAAATTTACATAAATAGCCTTTTGTTTAAGCTTTTACTATTGCCATTGCAGAGCACACCCCTGTGCCTTGAGAAAGCCACAGTTATATTAATATTGTATGTTTGATTAGTGAGGACCCTGTTAAACCAGCTTTATCTTTAAAGTACCATGAGTAGAATGTGTGACTTAAAAAGACAAAAATAAGATGGATGAAAAGGGTGAAAAGACAGGAAAGAAGCATACACACAAAAAAGGAAAGCATCCGTTTTCTAGTAAGAGAACTTGAAATAATATTTTACTGACAGCCTGCCAGGAGACTATTGGCAATTTGCTCCTCTGTTATCTAAGGAAGAACAAACATAGATGAAATTTTATAAGGAACAAGTAGAATGTAGGCACAGAAATAAACTTTATTGCTGTCCTTCACGTAGGCTGAAAGCACTGATAGAGCAAAGTCCTCAGTCCCCAGCAGCCAACCCTGAAATCTTTGTCAGGGAGAAAGTAAATATCATAGATCCTTAAATGCTCAGCCAGGATATATAAAGCCTTTATTTTCACTTTAATGAAAGTTTGAACTTTTTTGCTGTTCATGTGATTGTCTCCCATGCCCCAGCTAAGCAGATTCAGGCAGGAACCTTCCCAGTAGCTTTGAAAAATTATATGTGCAAGATTCTTTTTAAGATTTCTTCATAATAAGCTATTTAATTCAAGTTTTCTTATTCTTTTTACTAGTTCAAGATTTCTTAACAAATACAACTGGATAAGGAGGGGGTAGAAATGGAAGCTTTTTAGATAACTTGAGCATTTCCCTGCAAAATTCCTGTGCTAACTAAAACACAGGCTTGAGATGAGAAATCAGTATATCACAAGACTGATTTTCTCAGTCACTCACTAAGTGAGAGAACTCATTTTTGGAAGCCCAATGTGCTTTCATTGTTTCCTTCTCAGAGCACTGCCTCAAGCCAAACTATATCCATGTGAAATTTCCCAAAAAGCCACAAAATAACATGGATTTCAGACCTTTATTATCTTATGTGAATGGCCCAAAAGCACAACATCCCCTTAGCTGGCATCTCCTCATACATATCCTCTTTGTGAGGCTCAATGGCTTTTCCTCATGACGAAACTCCCTAAAATTTCCTAGGTTCCACATCCAGCTTGTTTGATAAACCTAATTCAGAAGAGAATAATTGTGATGTGCATAACTGAAGGTGCACATGTTAACTCGGAACCATTTCCCAGCATTTCCCTTCAGTTGTCTGAAATATCACTTCCTTAATTGCTATAAATCAAGCATTCCACATCTTAAGAAGTATGTTTCTGCCTTTCTGCACATAACATGTACTTTTCCAGGATGTTGTTGCTTAGATGTCGGCCAGATTAATTCATTTTGGGATAGCATAAATCTGTGTTGCTGAAAAAAGCAATGCACTCTTTCTACTAGAGGTTGCTTTTCTACTGTCCCTGAAACATCCTGCCTCCCCCTCTTCCTGTTTTATTCTACAACAGGTGTCAGAAAGTTGCAGCAAGTCAAAATTAGCAATTTTTTTAGTGGATTGCTTTAGTCAAATTCATCACATAGACACTTGAACCTTTTGTGCTGGCAGCAAAGCAACGGACCATGTAAGAGCAGGACCAGCAGACAGGGAGACAGAAGAACACAGTTTTTAAAGCAAATGAGAGGGTTTTTTTTTTAGAAGCAGACAAAATTCTGCAACACAAAAAGCAAAGAATGGTATGCAAACTTTTGAAAAATGACCAGAAGTGGCCCTGCTGGTTCACTTTACTCTCCTACCATTCGAAAAACAGCCACTACTTTTCTCCAGAGCAGGTGAGCAAGCAGACTGCAGGAAGAGGTGAACGGCTTTGCAGTCACTGCCCCAGTGAGCCAATTAATGTGTTGGGCTCACAGGGTATAACCTGTGCAGCACCACTTCCTTCCACTCTATATTTTTGAGAGAAAGAGAAATTAGAAGCATCTCTCATAACTGGCTTCTGTGGCTGCACAGACGAAATTATGTGCTATCCCTTAATGACTTCATCCCTCCTGATTGTATTTATACAGGCAGGTTCTGTGGCTTCCAAACCTGAACTTTCTTCCCAAGCTGAGATGCTTTCAACCTTTGTTCCAAACATAGTGCCTGGAACAAGACAGGATGGTCTTAGTGCAGCTTCTGGACTGAGTACTGAGGACTGCAGTGAGAGTCTCTGAGTAAAGCAGCAGTTTTCCCATTTTTGCCATGCTGTCTATTGGCAGCTAGGAGATTGTAATCAGAATTTGACTGAATAGGACCAGGTATGTTTTCAGATTTGTTGCATAGCAGCAAATTCTGTTTTTCAGGAAATTATATGAAAAGGGGCCTTTAAACTCTTATTGCTGAATGAGAAGGAATCCAATGACTTCCTGTTCTAAATCTGCAAAGTATAGGCAAAGTTTTAAAGGAATTATTTATAATTATTTCAAACTTTGCGCTGCAAACAGAGGGAAGTTCCTGACTGAACTTGCAGAGAAAGTACCCTGCTGATTTGCCGCATGTCCTCCATGGTAAAACTCTTTTACATACTTTTGCCAGGCTGTCAGCCACACTTAATGAGGGAAAGATCAAAACTCATGCAATTCCAAAGCACTCTGTAAGAAAACAGGCCAAGTACAAAATCTTACATTTTGGGTGGAGCTACAAAATTTAATCGTTTTAATGATTTTCTGCTGCAAACAACAGCTAAAAAGAGAGCAAGTAATATATTCTAATAATTCTTTTCCCCATAGTAGGAAGCTAATAAATGGAAAAGTATTAATGATTTGCTTATCACAGAAGATTTAGGACTATCCATAAGAGTAGAGCTGAAGATTTTTGATTTTGCAATAAAATGCAGTTTTACAAGCAGTATTTTTCAAAAGTATAGTATAGTCTTTATGTAAGATTTTCTGCTGCTTAAAATTCATGCGCACATCAAGAATACGATGTAATTGAACACCATTGCTGGTTCTTTAATAGACACCATTCTCTTCTTATTTACCAATAATCTGACAAAGCTCCTCGTCATACCCTGGATTTGTAGGATACTTTGACAAGAAAGAAATGCTTCAGTAACAGATGTTTCCAAATAAAATAACTTAATCATCTTTAATGTGCACGTCTGCGGAATAGGAAAATTTTAAAAGGATGAGCACACAAAAGAAGGAAAAAAAGATTAAGGGCTATAGAGAAGAACAGAGAATTGAAATGGCATGAGAAAATAAAATGAGAGAACAATAAATTATATGGAGAATGAGTGAATAATTAGATAGACACAAGAACGAGGGGTGCATGTAAATACAACCACTGAAGGGGAACTTTGCTGGAAGAACAAACAGAAAACCTTCTAAACCCAGGAAAACCTTCCTAACCCAGGAAAACCTTCCTAATTTATAAGGGTGGACACCAAGACTGCAGACCTGGTTCACACATACCCTGGGGAATTGTGTACACATTTACTGCTACGGGACTCTCTGCTCCCTGACATCCTGCAATTCATAATCATTTCTCCTGACAGTCCTGCATGTGAGTATAACTGAATTCAGTGCCATTGCTCCATGAGTTATTGCCTGCAGAAGCAAAGATGTGTACTAGAAAACTGACCTAAATCTTCCCTGCACTGTGTGCCACAAGCTGAGCAATCTTTCACAGCACTATTAAAAAAATGTGTCCTGTATTTTTTCATTTTGAACAAAAGTATCAGACAGGGAAATGAGAGCCAGCTATTTACCAATTAACATTATTAGTGGTATAATGTACCAGTTAATAAAAAATCTCCCCATCAGTTCTACTTGGCTAACTCATATAAAAATAGAAAATTTATTTCCAGAAATGATAGCAATAAAATAATAATAATAAAGCACTCACAGCCCAAAAGATTAAATAATGTGTAAGACTGCAGATATCTGTGACAAAAGCATATTGAATATTAAAACCAGCAGCCTTTATAGCTACCTGGATTTTTCAGATACTAATATTTTGGAATAATTAAAACTGTAAAAAAAAAGGGGGAATTTAAGACAAGATCCTAGCCTTTAACGTTACAGCAATGAAAAATATGAAATTTTAGCACATCTGTTTTTGTTCACAAGTCATTCAGAAACTGTTACTGAACTGCAATGGAAATTTTATTGGGATGAAGTTCTGTCTTTAAGAAATACTAGGGAAAAATCCCATTCAATTCAATAGGATTCATGGCTATTTATAATTTATGCTTGATAGTTTGCAATGAAAGGGTAGCAATTACTTCCTTCATTGAAAGGAGAAATATTTTGGGGCTTTTATATATATATTTTTATATAATTTATTCTTTGGAAATTTTTAGGGATTAGTTTACCAATTCTGTGTGTAATGTAGAAGACGTCTACAGCTATTTAACTTATTTTTTACAGAACAATTAATGCCAAAAAATGCGGTTACATTCATATTACTTAAAACAACAGAGTTCACTGTAGTCTTATTTTTAAATGAGGTCATCACCTCTATGAGCACTAACATGGAAACCACAGCAGCTATTTATGTTCATCAAACAAGTTTCTTCCTTTCTCCTGGTGTCAGCCCCAGCACTGACCTACATGTACCTGCAATTTAAAAGGACCATTTAATTCACTGCCTGACAGACAATTTAATTTCGCAAGCTTGTAGCTCTGAAGAACACAATTAAGTTGTTTAAGGATGTACAAACCCAACCTTTTGGCAATAGTATTTTCTGACTGCCATGAGGCAGAATTTCTAGTGATGTACAGTTTTATGGGCATACCAGTCTTCTAGCCTAGCACAAAATATTTAGCGTGCCACAAATTGTTAATGAAACATAAGTTCAGTAGTGATCTGATATCTGATTAACATTTTAAAATTTTTTTTAAAAGTTCTGTCCTCCAAATAAGGAGGACAAATAAAAAAGTTCTGTCCTCCAAAATGCCACCTCTTCTGCAAGACAGGACATCAGCTAAAGGTGAAGGGATGACCATGTGTAGAAAAAGTTGCTGCCATAATCTTAGCTCTGTCAGCCAACACTTATTAATTTAATCTGCAGTGAGCAGAAGACAGGCTTCAGGAGAAAGTGAGAGGAGGAAGAAGTGCACTATTTTATCCCCTGGGTTTACAGTTCACAGCAGGAGAAGGTGTTTACAGTCTTTACATTCACGTTTTCCTTTTTCTTCTCTCAAGCCTGCTGATGTTCAGCTGAAGTTTTTGGATTTTTTTTTAATTGTCTCTCCAAATTCAAACCAGATACCTTCATCCTGACATTAACTCTTTTACTAGGCTAGTTATAACACATAACTCTCAGTCTCAGCACTGAGATTATATTAACAGAACTAATTTCTAAGTAACAGAAATAGGAAATGGAAAAAGGTTTTTCAAACATGAAAACCAGATTTACTATCAACCTAAAATCAGGACTGATACATATCCAGCTCTCAGCAGAAAGAAGAGCGGTGCTCAACTATCACAGTGTTTAGCAACTTAATACTCCAGATCTGGATGCTGTTGCTTTGAAACAAATCGTGTCCCACTAAACCTCATTGTATTTTCTAATAAGCATTTTTAAGGACTACTTAGACCAATAATTTTCAATAATCTAACAATTAGGATATAGAAATTGCTCGTGAAACATCTGGTTGCTGAAAATCTCCAGTGCAGACAAGAAAGCATTGTAGTACTTACCATACTGAAAGCTCACAAAACCCTGCTGAGTACACACGAGCACCACAGGGAGATGGAAATAATCACCCAAGTTCATTTATAACAACAAAAACACTATAAACAAACTGTAAAGAAAAATAACTTATAAGTATTTTATACCAAGGATATTTTGTAGAGAGGTTATGTTGCTTCTGTATGAGCCCAAGAATTTAAGTGCTAATCCAATCCAGTAGATACATTGCTCCTCTTTGCAATCCTCTAACTGGAAGCTTATTTGTGTTTGCAGATTCTCTTTTGATCCAAGCCTTGCTTAAAAACAAAACCTAGAAACCATTTAAATTTATCTTCAACACATTATTTAATCCAAAAGAGACTAAAAAATGAGAACACCTGTAATATTGTGGCTTCATTTCTGGGTGGTTTCCTTATGTTAGTAACTCTGTTTTCAGATGGATTTTCTGATTTTATTAAGGAAGTTAAGAAAAAAGCAATATTGCTTTTCCTAGGAAGAGAAGGAATTTACCAAAGGCAGGCAGCCTCATTACAGATCTGCCCCAAAAAGCTGCTTATCTTACACTTGTTTTTTCTAATTGAGATTTCATTAGTAGAAAACAATAGTGCCCTGTGGCAGACCAAGAAAATGTTTCTGAGATTTTTCATGATTTTATATATTTTATCAAGTTACAATTTTTTACTTTCTTATTATTTTCTTTTTAATATGAGGACAATATATTTATGCCTTGGTGATTACAAGCATTTCCGTTATTGTATTGAAGCCTCTCTGAATTTAAGAACAGGTTAAATTAAAGACTTGTCTCAGGAAATTTTTCTGCTTTTTAATTCCAATGCTGTATTTTTTTCTTGTAAAAATTATTAATTAAAAAATCTATTAGCAAATGACACATTAAGAATAAGTTCAGACTCTTGTTTTTCTTTATGGGTTATAAAACTATTAAGGAATGTTTTGTTAATATATTTTAACTCTTACCAACTACAAATTAAACCTGTGCAGTTTGTTGTTTAGCTTTTTTTTCTATTTTTGTAAAGCCAGTCCTCTGGCCTGCAAAACCTGTTAGGAAGGGAAACAGAAAAACAACCCAAAACTCAAATCTACCATACTTACTATCAATAATTTTGTTGACACCATTCAGGAATTCCATAGACTCAAAATAAAATCACAGTCCTTTTTCTCCTTTCAGAATATAGCCTCTTAATCCAAATAATATCAGAGAAGTTAAAATTTAGTCCATTCATCTGGCAAATGTTTCCCTCTGTTTCATAAACATGCATATCACAGAGAAAAATTGTTCAATTCAAGGATTTTTAACATAATTAGAGTGTAAAAAATCATCATAGAAATACAGTCATTCTCAGACTTAATAATGCCCTTATTGCAATGTATCACATTTCCATATATTGAAGATTTAGCAAAACCAAATTGTGCTATAACCAGCCAGTAAATACAGGTAATTTCCTAGAGGAATTGTAAACTAGAAATTTTTGTAGCAAAAACTATTGCATTCCAACAATCCAACTACAAGTTGAAGGCAAAATGTCAGGAAAATTAGAAGGAGGATGTGGGAGAATAAAGTGTAACAGCTTATCAGAAATGCTGGTTCAAAAATTCTATGGCCACTGTAAATATAAAATAGCCTATCTAGAATAACACAGTACTACAGGCACCATTTCCTCTAGGCTTGTTTACAACCTGTAGAACGCTTCCTTTTTAATATTCCAGTTAATATTATGTCCCATGTGAAGGACAAAAAGCAAGTGCTAAAATATATGATGACTTTTTACACAATGATAATTAATCATCACATTTCATTAATAAATTATCAAATGTTTGCAAGCTGTCCACAATCTTTGTCATTCTAGTTTGCATATTTTACAATGGTGGAATAACATTTTAAAAAGTTTGAATAGGCACTTACTGGAATTACAGTTAATCCTGATACAGTCTAGATGGGGAAGAATAGATGAAAAATGAAAATTTATCCTTCAAGGTAATAGCTGCAGACATCCAATAAAATCACAGTCCACCCTTCCGGGGACAGACACATGCAAATATGGCCACTCCATATCATCAGTCTTTACATACTGTTATAACCCAGATATACTGCGAGAAGTCTTTACCAATAGAAACGACAAATAGGGTAAAAATGGCCAATTTCAAACAAAGCTACATGGTGACAAATCTAAGTGAAAAGTCAGGATTAAAAGTCAAAGATGCTTAACTGAGGCAGGCTGCAACTTTCTCCCCATCTGTGAAAGAACAGGTAATTTCTCTCAGTGCAATTAGAAAGTGCTCCGTCACAATGGGTCATAGAGCAGGCCAGGCCACAATCAGACACCTTGGACAACTTGTGGATAGTATAACCTCAAAGGCTCATCTTCAGAAGCTAAGGACTGACACACAGAGCTCATCACCCAGGCCCAGAAATAAGGGGTTGTGGGTTTACATGTCCTTAATGTCTAGATTTTAGAAATGAACAGTGACTACTTGAAAGTTATATTAATGTAGAGAAAAATAAATCATGTATTAATAAACAGTAATTAGAGAACAAAGAGAATCCTTTCTATTTTAAGATTATTTTCTTGCCTGACTTAAAAAAAAAAAAAAAAAAAAAGAGAGAAATAATAAAAAAAGGGGTGTTGGAGGAAGAAACAATATTGTTAGGGCGTGGATTTATTTACTTTTTGTTGACTTTCATGAACTACAGAAGTAGGCAGAGGATGGTGTTTTTTACATAAAGTGATTAACCTGATTTGTGCATGATCCTCTCCTGGGCTACCTACATTCATTTATTAATTAAAAAAAACCAAACCAAAACAAAAACAAAAACCCAAACAAAACAACAACAAAAAAAAAACCAACAATAAAAAACACCAACCAAAAAAACCCCAAAAAACAAAAACAAACCCACAAAAAACAAACACCAAACCCTACACTATGCTACTTCATTTGTACAGCTACTCCTGGTTTACACCTTTGAGGAACATGTATACCATCAAACCTAGATTTTGTTTCCATATAGCTGAGTTTGCCATGTGTCGTCAACCGCATCAGAAAAGTGGTTGCAAACAGCCGAGGAGCAGCACCTGCACACCCCCTTTACAGAAAGCCTCAGAGCCTCCCGCCATGGCCTCCCTGCAGGAGGGGACAGGCAGGGAAGGGTCACCTGTGACACCCTTTGCTCCTCCTCCTCTTCCTCACCACTAAACACCAGGGCAGCATTTCTGTGAGCGACACTTGGATGAAGTGCAGGGTCAAGGTGGTTATTTTCTTACCCCTCAATCCCCACTGGTGCTTTCTAAATCTGTGACTAAAGCAAAAATACACTTCAATCCCTTTAAAAATAGGATCCCCCTGGAATGGGAATAGCTGCATAGGATGGGCATTTTCCTCCTGCTCTGTTTCAGGTCCTGACTTGGACTTATGCCACTTAAGCGTGGCAGAAGTGCTTTTATTTCTTTACTTACTGGTTTGGTTTTTTTTGAACTAGAAAGAATCATAACCATGACATTTTGTTCATCATATTTTAAACAAGAAAACCAATTTTTCTTTTTTTTTTCTTTCTGTAAAAGGGCTTGTGCCTCCTGTGTTCACAAGGCTGTTTGCTGAGGGCCGCAGTCTTTGGGCATTGAAGGGTTGTGTTATCGTTCGATACTACAAAAATACCAGTACAGAATTGTTTAAAAAGAGGAGATGGATTTAATATAGATTTGACACATAAAAAAAGGAGACCAAGAAATCAATCAGTGGGCATATCTAACTGCAACATTTTCAGTGTTAAAACCAGAAAGTCTTTGATATATTTGCATGTCATAGATTATTGGTGGAGGTAAAATTGAGCTGACCTACATATAATTTGTTTCTGCTTGCACATTGAAATTCTGGAATTACTATTCTGAAGAAATTGTGGAGGGAGACCAATCTTCCACAATTAAAAAAAAAAAACAATTAAACAAAAAAATTACCACTGATGAACTTGTCTTCTTTTTTTAGAATACACAACAGTACAAAAATATTGTGATGGGTAATGTTAAGACCAAATAAAGAACACAAAAATGCAAAAGAAAACAAAAATAACTTGTAACAATGGTCGTGTATTTGTGTACATATGCAAATGCCGGATTGATGTGTACTTAGATATCATCTCAGTTTACTTTTAATGTTAAAACAGGCTGTTTCATAAATGTTTGCAAGCAAAAAGAAAAATGTAAAGAAAATGTTAATTTCTTGGAGGAAAAGGTTGTTACCTAGGTTGACCGTTAGCTTAACTCGTCCTGCATCCAGCTCTAACCGAAGAGTATCTGCAGATTCCCTGGAAGTCGTCGCCATTAAAATACCATAAGCTCGCTGGGACCTGAACCTTAAAGAAACATCTTCTGCCTCTGTGTGCATCACAACAGGAAGCTGGATTTTCATAAACATACTTCCATCATAGCTTAAAATTGTTGCCTCTGGAAACACAAAGGAGAAAACCAGTTGTTAGTGCTCTGTCTACTGAAACTCCTTAAAGGTAAGATGGCAAATGTATATTCTTTATATATGTAGTAGAAAAACTACATATTACTTTTCATTATTATTATGGGGAGACACAAGGGAAGTCAGGTTTGGGGTTTTTGTTAGCGTTTGTTTTGATTTGTTTTAAGTGACATAATCTTGATGCTTTTTAAACAAACAAAATTGTTCTTTAATGACCCAGCCAGTCACATGTGAACCTTCAATGAAATCAGTAAAATCACCTGTAAGGCAATGCTTGAAAGACCAGGCCTGTACTGCTCAAATTAGGTCAAATCAGTAAAAGATATTTAGGTAATCTTAACAGCATAACAAAAGCCCATGCCAGTCATTCCCCTAGATAATCACCTTAGAATGCTTCATGTATAAAACTATTAGCATTGCCACAACCATGGGTTGCAATTGTCATACAGTGAGCAAAAATCCTCCTGAAATGCATGGCTGTCCCCAGCACAGTTTGGATGGGGCACAGATTGTTCCATGACTACAAAAACCATGGTATGAACTCAAAAATGCTAATATGAACACTATGAGAGCCTCAGCAAGAGGATTGAGACTGGAATTGGCATATTGAGGGTAACATCTTAAAACCCTCAAGACAAGCGAAGAACTGTCACTTTCAGACATTCCAGGAAACCCTCCTGGCCAGAGGCTCTGGCACAGAGCAGTCACAGTCTGTTAGACCCCAGAGCAACCAGTCACAAGCTTTCTTTTTCCAGCTTCCAGGCTGGTAACAAGAAAGGTAGCAAAGAGACTGCATTTCTGCTCACAGGGAGGCACTGCAGTTCCTAGAAAGCAAAGGAAACATTTCTGAAATGTATTAGTAAGTTCTTTTTGGCTGGACAATCAAACACTGTGGGCAGAGAACACCTATGAGAAGCTTCTCTACGCTTCAATTTGCTTTAGTGTAATGGAGGCACTTATCTAAAAGTTTATTGTGGTGTCAACGTGCAATAATATTTTCAATGACTAATACTACTGATACTATGTTAAAGTAAATATCACAACTGTGTTTGCCAAAATTGTTCCCAGAGCATATCTTGTATGCTGCTAAGGGCAGATAAGCTCTTCAAGACTTCCAGCCTACACAACCCACAGAAGGACAAAATGTTCCACTAACTCTGTGAGAGGCAAAATTGATAAATGATGTTTTCATTAAAACAATCAGAAAATGGCTTGGGTTAGGAGGAACCTTAAAGACCACCCCAGCTCCACCCATGTCCCCTGCCATGGGCAGGGACACTTCCCACTAGACCAGGCTGCTCCAAGCCCAGCCCAAGCTGGCCTTGAACATTTCCAGGGGTGGGACATCCACAGCTTCTCTGGGCAACCTTCTCTTGTGCAAAGAATTTTAAATTCCCCCAATACAAATTTGAAGAAAACGGTCTGATGGTGGGGAAAAAAAAATGGTTACTGAGACTGCTGTGAAAGTCCCTAGATGTAACAGGTTATAAGAATGCATGTACTGGTTTGATGATTTCTGACTATGCAGGTAATCATGTTTTCACCGTATTTTGAATCTAAAATTGTTCAGTGAAGTAGATTAAATATTTAACTTGCAACAATTTGGAAAGTGATTTCAAGTCAAAGAGTTTCCAGTGGAAGGTGATTTGCTTTTGATGATTTGGGGTTTTTATTTGTTAGTTTGGGGGTTAGCTTTTTGTGGTTTTCCTTGTTTATTTATTAGTTTTCTGGGGAAAATCATGAAGAGGAGCTTTCAATTCCTTCCTATATCTAGCTGTCTACTCTGTGCATAAAAATCTCCCAAGATTTTTATCAAGGTAAACATAATTTAGGTAGGGAATTACAGGAAAAACCCTAAAGTTACATACTAACACAACAGAAAATAAAAGATATTTTGAATTTTCTATAGAAATCCACCACATTAATAGTATCCAGTGTTTTCACATACAGAGTAAACCCAACATTCATCACTGCTAGAGTAAACCCAACATTCATCACTCCTAAAGCTCTCTTGCTAACAGATTATTTTAGGATAATGTAAAAAAGAGAGCTGTCAGAATCAGTGCTGCTACTTTTTGCCAACTTTCCTGACATTATTCAAGTTGGTTTTGTTTTTTTTTTTTTTTTTTTTTCTTTTTTTTTAAAATTGCAGAAAAAGGAGAGAAGGAACTTCATTGGAGACAATTTAATTGGGGATGGCCGGTGAGTAACACCATAATGAGCAGACCAATAGTGATTAGATACTTAATCCTCCAAAGCCATTCTGTGCCAGCATTTTGGGAACAGATGTTCCAAGAACAGACCAAAGATGCTGAACAGAAGATCAAATGACTTAAAAGCTCTGGGCAATGAGGAAGCCCCCTCATGTCAACCAGCTCCTTTTAATATGTCAATATGCCCTTTCCAAGGCATAGGCTTTCTAAATATGAAAATATATTTGGGGAGAGAAAAAGGAAAAGAAAAAACAAAACCCAACAAAACCCTTTCCAAAGTACAAAAAAGAAAAAAACCCCAACAACTAACCAAAAACCCAAAAAAAAAACCAAACCAAAAAACAAAACCAAACAAAAACAACCAAGCAAAACTAAAGCCAGAAACAAACAAACCAAAAATACAAAGGCAAATGTAAAACAAGAAACAAATAAAAACCAAACAAAACCAACCCCCAAAACTCCCAAATGACAAACAAAGCAGAACCAAGCACAAAACGGGCAGGAATGGATTACTAATTTGCAAGGCCTAGTCAGTAAGAAGGTGACCTGAATGACAAGAGGCACCAATTTCAAAAACCTTGAAGGAACAATTCAGTTAAAAATATGTATTTTTGCCAATTTTTTTTTGTTTTTGCTTTGGACCAACTAATTCCAAGAAGATGTCTCATCTTTACATGAAATTTACACTGCTAAATATTCTCACATAAGTGTTGGCAGAATGTCTTTTTTCTCTTGTTCAGCTTTCTCTTAATTATTAGATCAAAAGGTAATAGACTAAAAGTTTAGCTCAGGATGTGATATTCATTTAAAGAAAGAAGGGAAAGAGTAATAGCTTTACTACCACTTCACTGTTGGGATGATAGTGCTGAAAAGAAAAAACAGCAGAAAATCCTTATAAAATAATCACTGACAACTTGTTTTTTGGTGGCAGCAGACAAGTACATGCAGTGGAGTTACTAAGGAATACATGGCATTACATAGCACAGATATTTATATAAAAAGTGTTTTATACATTCATTCTTTGACAGTTTTATAAACCTGACAATTCAAACTTTTCCAGCTCCTGTGCTAAAAACCAGCTAAGCAAAACACACAAATGAACCAAACTCCAAAACAACCCCCACAGAAGAGTTCAGTTCCCTTCTCAATTTTTTTTTTTCTTCAATTTGTTTCTTATTAAAATCTTCATGGCTGGATAGTCTTCTTTTCTACATACACACACACACCACCTCAATTATCTCTGTGTCTAAAGCCAAGGATGCACAGATCAGTACTGACATGAGAAGAGATTCAGGACCTTAATTTCCACTTGAGCTGGAATTACCTAAATTGCTCAAGAGACTGAGGCACCAACTCTTCTGGAAACTTTCCTACATCTGCTCCTACCCTCAGAAATGCTCAACTGGATATTTTTAGAGTAAAGTAGAATTTCCTGAATAGATGCCATTCTTCAACTCACACCCTATTTAAATAAAACTGAAACAAGTATGGACTAGGCGTTTGGATTTCAGGCTTCTTTCGAATATGTTTTGAAGTCAAGTTTGAGTAGTTTTATAAAGATGATTCTTGGTGAGTACAAATGCCTATTGCACATAATTTAATAAACAAAATAGGATCTTGTTTCCTCTGGACCCCTTGTGGTGCCTGTGAAGTCCCGAAGAAAGAATTATTAATTTTTTTTTTCTCTTTTTCAGTTTCAGTATGTCTGCAATAATATGAGGACTGTATTGCATCCCACAGAGCCATTTTTAAAGCATGAAATCACCCTCTCTTGTCTGCTGTCACTAAACCCCACACAACCTTTGCCCAGAAATGACAGACTATACAGCCCAGAGTCATACCAGGATACATATGAGCAATCTGGATCATCAATAATCAAGTATTCAGATTTGCTCTCTGATCATTGTTTTATCTACCAGTGCAAGTAGAGCAACAATGTTGTGCCCTAAAAATGCTCCTGATAGATATGATTTTACTCCTAGAAATTGTGTGAGTGTTCAAATATATTGGATGCTACTGAGTCAAATTTGAACTTTTTGTTTTCTTCCCAGGTGTTTTGCGTTTTCTACATGGCATCTTCTTCAGTCCACCTGGGCCCAAAGCTGCAGCCTTGGAGATTTATTGGGAACATTTCCATCAATTTGATAGAAACAATACTCTATATGTGATTATTTACTGGATAATGTGTGAAGAGAAGCTGAAATTATTCCTCCCAATTCCTACACTGGTATTATTTCAGGGCTGAGGTCCTAAGCCACACTCTAAGTTTGTCACAACTTTAACACACAGGACCAATCAGTTAATTTAAGACAGTGATGGAATTAGTATAATATTTAGAACCCCTGATTCTTCATGCCATCTATCCTCATACCACCTCTATTCTTAATTTAAAATTTTAAAGCCTCCAGGTATAACACAAGGAATGAAAGCTGCATTTCTTTAATGTGTATATGTGTATGTAGGGGTCTGTGCATACACAATATAGACATCTACACACACTCTAAACAGATTTTTCTCTTCAGAAATGTCAACTTCATAACCTTTGTCTGCACGCTTACTTTTTCTTATCCCTGTTTGATGATTTTACTACTGATCCTGGCTATCCAGTCAAAGAATACACCTGCAAAAGGCTTTGCCAAGAAGCAGTCACCCACTCAGTGATCCACAAAGTAAGGGAGGACACCAAATTATATTGCTGTGACATCTGTCCATCCATCTGTTAGAGTTTTCAAAATCTACTAAAGCAAATCTACAAATTATGCTGGTTATTATTATTAACCTTACTGAAAATCAAGAATAAAATCAACTATTACTTGCAACAGGATAAAATGGATGTGGATATAAATGTATACGTGTGTTGTGCATGCATATATATATAATTTTAAGATTACACAAATTAAAATAGACCACAGTGGTGTTCCAGAAGTTTTGTGCACTAATGAGTTGAAATTATTTCAAGTTCTGAAATATCCATGTATGGATGTTAGCACTCCTATTTCAGGTGAATATGAAAAATAAAATTAAATGGAAATAAAAAGTAACTCCACACATTTTTTTAAAATTAAGACACCTTCATTACTTAATGCTAAATATTCTAGTTGTTTAATCTCCAGTATATTATTCTAAAGCTTTCTTAGTGAATCTGTATTGTTTGCTGAAATAAGTGTGCTCCCCTTTTATTTAAATCAGCTTGAACAGTTGTAAATGTGCTGCTTATACCACCAAATACAAAAGTTTATCAGTTCCTACACATGGGTAGTAGTTATAATAACTTTGTGTGGTAGGATGCTTTCAGCATCCCAAAAGCTATAATCTTATTAATGCATGACCACTTGGGATATGAATATTACTGAGAAGACATCTCCTTTCACTGTAGTTCCCTCTGGAGAGGGAAACCCAAGAGCAAGAAATTATCTCATAGTGCTGAAATGCCACACATCTTTCTGTTGGACAAGAACCAAATGTTGTTGTGGAGGTGCCAACACCACCACTCCAGTACCACCATTCCCACCAGGGGAATGCACTGGGACAATGAAGAATTAAGCTGGACAATACTTGAAAATAAGGCATGGGAAATAAAAGGCAAAGGCTTCTTTATAAAACATCACCACCTGTCCAATGAGAGTATGGGAAGTTGCTGTGATGAAGCCTGCTTTCAGTTCTTTGCAGATCTGCATGTGTTTATGTCTCTACGGTACATGTTTCCTGGCTCTTCCGTGGAAATAAAACGCAAACCCGGTTTTGGCTCGAGCCCCTGTGTAATAGGAGAGTTTGGCCACAGGGTGGTACACCAGCCATGTTTAACCGAGGGCTGCGGGGATGCATCAGGCAGCTCCGTTATCCCTCTGCCTCCACCGGGAAGAGCAGCCTGGAGAGCTCAGCGCAGCTGGCCGTGAGCCAGGGCATCAACAGCCAGAACGGGAGACAGAGAAGCCCCACTGAAGAACCTGAGAATCTACTTGCAAATGATGATAACATGATGATGATAATATATATGAAAATATAAATGATGATAAAATGATGATATAGTAGGTGTCCATACTACATAAATGCACATCTCTACTGACATACAACTTAAGACATTCATTGGGGGTTTTATTTCTCAATTTGCGATGAAACATTTTTGTTTCATCTGACGAACTCGAAAAATGAATCAAACTAGATGAAAAGAACTTACATTTTCAGTCAATAAACTTAAGGTTTAGATTTCAGGTTGAAGACAAGAAGAAAATACTGTGTCAGCTGTGAGATACTTACATTTTCAGTCAATATACTTAAGGTTTAGATTTCAGGTTGAAGACAAATCTGAAGAAAATACTGTGTCAGCTGTGAGACGAAAAAATACAACTCCTGGCATTGAAACACTTTCTATTCCAATAAGAATAAAAATAAAAACCTTAGATATTAAACAATAAAAATATCGAATATTTTTATCTCCTTGTGTGCTTTCATTGAATCTTTCATTAGCACACTGCAATTTTAAATAAATCACAGGGTTTTCTATCTATTAACTAACCTCAACATCTGACTTCCTTGCCACTATCCACCTTTTCAATTAAATAAATGGAGTTGGTAAATTTCACTGTTATCTTTTCTAGGTAAGAGGAGTACTCAGATTTTAGGTAACTTCAGTTTTCTTGGGTGCTTGTATCTTTTTCAAAAAGAGATAAGCAGAAATATTAACTTCTACTGACTCTTCTGCTTTGACTCATGAGTGAAATTCTGGCCATGGATTTAAGTGACACTGTGGAATTCAAAAGTAAATTTAATTATATAGGAATATATTGAAATAAATAGGCAGAGAACAAGACCTCATTTTGGAACTGGAAAGTGACAGTTTAGCTGATGCTTTAAGATTTAGACTTTATATTTTTCAAATCCTGTGCTGCATTAGTGCATAACTCTAAATTTCATATAAAGTGCTAACTACCCTTCACACTTTGGCCAGACAAAAAAATTCCTCTGGGCCTGGAACCAAAGGACACCCTCCAGTCTCAGGCCTGAAAAGCACAAACAGAAGTGAACTGCAGGGGTGCACACTGGGGGTATATGACTTCATGACCTGAAACAGCAATTAGAGGATTAACCCCTGATATGTACATGGACAAAACTTATATCTGTCTGAAAAACTTGTGACCATCATCCATCTTGGGTGTAGCTTCTGGAAGGCTTTTACCCTGCCCAAGGTGTATCTATTGAAGGCCTTTAACACGTACTCACTTTATTCTCTTAACTTTGGCTAGCCTCTGTTATAGATAGCCACTCCAAGGCATCATAGCAATGCAATAATATTTAAAATTGCTTTCACAAAGCTTTTTCAGAGCTCAGCAATGTATGATGAGACACAAAAGGAGGCATTTTCTAGGTGATATTCAGCAGTACTGACTCTCTGTCATAGCCACCTAATGCACCTTAGAGTCTCCCCTAAGATCTTTCCTCCAGAATTACTGCTTTGAGTCTAGAGCAGGGCTCTAGCTCACATCAAGAGAAATCAAGGATTCTTTCTTTGCCTCAGGACACTTAGTGGCAGTTTACCATTTTTAATCATTGTACAGGATTTTTTTTTTTTTTTTTTTATGGCTGTGGGGTTTTTTTTAATATATAAAAGTAGAAGTGCAGTCATGTCACAGAACCTACCTCTTTCGCACGATCTGCCAAGGTACCCCGTGCCAGAGCAATCACACACATATCTGTTCCACCCATCCCTGCACACACCATTGTTTTTACAGGGGTTGCTAAGGCAAGGCTTTGCAGTTTCTCTTGAGCATGAGGGTTTTACTCCAGCTGTACTTTGAATTTCAGCCATCTGTCGAATATCTTTGCTTTGACCATCAATAAATAAATCCCGAATGCAGCCAACGTATCCATAATTGAGGAGTGCTGTCCACACTTCTGTTGGGAAGACCAGGCCTGCTTTATTTTCTGGTAAGCCTCCAAGATACAAGTCGTCATCCAAGTCAAGGATTTCACTTTCCCCTGGTGCAGTGTATGGAGTACGTAACGTGTTCACAGATATCGTCCCTGGAAAGACAATTCAATGGGTGATTTGCAAGATATTTGATTTTGGTACTGCTTTTTTTACTCCATCATCTACATGACACATTAGCTCCTGGCAAACAGCTGGAAGTGAAGCAGAGGTATTTTACTCGTACAGCTATAGAATCACAGATACACTTCAGCATTTCAATTGCAGTGTAGTCAGGAAGTTAATGATCTAAAAATCCTTTATGCACAACATTGCATGAGCACAATATGAAAAGTAAGGGGATTTTATCTCCTAGGTACAGGAGTAATGCAGTTCATAGTTATTTTCAGAAATACCCTCTTTGTGCAGCAACAACAACAACATCTTCACTCCCTCATACGTATTTCAAAGCTTTAAGGCCAGGGTTGCATTGATAGGTTACAACCTGGGAGGCAAACCTGAGGGTTTGGTTTGGGCCCGAAGACACAGCACTTTAAAAGACTTGCACCATTTTCAGTGGGCTTTGGGTAAGACTTTTTTTCCTTTAAATGCAGAAGGAAAATGCTCTCATCAGCTGCCAGGCAGGCAATCATTAAGAAGGAAGTGATGTGGTCCTGGAGGGAAAATCAATGCCTCTGACACTTATCTCAAAATGTGTGCATGTTACGATGAGAGGGAGAGAAGATGCATACAGACCTTCAGGAAACCAGAAATATCTTTTCCATTTTAGTCTAAAAATTTTACAAACAAAATTGAACCTAAAATAGAGTTCTTTTTATGAAGTGTCTAAACAAAGAAAATGTAATCATCAGCAAAGAGCCTTTTTTTGGTGGTACTTTGTTTAAAATAATGAGGTATGGAACACCTACAATTTGAATAAGAAGAAAAACACATTTCGAAAATACAGTCACAGAGCATACTTATGCCAACCAATTTTAATTTTATTTCTAAGTAAAATCGCTTGGCAAAAAAAATCTTCATGTAGATCTTCACAGAAGTGATTCCTTATCGTTCTACGTGGGTACAAAAGCAAACAAAATATAAATCAAAATATTATACAGGTCACAAAACTAATGACCAGTCATATCATGCAAGACTGTTATCTGCTGGGTTTGACATTGAAAGTGTTTTAGTGGTGACAAGACACTGAAGAATTGCGTTCACCATGATGAATTTAGCACACATATATATACAAAGTGAATATGATTCACCATCTCCACTGTTAGCCTGAAACACATTCCAGAAGATAACACTGATTACCAAAAATGCTTCCACTGTGGTAGGAGTTGTGCATAAGAAGAAATTCACACTTTACACAGCATACGCACTAAAATGTGAGCTTTAAGCAAACAAAGGCAGGTCAGAAAAAGATCATTCTCGTACTTGGGTAGAGCCTAAAATTTAGGCTTCTCTTTTTTCTGTTCTTTTGTTGGTTCAGTAGGTTAACTTCAACAACATTGGCAGAATGAATATCTAAAAAATTTGGATCGTTAGTAAAAGCTGTTTGGGGTAAAGGTCTCAGGAAATCCAACTCCCATGCGAGACTTGAGACGTGGATTTTAGAAGGGGTGGATACCACAGTCTCCCTGCTATCAGAAGAGAACTAACAAGATAAAACAAAGGCTTGCATAGCATTTTTACATCTTTATAAGCATGTTTAAAGAGTGAGGATGTGGTCAGTTTTCCCTTTTATATTTTCTAAGAAATGTTTTCTGTGTCAGTTGAATAATCCCATAGATATAAAAGTGAACTTCCAAGAAAGTAAGTAAGAAATAGGCATGCTGAAAACAAGATACTTTTTCTTCCAAACTTCCATCTGTTTAAAAATGATAAGAGATTAGGGTTTGCTAACTCTAAAAATTTGTTGTTGCTTCTCAGCTTCTAGAAGCAGAACTTGGCACTCACATGGAATGCTTGCTATAGGTTTGATCTTAGGCATGCAAGCATAAACATTTTGAGATTTGATTAATCAGCTGAGTCAAACAAGGACACCTGTGAATGACCTGTCAAACCAAGAGAGACTTTTCAGAGAGCATCCTAGGGTATCAGGAAGGATGGCTAACAGCCAACAAATCTTTTTGTCTCTAAAAACATTAGAGACTGTAAATATAAATTGTACTTGTCCTCAGTGTTTTTTACTGCTATTGTTGCTTGCTGCCATCTGTTGATGCACAGGCTAATTTAGGAGCAAACACTCTAAACCCATGTTCAGGCAGCACCCACTTGTGCACCCACACACGTTAACTCAGCTGCAGCCTCCAACAGCAAGCTCCAACATGTGAACAGTGCTGCTTTCTGCTGGACAAAAACAGCCATATTTTCAACACATGAACAAAGAATCCCCAAAACTCTTTTTTCTATTAAAAAAAAAATCTATTATGTCTTGATTACCCTTCAGCTCACAGAAAAAGATAAATCTCTGCTAGTGTAGCTGCTACTCTGTGTTCCAAGTGGGAGCTTTGCAAGCACAGAAGGTGAATGATAAGGGAAACTGGTGACTGTGAGTTACAGTAAAGAGATAGATTGAAGCAGGAAATTTTTCTTCTCTGTATCATAAAGGATTACCCTGAAGTGAGCTTAAGTATTATTTTGAATAGATGTCAATAGCTTCTTAAAGACATGAACTTCTTACCTTCCCAGGTAAAAGACACGAAACCCCATAAAATACTCTGTGTGAGAAGTCCTCTGAAACTTTATCTGAAACCTTGCAATCATGGCATTTAATGACTATGGGTAGAAAAACATGACAGGCAATGACACAGCCATCACTGCTGATGATACTGATGATATGCAAATCACCTTTTATGTATCTCTGACAGGCAACAAACTTTACTCACTAATTGCTTTGTAAACACAGATGAAAAAAGGAAAATCCAAGTAAAATAAGGGAACAGAAAAATATTCCAAAATACAGCAAAAATTACAGAGCCTTTTAAGAATTCTACAACAAAATGCAGAACTCAAGTTCATAGAAAGTTTGCCTACAGAAAATAAACAGTGGTTCCATCAGCACCTTTGGATTCCCAGTGCAGCACTCAGAGCTGGGACAGAGGTGGTAGCACATGCTGTTTCATCTTGGTGAGGGTTTCTTTGTTCTTTTTTCGTTTGGTTTTTTTTTTTTTTTTTTTTTTTTTTTGGTTTGGGGGGGTTTTTTTGGGGTTTTTTTGTTTTGGTTTGTTTGGTTGGGTTTGTTTGTTTATCTGGTTTTTTTTTTTTTTTTTTCCGGGGGGGGGGGGTGTGGGTGAATTTTATTAATAGTTTTTAAAATTTATTTCAGGGGTTTGGGTTTGTTTGTTTTCCTGTGGTTTGTTAGTGTTTGATTAGGTTTTTTGGGTTTTTTTTAAAAGCCTGTTATCTTTCTTGAGGGAAACTTTCTGAGTTCCACAGAAAACGTCTCAAGCTGGATCTCCTAACAATGGGAGAGGCTGCCACAGAAATTGAGGACTGTGATGCACACATCCTTTCATAGACTTCAATTCTACTTTTTCTGGGAATTATAGGCAGATTAAAAGAAATTGCTTTGATGAATAACCAGTGTGCTCCAATCCATTCAGATGTTTCTGCTTATGAACATGAAGGGACATCACTTTCCATAGAGGAAGAAGGGGAAGCTAAGAGAGCATGCAAATGTCTTACATGGCCAGCAGAAAAAGGGTTAATAAATTTCCTTGTAGAGATACTAAAATGTCATTCTCAAGACAGAACTGTCATATTTTACAGGAGGAAAGAATGGGACATATCTTGTTTAACGAAATAACCTAGAGACAACAGATTTTATGACGAAGCAGCAGATTCAGAAGAGCACTGGGTGCTCAAGCGAGAGAAAACTATAACTTGAAATTGTAACATCTCTGGAGTAAGAGCCATCCTTAAACTTCCTTCTTTTCATAACAGCACTCAGAACCAAATAAGCAGTGATACCACTCCTTCGAAAAGAGCCATAATGTGTTCCAGGAAACAAGCAGCTTCCATTCAAAGTTTTTTAAGACTCAAAGTAGGGAATAATTTTAGTATTTCTATCACAATAAGAAAACAATGGAAGAAGGCTGACAGCATGTGATTTGTCCTGCTTGAAAGAAGTAAAAGGGAATGACAAAGACAAGAAGGTGTGGGGTGACTTATTTAGTCTGGGAATTCATGATCTAGCTTCAGATTCTAAAAACAAGATTCTGCAGCATTTCACCTGACAACACAGTGCAATTTAACATTCAGAAACTTCTTGCTGTATTGGAAAAGCAGATTGAGAAAAACTAATGAAGTTATGGTTTTCAGCAGGAATTATTGACTTAAAAGGATAACTGATTAGTGCGAAGTCCTTCAAAGGACGAGTCAACAATAAAAGTCAACAATAACACACATGTCAGCAAAAAGGGAAATATATTAGGGATTATAGAGAAGCCTATTGTGCCACTTGGCTGAGTGTTGGTTAAGTTTTATCTTGGATTCTGAGAAAGATGTAGATCAGCCAAGGAAGCTGCAGATCACTGAAAGAATCTTCGTTAAAATGCAATATAAACCCATCCTCCCACGTATGAAAACTATTAACATCTGTTGAAAAAGGAACACTTAAATCTGGCTGTTATTAAAAGGTTAAAAAGATGTGGGAAGCAATATGTAGAAGAGTACATGTGGAAAAAAAAAAAGAACCTGCAACAACACCACATGTAATAGACAACACAAAGCACTACTTACAGTGAGATGTTGATTATAGTTAAGCTCTTATTACATACTCCAGAAATAATTTCTAGAGTTCAAGCTGAAACTAACTTTAGTTCAAAATTTCAATGACTCAGCCCTTAAATGCTACCTGTGAATAGATGCTGATGCATTGTGCTTTATGCTGCCCTGCACAATTGGAGGTTGACAAGAAGAGTAAGTTCCCTCCCTGAATTCACTATGTAATGGTGGCTTCCAAAGGATGAATGGTGGTTTAGCAACAAAAAAAAAAAAAAAAAAAGTATGATTATCCTTGCATATGGCAAACAGTTTAACAAAATAATTAAAGAATACTTAACTCTCAGACAACAGTTTTAAACCTATTCCTACTGTGTTACAAGAAACACTGTGAGCAAAGACCTTTACAGCTGCTTCACGGTTGTTTTTTATTTAGTTTGGGATTGTGGGTTTTTTTCCTAATTCTTTTTTTCTGCAGAGTCTGCAGTACTGTTAAGAGCAGAACAGGCAAACATCTCCCTTAGGTATCACTTAATGAGCCTCTCCAATCATATTCATTATCTCAGCAATTTACTTTTTCCTAAAACTGTGCATAAGAAACAAAAATCACATTTCTAAATCTCGTCTCTTTCCTGATCAGTTAAATATGAAGATTTTAAGTGCAACTACTGCAACTGTTCTGATCTCTCTGCTTGCCTGACACGGCCTATTTTAGCTGCTTTTTGTGTGTGTGAAAAACATCTGCTTATTAAGAAACGTTGAAAAAACAGAGCATGGTATTAATTCCAAATACATCCTCTGTGTTAAAACACAATATAATAGCTGTGATAAGGACTGTGGCTGCATGCCCATGGCCAAGACAGGGCACATGAGAGGCAGCTATGAAGCTGTGGTCCTTCCCAGAAATTCAGGATGTACAGCTCAGGAGTACTGGGGGAAAACTCAGGACACAGCAGCTGGTAGCACTGCTGCACACCTAGCAAGAAGGATGGACCAGGGGAGAATAGGTTATGAATATTTCTTATGCCTAACCCTTAAATGTTAACTAAATATGGTCTCAGGAACTCTGGCCTGAGTGATCTTTTTTTAGGTGAGAAAGGACTCAGATTAAGTCCTACAGGAAACAGAATGGGATTCTAGGGTGAAAACAAGAATAACAGGTCAAAGCTTTCAGCAAAAGGAAATTAAAAGGCACCATATCTTCCCTCTTCCTTGTATCTTTCAAAATCTGAGTGGATAGACAGAATTACTAGTGAGTGGCACCTGGCTGATTACAATTTAAAAATGTGTTCAGATTCCTTGCACCTCCCTCTCCTCCACCACAGTCCCAGAGAAGCAAAGGCAAAGTCAATAGCTTAGAGTGGATGCTTGCTGCGACTGAGGGTGTGGAAGAGAGCAAAGAATGAGAAATAAATCTAGTACTTGCTGATCCAGCTAATATGAAAGTCAATGAAATTAGCAAAGCTCCTTGAGAAGTGTCACAACATTCTTCTATAGGAGAGAACCACTCTGCATTGGATTTGAATTCTAGGAGCAAAAGGTTGAAAGACACCAAACTTAATTTAAAGAAGAAAAGAATCACAGCTTATTTGAGCTACTTATTCATTAACAGAAGAATCTCTTCCTTTATGCTTGATAGCTAGGGAAATATGCTGTCAATGGCAACAAGAAAGTCTCAGAAAAGCCTTTTTTTTCTATACAAGGAATATTCATTCAGTTATATAAAAATTCTGAAGGAAAGCTAGTGAAAAGTAATCATATTCATGTGATTTTTAGTATGTTTGGTCTGGGCTAGAGAAAAGAAAACAAAAAACATCCCGAAATCGTAAAGTGAATTTTATTCATTATGGGTAAAACACACCAACAATGCATAACTTGACCATGATGTGGAGGGGGATGAAGTACTCAGGACAGTGAAGAAGTCACACAGCAAAGTCACTGCCCTGGACTTCAGGAGAGCAGACTTTGGCCTTTTCAAGGCACTGTTGAGGGGAGCCCAATGGGAAAGAGCCCTGGAGGGCAGAGGACCCAAGGATGCTGGCTGGTGTTCAAGGAACACTTTCTCCAAGGTCAGACACGATGAATCCCAGTGCAATGGGGCAAAATGCCAGCAGGCTTCCATGGATGGATAAGGAGCTGCTGAGCAAACTCAGAGCAAAAAAAAAAAAAAAAGAGCTTTCAGAAGGTAGAAACGAGGACAGGTGGCTTTGGTGAAATATAGTAAAATTGTCAGGGTGATGGGGATAATGTTAGGGATGCCAGGGCCCAGTCAGAATTGAGTGTGGCTCCCCCACTCCTTTTTACTATTTCTACTTCTCTCGATATCACATTTATTGTTACATAAAATTTGTGTTTTTCACTTTGGTGCACAGTCTCATTTTCACCTTAATTCAGGCAGGGGTATCTCTCTAATCATTTTAATAACCAGATCTTACCACCATTAAGACAAAAGCATTGCCAGTGTTATTGGTACTTCTCCTACCATTATTATTGTATGTTCTAGAATAACAGAAAAAATTTGATTCTATTTCAGATTGCAGTTAAAATTCAATTTGCCAGGCCTTAAGCCTGCAAATTTTTATTCAGTGTTCATGGTAATAGTTCAATGTCTCAGAGTTAATAGGTATTATGATTAGCTTTCAACAGTGCCAGGGGAGTTGCATAAATTTCACCTATCTTGGTCATAGGCAAATCATCAGACAGATTAATTTGATTATTTATAATTCTACTTAAAAAATAATAAGCAATCCTGATTCACCATGCCAGTTTTGCTTCCTGAAATTGCTCTTAATTCTTGCTGATGTCCATTAACAGTTTTAAAGAATTAAAGTTTGCCCTAAACTCTGTTAATGGCACCTGTGAGTCAAATGCTTTGTGAAGCAATGAAAGGGCAGAACTTATCTTCAAATGTAAACTATTGCTGTGCATTTTTTTCATTCCTTTGTAGATGCGTTGGCTTTGGATGTAAGAATAAACTTTGCTTTCAGCAGTCCCACAGGCATGATTATTACAGGATTTACTGCCTCATATGAATCACTGAAACAGCACTTAAGAAGAAAGTCTGAAATGAAAACTGTAGTATAAATAATATAACTGCTGGATGTTCAATTCCAGTTGAGGATTTTGAGAAGTTGTGTTCTGTTGTTCAGTTTGGCTTTTTTTTTCCTTTTTTTTTTTTTTTTTTGGTTGGGTTTTTTTTTTTTTTTTTTTGTAGGTTTTTTTAACCTTGAGAGATTAAATTAGCAACTGACATAATAAGAAAATAAGGAATAAGGTCTGTACCATTAGAACTTGAAACTATACTGCCCAGGAATCAAATAATTATTTTTCATAATCATAATGCAGGTGGATTTCAGCATGGATTTGACCAAAATCTTCAATTTAAACCAGCACCTAAGATTTGCTTTATCTGAAATAGGATTTGTGTGTAGTAAGACCTTAAATCATAAGATAATAACTTTTTTGGGGGTTAAGTTTCATAAAGAAATTATAAATGCAAGCTATGGAAAGGTAGTCACCAGAAGGAAGAAAGTGGGGGGAAATCGCACAAAATCCAAAAGAAGTGTAGTTAAATCTGTTAACACCCAATTTTAGAGCCTACATAAACTTCAGGCTGAATATTGATATTAATCAGAAAATCTTCAGGTCTGAATTACAGATTCATTACATTCCCTGCCCCCTTCCTCCCCAAATCCTGGCACGAAGTACAGTAAAGTCACTGTAGAGGAGAGCTGTCCTTAAATTGATGTATGTTGATTATTTGCTTAAGACAAGTTATATACTCCAGATGAGACTAGCTGATACACATTGATACACAATTTCACTGGATAAATGCACTTTAAGCCATATTACATTTCAGTAGCATGAGGAAGAGTTCATGAATTCTTTATTTTTACCACTTCTCAGTGAGATCACTTTTTGAGTAAACTACTCCAGAATATGAATCAAATGGATAGAATGAGGCAAGTCAATTATTTCCATTTCTGCTGACATGTGTTGCTTGTAATTTATTAGCATATCATTTAAGTACACTGAGATCTGCTGACATGATTGGAAGATCTGTATTGTTTCTGTGGGGCAGCTGCTCCCCGTGTTGGAGATTGTCAGTAATTGCTTTTTTGCTTTATTTCAACTCTTCAAACTTGCTACATCACCTATTTGACGTAAGCAAGCACAGAGAGAGATTACTGTTGGTTTTTCAAGCACACAACACACTTACTTGCAAGATTAAGTACTTGATGATCCAATAATGTAAATATAATATATTTTACTCAGCAAATTATTGTACTCTGGCACCTGAAAGTAATGACTTATAATTTCCTTATTTTTCAGATGATGCCCATCTCTAATTGTGGCAGCATCAATATGTCCCCAGTATTCTTCCAGATACAGCAGAAAAAGCTATTCTGAATGCAGACAAAAAGAACTTACCTGACCGCCCATCCCGCTGAAAATCCACGTGGTACCATTCACCATCATTCACCTTCTTCTGCAAGGCTTTTATTTTTATAGTACCTGATCCCATGTCTAATAGTAGGTAGAGGTGGCCATCAAGCATCTCAATAGCAAAAAAATCAACCTTCACCATCTGTGGATGTTTGGCATCTTTTTGGTGCCTTGGTTTCCCATGACTGAAAAGAATCAGGCCATTTGGCTCAGTTGTGCGAAAGTCAAATGATATTGAGCCTGTTTTCTTGGCATTCCACTTTGGCAGAGAGATGAAAGACTCTGGTGTTTCAAATGTGATTGGATCTAAGGTTGCAACATTCTCACATTTAAATGCTACAACCCCATGAATCTTCATTTTAGGATCCCCTTGCTTGGCAAGTCGAGACAGCTCCAACCTGACATCGTTATTTTTATATACAACCTGCAAAAAAAAAGCAGAGAAACGTGAGCATTCTGACCAAACAGATGCAATCTTGAACAGGCACATTATTTAGAGGATAATGGTGATGATATATGAATATGATAATTTACATACAAACAAGATGAAATTATTATTTTCATTGACTAATTATTTAATAATTGTTTTCATTAAACCAAACAAAGTTGCTCTAAAAATATCCCTGGAGTTAATTCCCACAATCTAAAAGAATCTACACATAATTTATACTATGAGTTGCAAATTAGCTTGTGTGGCCCTGATTACTTAAAAGCCTTTTTTGCACAGCCATTCTGCTATTATAAAGAAGCATTAGATTTCTTCTTCTACTAAACCCTTTGTCACTGTCTTAACACTTCTGTTCATGTACAGAAAATATAACCAAGGTCAGACACTTCATAATTTAACATCTTTTCAGTTTGTCCTTGGGGCTGAGGAGTAGTAACATTCATGGAATTCATGAGGCTATATAAGATAGGCAAACCAATATCATAACAGATCAAAACCAGGAAAACCTTTGAGCCTGTTCAATTTGATGAAAAAAAAACCCCCAACTTACGTATTTTTCCTGACTGAAGATTTTTCTAATAAAAATGAAAGACAATATTAGTTTTAAATCCAATTGACGTCTGCAGCAAATATTCTGGCTTCAAATCACGTTTTGGCTTGGTCCAAGAAGCCTGTCACGATGCAACCACTTCCCAGGGTTCTAATGTTTATTAGTGTTTTCTCAAATTGCTGCTCTTTGAGTCTTCCATAATACAAGAGCTGCTGAAATGAACTCCCCAATACCAAAGGCACACACAAGTGTTTTGTCAATACTTTTAATTGTGCAATAAATTACACACCCAAGCTAAAATACCACTGAAGTGCTGCATACAAAACCATAGCGACAGAAGCTAAAACTTTCTTCTCTGTTTCTAAGGTTAAGCCCTACATTAAAAAGCAATTTGGAGAAAAAGCAACAGCTCAGCAAAACCAAGCACTTTGTGCTGAGGCTTCTTCATCTACAGATCTGCACCATTCAGGGCTGGATCACATCTGGCCCTGATCCAGTGTTCCAACCATGCAGTGTAGTTTGGAGCTGTTCAGGGGACCCATCACTGGGACTTTACATCCCTGTTGGGGGTTAGAAAGTGCTTACTAAATACTTAGGATAGAGCTTCTGGATTAATTTCCTCCGAGATCTAGTTTGAATACATGTGAAGCCCACTCAGTAAGGGAAAGCACAGCAGATGAACTGCAGAGCTGTGCTACTGTTGGAAATAAAAGCATTAGCACTTACACAATCTAAGATGACATACTCCACCACAAGAGAATGTTGCTATTGAAAAATGATGTTTAAAGATAAAAGAAAAGGAAGTGATTGATAGAGTGACATTTTTCAATAAGAATTGTGTTCATTCCAATTATATCATTATCCACAATGCAAATTTCATCGTAAGACTTGTCAGAATTATTCTACTATAATAAAATGTATCCTAAAAGTTAATAAATAAGCCTATTCATTTTATTTCAGAATTGAATACAGGTAATGCTGTTCCCATAAGAGCTGTTTCTCCAAAGACAACAGATCAACCTCACTGTGGATTGCTGACAGCAGAAATGCTACTCTGCTAGAGACAGAGATGATGTGTTCTTCAACGGAAGACATTAGAAGTGAATAGCATTGGGCTAAACTGTAATATTAGATAGTAATGTTCCACATTCCCGTTTATCAAATACATCCACTACCCCTGAGATTTCACAGACTGTGTAAAGGAGTTTAGAACAATATTAGAGAATAAGAACATGCAAGCGACCCCCTATGGGGTGGCTTTCTCTCTAGGATGAGGAGGAAGAAGCCAGGAGCCTGGGAGGTTCCTTAGAGATACCTGGTCTCATGAAGCATAGACCATTTTCTGTGGCAAGGGGGATTTTGGATACCTCCTGCTTCATTTGAAAAAGTTACAGGGGCCACCTTTCTGGATTAGACCAAAATGAACTCAACATTGCCAGAGGATGCAATAAATAAAAAAGGAACAAATGGCCTCTTATTAGAACTAAATCTGCTTGGTGACAATAAAAGTAAATACAGCAACAAAGAACATGAGAAGATCTTAAATTGGCTGCTGAACAAGAGCAGGTTCCAGGACAAGGTGAATAAATGTACAAAGAGAATTTATTGTTTATGGACAAATCAAACTGTCCAACCTTAATGAAACTGATTAACTGAATGTTAAATTAGCAGTTGACAGATATGTTAAAAAACTCAGCAGACCAAAGGAAAGCTTGGTTTTCTTTGAAGTCTAAAACAGCTTACTATGATTTGAAGTCATTTGCTAACTCAAAAATAATAATTTCTAATAAATATGGTTTAAGAACATAATGGACAAAGGTTTTCTCAATAACTTGTCACCAGCTCTTTAATTAACTTAATATATAATGTATGAGGGAAATATTGTTAGAACAATTTAGTAACAGTGACAAATATTGTCAATTTTATGCCATCAATATTAAAACATTCTTGAACTCCCTAAATATTTTAAATGACAATTTTGTGCTTCCATATTCCACAATAAACTTTGTAGCTACTGAGAAGCAAATGACTGTGTTTTATTACATACTTTGTGGGGAAACTTGAATAAAGCCAATATCTATGATTTAGAGTGCATATGTTCTAAGTTTTAGAATGAGCTTATGTTCATTTACTCTTTCTAAATGGAAAATTTTGAACTGAATTATCATGGATAATTAGTAATAAAAGAGGACTATATGAACCATAACTGAAAAGACCTGTAAACTATTAACTGAACACAGCTTGCATTTGGTAGTCTGTTTCCTGGTGTTATGCTGAGATTCTTACCCCTCTCCCTTATCCATGAAAAATACACTCAGCCATCAGTGAAGCACAGCAAAAAGAGAAAAGCAGTACCTTCACAGAAATCAGTTGTCATTAAATTTTGGGAAAACTACTGAACAGTAAGGAATAATTCTGAGGCTAATATCTGCTTTATAACTCATGAAGGTACACGCTTCAGAAACAACAGCCCCTAGGGTACAAATAACTTACTGATTTATTTATTGATTTTGCCTTTTAATTTTTTTTTCTTTCTTCTGGGCACATAAGGACAAACATACTTTTAATAGGTCTTAGATTATCTGCTATTTCAATCTGAGGCACACAGCACACGACATTAACTCAGAACATTCTCCCTCCTTTAGAGGCAAGGATCCACAATTAGTCAAGTGAAGGGAATTTGCAAAGGAGAAATATTGGAGTCACAATCCCCTTCACTCCCACACAACCCACCAGTCACTATGCTGGCATCCACTGGGCTGGCCCTGGATTTTAGCTTGCTCTTGCACTCACTTTCATACCTGAGCAACAATCTAAGATTCCTGCACGTGAAACTGCCAGTCCTCAGGGAACTATATCATGCCATTAAGAGCACCTTGAATTTGTCTTGTGTTCACTCTGTTCTTTACTGCTAATATCAAGTAAGTTTCATGATGTCAGTCTTTAAAATATATAATTACCTCATTCTTGGAAACTGCAAAAGGTCATCTAAACTGCTGAGAAAAACAGAGCAGTTAGCAATTCCCCATATAATTTGCAACCAAGCTATCCAAAGTGAGGAATAAATTTATGTTCTAAGAGAGACAGGACAACATTTTGCAATCAAGATACAGGATTCCTTTGCTACCATCTAGGCCACACACTGGGTAACTTGCAATATCACAGAGCTGGATTTATTTGTTAAGACACAGCCTTAAGACAGCAATTATTACCTAAGCTCAGCACTCTCTTTAATGTTGTCTGTGATCATCTTGGAGCACAACCTAAATTAATTCATGCTTCTTAAAGATATATCATGTACAGGTTTTTTTGCAAGCTGGAGCACTATGCAATGAACTCCAGAAGAGTAAAGAGGTGTAAATCTATGAATGACCCTGAGAAAAGGTGAAAGAAAAAGAAGGAATTTGTACAACGAATGTATCTTAAATCTGTAACTGTTCAATTAGCAGTAATGTATAAGTTAAAAATTTTTTAAAAATTAAAAAAAAAAAAACCAGTAGAACTCTATCAGTTCTTTCTACTGACCCTATCCCATGAGATTTAGAATGATGAAAGTTGTGAAAGAATCCAGACTACAACACTTTTTTCAATTCAAAGTGCAGCCCTTCCCACATCAAATATTATGAATAAAGAAAAGGGATTATTACAAAATAATGCCTTACATATTTCAGAATACTGACCACCTCTGCCAACAATAGCTTTTCAATCTTTGTGATTTAAAATCCTTCAAATTATTATGAAGCATTTATCTCAAATTAATTTACATTCTTAAAACTAAAGATGATCCTCAAGAAGCTGATGACATCACCTGATTTGCAGCATCTAGGTTTCCTTGAGAACCAGAGGGGGAACCCAGGATTTCAGAGCACCTACCATTATGACCTTGCTCCAAAGAACTTGTCTATTTACTTAACTGGGAGATGAAGCAAAATACTTTTCTAAATGCAATTTGAATAAATGGATGAACCCCATATCAAAACCTGTTACAAATTGGATAATATATATTTTTGTTACCATAAAGCAGTACTTTTGTATTTTCATATTTCTGTGAAACCTGGATCACCTGGTGCATGTAATGGCAGTTAATTCTCCAAAATGGAAATTAATGTCACCCAAAATGGCTCAGGTAGGTGTTGCCAATGTACAGGTTTCCCCTGAAAAGTGGTGTCAGTAGGAGGGAACTTGCTGATGTCAGAAACTCTAACACGGGGATTTACAATAAGGGAAACCTGAGGCAATGTTTTCAGCTTGCTTTACTGGCCACTAGAATTTCCATGGTCACTGAGGACTGCACACAGCTTCACATTCCCCAGAAATGCATCTGCAAAACTGACCACTAACTGACCACTAGCACTTGCTGTATGGTTTTGAACTAATCTGGGAACATCAGCTTCTCACAGGAGGCTTGTAATTTCGTTAATATGCCTCCCTGCATTTTCAAGATACAAAATGAAAACATCAAGGAACACAGACTACAGACTATTTACACAAAACTTAAGGAGCCCAAGTTCAAATGTTTGCAATGGGGTGCATTTTTGAACACAATGTGAAAGCACACAACATTAATGACAACAGTATTAAAGCTTCTACATAACAAACCAGCTTTGTTTCCTAAACACAGAGAAGAAATTAAGGAGTATATTGAATGCTCCAAGGGTATAACTTATTCTTCCTCAAGTGAAATGGTTTTTGTTCTCCTGATTGTGCAAATGTGGGGGTGATGATGTATTTAGAAAAGGGGTCATTGAGCAGCAAAATAAAACCCAGGTATTTCTAGAGCCTTACTAAGTGGGAGGTAAGCCTAAGGACAACAGGATAGGGCTCCATGGTATGGATACATAAACACCTGGACAAAACAATAGCATGTGCATTTTGTTGCATTATTCTAGATCAATTAATATGGTCTGAGAAACTGCCCTGGAAGATTCAGCTCAAAAACCTTTTGACTTAATTGATCTAATAAACAAATAAACAATCACAAAAAAAAAAAAACAAAACAAAACAAAAAAAAAAAAAAAAACCAGAAAAGCACTACAGTGCAACAAATTCCTTGGAGTATATATGTATATATCTGGGAGTTTCACATTCTGCTGTTTCTTCTTCCTGTGTAGTCTGAGCATCCAAAACCATGGAGTGCAAACAGATCACACTTTTGCAAGGCAAATATTCATACAGTATGATTATATGCTTTGTTCTGCTTTCGGTTGCACTGTTTATAGTTTTATATATAACAAGCAGATTTTTTAAATCTGACATTCTCTCCACAGACTACTTTGCCCTAAGGTAGAAAGAAGAAAACCATTGTAATGACTCTTGTGTTAGGAGGTCAGGACCAGTAATCCAGGGATTCTAGTTTTATATATAACAAGCAGATTTTTTTAAATCTGACATTCTCTCCACAGACTACTTTGCCCTAAGGTAGAAAGAAGAAAACCATTGTAATGACTCTTGTGTTAGGAGGTTTAACCTGACCTGTGTTAGGAGGTCAGGTTAAACCCAAATCCAGGGATTTGGGTTTAACCTGCACCTAAATGCCTCACAGAGAACTTAATTTCTCCTTGCTTCTCTATAAATTGGTTACATCATCTTCTTACAGGACAGCAGCTTGCTTGAAGACTGAAGCTGACATTATCAGCACAAAATCTAGTGAAGCTTCATCCAAAATCAGACTCATTTACACACACATTTCCTACAGGGTGTCAATTCCCCGTTTTCTTTTTAAGGAAAACAGGTATGATATAGTGCTCACTTTCTAGTCTGCAACTACAGAGTTTAGAGCTCTAGAGTTTTATCATTCAGATAAAAAACCATCAAAGTGCACCCATTCTGTTCAAAAGCTGCACAAAATAAAAGCTGACCTTGAGCAATCTACATCTCAGGGTGAACACAAAAGCATAGCATCCTATGCCCTGGATGCTTGCCCTAATACACTTGGCAAGTGTTTTAATACCACACTACATGGCTAACTAAAGACAACAAATTTGTGATGTTTGTTGTTTCTGCAACTAAGCAACCTGGACGTTTTCTGCACTCCCCTTCCTTAAAATAACAGGATATATTGCACATCAGGCACTTGGAAAACTTCTGTTTACACAAAGCAGGCATACTTAATGTTCACAAACTTATACTCTTTAAACTGCTAATTATCTTATCCCTGTAAATTCTAGGAAGGAAAATGGGCACCAAAAAAAGGCTAAAATTACTATAACCATAGGGAATGTCACTATTACTTCAATAGCACACCTGTACTTCTACTGTAGATTGAAAATCATCACTCTCCTACCCTCAAATGATGTAAAAAGAATGGGGAGGAAAAACAAAAAATCAAACCAAACCAGGAAAACACAAACCCAAAAGAACTCCCACAACTCGGTACAAAGCAGGTATATTAATTACTCTAAAGCAACAAAAAAGGTGTTAATGGATATATACACCTGTAGAAACAAAACCAGTACTGACAGAAACAAAGTTATAGGTATACTGTGAGTCAATTTAGATTCCCTGTGCAGTACGGGCAAAGTCACCTCAGTTCAGTGCATGTCTCCTATCTGCAGAATTAATACAGTCATGACAGCTCATCTTCCAGGCCAACTAGTCTTTTCTGCTGGAGTTTTGAATGTGGATCCCAGAGCTGCTTGTTTCTTTTCTCACCTCCTTTGACCTCCTGAATAGAGACGTTTTAAGGGGATGCCAGAAAATGCCTTTTTATGTCCCGAGTTACTGGAATATTGTTTAACATGATATATTGGCAGAACTTAGGAAAAAAGAAAATCAACAATTTTTTTTTTCTAATAACATTGATAATGGGATTGTTATGTTTTTCACCCTGCTGTGGACACAAGTCTTTTGAAGATCTTTTTTCCCCTCTTCAATAGACTATTTTGCTATTCTTTGTATGTCCTGCTGTCTGCTGCCAGACTGCTAAATGTTTCTGACTGTGGTTGCTATGCTTTCTGTTTGTAAGAAATTAGTTCAAGTTTCCTTTCCTTTTTTTTTTCTTTTTGGCTTCCCATGGCAAGGACCCATAGACATTTCTTGGCAACAGCTAAGTTGCAGAGTTTAGAGACAAGTTGGTTCCACAAAAGCTCCATTGGCTCTTCAGTAAAGATAAAGCCTTTGCCAAGTCATAAGCCATGAAATAAAAACAAGAAAAGCAGGAACCACCAAAAGGAAAACAAAATGTATTATTTAAGGCAAAAGCAGCTTTGCATTAATATACTGTATGAAGTCTAACAAATTATATGCTACCTCCAATGACAGTTTGGGAAAAGGAAAGGGCTACAGGAGACTCAGTTGTCATGCTGGATTTCAGTTTTTTCCTTTTCTTTCACAGTGCAGTAAGAGTTAACACAGAATAATTCTGCAGCAAAGTCAGAAATGTGCTGGTTTTCTTCTTTCTCCATTAACCATTCTTACTCAAGATCAAGTAAAAGAACTCTTTAAGGACTACAAGAAAGAGGGGCTGTAAAGCAGAACACCATCATTACCATTTGTAGGGTTCAAGAATTATTTCTTTAACATAATGTTCATTATATGCTAGAAATTACCTATCCTTAGCACTTAAAGCTTTAAATTCAAGGTCATAAAATACAGAAGCAAATAAAGGAAAAACAAAAAGATCATCTATATGCAAAAATTAATGTTCTAAGGAAGAGCTCAACTCAAAGTGCATTTGAAGGCAACATGACAGATATACATAAAATATGAGTTACCTTTCATTAGGGCAGGAGTAATTTTAGTTAAAAATGGAAGCTGTCACAAAAAGAGAAAAATAATGAACCTTCAATTAAAATCTAAAATGAGCTCAACACAATCCAAGTAGGGGAGGTCAGGGATCTGAACATGAACACAAACTTGTTAAAAAATGCAGATACCAACACACCTAACCCTGAACACCTGAAATATTTGAACAAATATTTTTTTCCATATTACATATGATTGAAGACATAGGAAAATAACTGTAGGCTTCAAATGAAATCCAGAATGTCAATTCTACATATACTTTAGTGAAATGAGGGGGGGTTTATTCCACCCCTCACTGGATTTCCTTCCTTTTTCCTCTCCTCCATGTTTTTTAGTAGCTGCCAACTTATGAGTCTTAATTTCGTTGTTTCTCCAGAGTAATAAACACCCAGCTAGCTTTTTCTTCCACTTCTCTCTCACCTGTATAGGTTACTCCAGCTGAATAGCTGGCTCTTGACTCTGGGTGTTTTTAGCTGCTCTCTGGTTTGGACTCGTCCCCCTTTCCCAATTCCTGGTTTCAAAGACCTTTCTGTTCCATTGAGGGGAAAAGGGCCCTCTTTTATGAACTTTTGGCCAGCCTCCATTTAGAAACCTCACTCCCTCTCAGCTGTGTTGGCTGACTATTGGCTGAGTGAAGCTGGATACCAGTTGATAAGCTGTAGAAACTTTGCTTCTCCCATTCTGAGAGCCAGCACAGTTCTTCTCCCTTAGCTTAACAGCTCTGTGATTTTGTGTGATATTAATTTAGCAATAATTTATGCAGTTGTCAGCTAAATTCTGCTATACCAAGATAGGCTAAGTAGTTCAAAAAAAAAAAAAAAAGAAAATCAAATTCCCATCCAAATTAACTATACTGGGCACCTTCCTGGAAGACATCCAGGAAAATCCTTCCCTACCTTCACCTGCAATTTCTTTTGAATCCTTACAATCCTTTAACATATTATTTTAGCTTTCCAGTACTGCAACACGAGCAACTCATCACATCAGTGTTTTGCAGCCATCTTTGCCTTTTCAGACACCTATGACAAGTGGAAGACAAGTTTTCTGTGGCACTTGTGCATTCAAGGTTATTACTGTAACTGCAAGACAAAGGCATCCAACCACCACGTTATTCAGAGGCAGCTTTTCCCTCCCCAGTGCTCCAAGACAAAAAGGTACAGCTGGAGGCTGCTGCCACTTCTTTCCTTTGCACTCTGTTCTGTGCCCATGTTCCTCTTCTGAACAGCCTCTATTTTCTGAAGTGGCAAGTGAAGAAGCAGCTCTCATGCAGAGTAGCAAGAGGAAAAGCAGGGCTCTTCCAGCATCAAAAAACCTGACCTGTATAGCCCCAATGTGTGTAGCTAAAAGCATTTAGAGATTTTCAAGAAAATAATTAAGAAATGGCATATTTCTAAGACATTGCTTTTCTATTTAAAGCCATCTCTAACTGAACTCTACCTGTGGGTCAGCTTCATGTTAATAAATTTTATTGAGGTTATTGTTGTCCTCCAAAATAGGCTGGTTGAACCAATTAAAGTTAATTACCACTGTGCTGATAAGGAAGAGGGATGTGTTATTTGATTTTCAAGACATGCCATCTCATTGCAGTGTAAGAATGCAAGAGAGCACAGTTAAGCGTGGTGTTTAAAGGGTCTGATTCCCTTGATGACCTCCAAGCCTGAGACTCTGGGGCCAGCTTAATGTTAAAGGAGTTGCAGACAATACAATTTACCTTTGGTTTAGTACTGAGTGAGAGGTCCTCGACCTCAAGCCAAATAAATTCCTTCTGAGAGATAATCAGAAAAAAAAAACATATAATACTTCAACAGTGTTCATCTAAGAACATTCCAGCTTTCCATACAAAAGCAGCTTTCCATAAAAAAGGAACTGCCAACAAGTACCTTTACACAAGTTATTGCAAGTTGTTGCAATTTAACACAATTTTAAGCTTTTAAAAGTATATTTTGCAAAATATTTTTGATTACGTAAATGTGTCTGTCAAAATAAACACTCCTCACAGCGTTCTGGGCTTTTTAAAGAGCTGTGAAGAGAACTGAGTCTTAGTAAAGGGTAGATGGTGGAATTAAGCATTTATCACTTCCCTATGTCTTTGGATACATCAATTGAGTGTCTCAGCAATGTTCTGTCATTTGTTTTCATTATTTTTTGATTTTTTTTTTCCATTTCAAATAAACATTTCAGCTTGAAGCTACTTTAAATATAAAATATATTTCCAAATGTTCTCAAATATCCTTCAGAAAAGTGGGAGGAAAATAGGTTTTTCCTTGGACAGTGTCAGGCAAAAATTATTTTCTGTTTTCCCTAAAATACTTTCTTGGGACTGCACTGGCATATACTGAATTATACATATATAAAAAAAAAAACAATAAAGGATATACATGAAACCTAAATAAAGAACTAAGGTAGCCACATCTATGGTAGTAACAATTGCTTGTATTTATCTCAGTACAGCTCCACTTCACAACAAAATACAAGATTATGCAAAGAGTTGCAGCATTCATTTTCTTTGGAAAAGTTTGACAAAATTACTTTCAAGACTCTGCTCTCTCTAGTGGGGCTGAAGTGACTTGTACTGTTTAATAATTGTGAGAAAGCATCCTATTTAAAGGTTAGATCAGGATTATTTAGCAAGCAGTTGATGCCGTCTAATAAAAACTTCAGTTCAGGAGTAGATAAGAGATAAGAAGGCAAAACGCAGAGCAGTCATGGTTACTGTACCCACAAGCAAAAAAGCATTTACCTTTCAAACAGAAAATAAGCAAGCAGTCTCATTCTGACTGAAAAACAGATTTGAATGCAATATTTAGTAAGCATGAATAAAAATTATGTGAAAAAACACTTACATAAGGTATTAAACCCGGTATAGACCAGGATATGAGACTAAATCCTGCTGTGTGATGTCAGCAGAAACAGGGAGGGCTCACTCTGTCTGCCTGGGCTGGAGTCAAACCCAGGGCATCAAGGAGCCTTTGGAAGCGTTTGGCTTTCACAAAGACAAAAAATACCAAGAGGATAACAGTAGGCAGGTTGCTCTCAGAAATTGTAATGTTAATAATTTGGTCTTGTGAAACCTGGCCCCTAGCTGAGTATGGCAATACACTTTGAAAGTACAAGTTAAGTAACTCAAATTCCTAGCAGCCTTTGATATTAATAATCTGACTCAACAGATACAGCAGTCTCAAGGCATGATTTTTGCTGTAATTCACATTATTTCTAAATCTGTCTCATAGAAATGACAAACTTGACAAGTCTTATGCTTTCTAACAACTTCCTCTGAGCCTGTACAAAAAGGAAGGTTGGCATACTGATTAATGTGATTTATTTTGACTTGGAGTATTTGCTCTTATCCATTACTTACATAAGTTTGGCATTTACTTCATAGCTGAACTGGAAATTGCAAAACAGTACCTTTTTCATCTCTAGTATTGGCAGAATGAATCGTATCAAATATTACTACCCCTAAACTTGGACCAATTTCCAAAACATCTTAATGTACCATACCTTTTTCATTTATATCTTTGGTCAGACAGAAGGAAAAAAAAAAAGTGCTCCTGCTCATCTCTGTTATATTTATTTAGCTGAAATAATACTCACGAGAGGTTTTATCACCAGCTTGAGTATATCAGCATATCAGTTCTTGAAACTGATACCCCCAAACACAGATACAAAAGAAGGATTTCTGCAAAATTTTAAGGTGTCAGATGTACTGGGCAATTTGTTTGCATGTTCACATCTGAGCCCAAATATTTAGGCTTTTACCCACATAAGTCACTCACTGAATTTTCAATTTATTTTATTGTTTTCTTCCTAGGCATAACCTTATAATTTGTAAGTTTGAAGATATTTGAGCTCTACATGCAACTAAAGAAATAATTTCTACAAGATACAATTCTCAGTTGACACCAAAATAAGCACTTTTTAAGACTGGATACATATCTAGAGCTGCAAATACCTGAAAAACTGACTTGACTGTGGACTTTTTAATGAAAGAATATCCTCTTTTGAGCACACTAGAACACTAAAATCTTAAAAACTGGCTTAGATATTTTTAAAACCATTTTGATTCTTATTGAATGTATGCTAAATTATGTTTCAGAAAAAATTGGTGGAAATATCAACCTAGCTTCCAGCTAAACATACTGAAACAACAGTAAAAAAAGTTAAATAACTATTTTTAGTTTGACAATTAGATGACACTTGGATTTCCTCAACAGGCACACATGGATTTTTATATTTCTACAAATCTTGTTCATTAAAATGTTTTAGAGCATACATTTAATCTTTACTATCTGGAAGAAATAATTCTTGTCTCATTATTGCTTTCAAGCTGTCCAGTTAAAACTTGGAAAATATGCACAGTCTAAATGGCAAAGCAACATCTCAGTTCTCAGTAGCTTTTAGACATATGAAATTCCTTGGAATAAGTCTTGGAAAGGGAGCATTTATTTTTTAGGGTTTTTTCCTCTGCAACAGTATAGATTTTACATTTAAAAAAAAAAAAACCCAAACCTTGCAGAACAAACAGAATCAAATTATCTAATTCCTGTCTGTTCAGAATTATCACAGAATATGGGGAGTTGGAAGAGGTCCTTCAGGATCATCAAGTCCAGCTCCTGGCCTTGCACAGAACAACCCAAGGGTCACGTTGTTGACCAAATGCTTCTTCAACTCTGTCAGCCTTGGAGCCGTGACCACTGCCCTGGGGAGCCTGTTCCAGTGCCCAGCCACCCTCTGGGTGGAAAACTTTTTCCTGGTATCCAACCTAAACCTTCCCTGACTCAGTTTCATGCCATTTCCTCATGCTTGATCGCATTTGTGAGTGTCTCTAAAAGCAGTCTCACCTGTAAAAAGCACAGAACAAATCTGCCAATTCCTGACAGATTTGACAGACGTTTCTCCGACAGAAACAAGTATCATAATAGCAGTGGTAAATAAGTATATCTTGTGAGCAAAGGTTGGAAGGGCCTGGAAGCTGACATCTAGGTGCTCATGCTTGTCGATTTTACCAGCCAATTCTGGACACTGATGATGCATTACAGTATTATGTTCTCACAGAACTTCATGACCATATCTTTTAATATAATAGATAATCAAATCTCTGTTGCTAATATAATTTATCCCTAGTTAATGTGCAAGAAATCACAGGAACACAGCCCACTTACATTCTATGGTTTTGTATTAAGTGACCTTAAAAAGATTAGCATTTCCAGTAAGGAAAAGAAAACCTTGACTAAAGAATTGGAGAATATGGGCAACAAACTTCTAAACAAACCGTCTCAAACAAGCCTTACAATATCCAGGAAAATGACATTTTGAGAACTCCTGTTCTATGATACTGGAGGAAAAGCACTCATCAAAATCTTCCTGCCAGGTTCCAGATACTTCTGTCAGTTTATTGGTTAGCTCTTGAAATCCAGTTTGCGTTTTGCAATCTTTTAAATTTGCTTTATCTTACACAGAGCAAAATATTCTGACTTTCCCCCCCAAATGTAGTGACAGGTGAAATATAGAGAAGTATTTTCTTTTCAAACATTTTCTTGGAATAGCTTTTCCCATATCTTGCATATTTCAATTTTAATCCTGACATTGCTGAGTTGTGCTGAATATTTAATTTATGCTAACCTGTCACTTATTTTTTTCCTCCCCATCTACATAGGTATGAATATTTATGAACAAAGCAGTAGCTGACCTGAACCTTGTATCAACTGAAAAACATATGCACACTGGGCAAATAGAATGAGAAGGGAAGAAGAGAAAAATTTCTTTTTCCATCTTTAGAGCACAAAATAAGCATTCTCCATAAGAATGGCATTAATGAAAAGGAACATGTTGTTCCGTATGGTAATTATTTTAAGCATCCCATCTAGAGGCTCAGGAAGTTCAGTTATTTCCAAGTCTGGCATGGGTAAAATAAAAAGAGTGAGGAAAAGGACACAGAAAGAATAGGCACACTCCGATTGACCAGTGATGTAACTCAGGTCCACACCAAGGGACTAAAAGTTCTTGAGCACTTTTAATTTCTTCCTCTTAGATATTTCTTGAAAGTGAAAAGGAATAATATGAAATTCCTAACTCAATACACATCACTTTCAGCCTCCACAGCAAGAGACCAACACTGAGAGCTATTCAGTATCAAATGAATGTCCTTCCACTGCTGTTTCAAAGGGTAAACATTGAGGACATTGCCTGCATTGTAGAGGGATTAATAATTGAAATGTTTGAAAAGCCCCTGTGATGACCCATTTCTCTGGGCCTCTGCACTCCCCAGTCTCCAATGATTCCATCTAGTTTGTACCTATGCAAAGCATCCACAAGTCCTTGAAGAAATACTGTCACATCTGGGAGACAAAGTGCTCTTTATGAAGGTTATGTCTTTTAATGAGGTATACTTCTAACACCTTCTGTGAATATTTCCTTTGTATTCTCCCAAGTTATGTACTTTTAAGATTATATTAGTACACAGAAAACTTACAGTTTTTAGAAATGCAGGAAGAAAAATACTAGGAATAAAGGATGAAACTCAGGTCACAGCCAAATCACATCATTGGGACTGCAAGCTTCCAGAACTCCCTCCTCACACACTTCCTGTGCCAGAACACAAACATCCTACATTTTTCACACTCCCTGATTTCCTCCTCCTCTTTAAAACGTTTTATTTCATGAAAGTGAAATGAATAATGTATATAAAATACTGTTATGGGATATTGATTTACTAAGTCTGTGATGAACACAAACTCACTATGATCCTCTGAGCACGGTGAGTGGGAAACATTTTAGAACTACTTTCAATGAAAAAAAAAAATCCGTAACACATCTCTAAACGATTCACAGAAATGATTTGCAGCAAATCTATTAAGTCTTCCATCACAGCTCTCCAAGAACAGCATGCATGCTTCCCTGCAGAATAGCTTCTGCTTCTTTATACAATCTACTCTGAAGTACCTCAGCAAAGACTGATACAGGGCTTTTACCAATACCTTTGGGAAAGTGCTCCACTCCATAATCTATTCTCACTGTCAATCATTTTTTCCTAATATTCATCTAATCTAAATTTTCACTTTAGCAATCCCATTGTATTACTCCCCTTGTGCTTCTGCGCTTTAGCATTTACACTCTTCAAATATTTATAGTTGTTCAGGAAAAAACAGACCTTTTCCCTCAGCATATCAGTTTCTGTGCCTCAATGCTGTTGGCCTTCCTCAGAGTGCTGTATTCCTTTACACGTGCCAAATAACTGTCAGAGAAATTAATATTTGCTGTCGCTGGACAAAACAGCCCAGAAAACTCCTTTCCTCATCACACAGTTTTGTGTGAGCAAATGTTCACTGCTGTAACATCACCAAAAAAGATTTATGAATCCAAATATTCCAAGTAAGGAATGCAAACAACTAGGTATTTTACAGGGAGAAAAAACCCAACCCTCACATATAATAATTTTGGATACTTGGTCCTATCCACAAATGATTATTAATAAACACACTGTATTAACAAAAACCAACATATAATCAAAATACCTTGGATGGTAATCTTTCCATTTGTGTTTCAAATGCTTCAGAACAGATATTTTAGGAAAGGAAAATTAGGTTTGTTTTCCTCTCTGTCCTTTCTTCTCTAGTGCCTTTTAACTGCATTAGATGCCCAAACTCAGCCAAACATCCTGCACCTTTCACACATCAGAGACCATGGTCTATAATGATACTGTTACTTGAAATGTAAATGTCTTTGTGATCATCATTTTCTCTTAGACTTTCTCCAACTTGTTTTCCATTCAAAGTCCGGGTTGGAAGGGACCTCAGATCAGCTGGACTAATCTTTTGTGGGAGAGGGAGACTAAGATTACCTAGCACCCTGTTCAATGGCATCATGAAAACTAGCAGCAGTGGGGACTCTCTCTCTGGGGAAGTTATTCCAGTGACTGATCTCATTTTACCAAGTTTATTGCTTATATCAATATAAAATCTCCTCTGGTACAATGTGCACCCATTGCTCCTTGTCTTCTCCATGTTGGTCCCTGTGAAGAAAGAGCCTCTGTCCTATTTGTAGCTGCTCTTTAAGTACTGGAACACTGTGATGAGGTTCCCCCAAGTCTCCTCTTTAACAGGGAGCAAAGACCCTCCACTGCTTCAGTCTTTCTTCTTGGGGTAAATCATTCAGCTCTTCTGCTCACCTTTGTGGCACTTCTTGGGACCCACTCCAGTCTTTCTACATATTTTCGAATATTGCAGACCAGAACTGGGCACAGTACTCCAGAATATCCCTATCCCCTTCATTCAGGTTTTTATATAAACTTCAGAAGCTTTTACTAATCATCCCTGTAAAAGCTGCTGTGAAGAATTCATATTTGTGTTCCTTCCCCATTCATAACTGTCATGTTTGACTTCACCTTTCAAGTACTTATAACCACAGTGAGATTTGGAGACTTACAATTCTTGACACATGATCTAATTCTCAATTTCATCTTCCTCATTAAGGCTCCTAGAAATATTGGCCTTTCATATAACAACCTTTCAGCACAACTGAAGAATTCCAAAACTTTGATTCCTTCTAAATCAAATTCCTTTTTTAAACCTGAGGAAAAACACAGTGTTCTTAATAGTTTTAGCAAAATACACTGATGGTCCTTTTTTCACTGCAGCTATTTTCTGTTCCTCCTGAAGGTACAGCCTTAAATTAGTCAGTAAATTGCATTTCTTTCTGATATGAACTCATTTTTTGGTCGCTATTGATACAGTCCTCCAATTTTCCCCATTTTCATTCACTTTCATGTCAGCAAGAAATGGACTCAGGACGTCTCTTTTGGGACCCCCTGCTTTCCATTCAGTGAGTCTGACTGCTCTGTAATTTATGATTTTCCTTGCTAATTTGTTGAAAGTGCTACTCAACAGAAATGCAGGTAGTTAAAAATCTCCCATGAGTATCCTTTTATATGGAGTATCTTGAAGAGACAGAATTTCTTCAGCACCACTTGAAATATGCCTAATGTTTGTTTTGCTTTGTTTATATTTCTTCACAGGAAAATCATTCACAGTTTCCTAGCATAGTAAGTGTTTTTAAATATTATGGCAATTCATTTACGTGTTCCATTTCCCCTATACAAATTATGTTACAGTAATCTATACTGATCTATTAAAAAAATTACCTCATTAAGTTCATCTGAACCTACTAATGAATTCCACACTTCACACTTCCATAGGAAACTCACTTGCTCTTTCTCGACCTTTTTTGAATGTACAGCACAAGTGTTTCATGGATCTTTTGCTCACTTTTACTGGGACAGTGAATGTATAAGTCAAGTTATTCTTCTTTAAGCAACATTTGCTTTACTTCTTGGCTACTTTATACATCACATGACAAACCCCACAGGATTTGATTTCAGGAAGCTAGTAACACATGTTCTCATATATTTTCATATTATTAATTTATATTACTTTGGCTACTCCTCTTAGCGAGAAAGATATTAAAGTGCCAAAAAATCATTATAAATAAAGATGCCGTTCAGTACAGTCTGATTACAGTTAGACTAAAGACAATGAGATTTTTTTTGAGTCTGAGATTTTTTTTTCCCAAAGCACCAGTCTGCAAGATTTTCAACAGTAAAGTCTTGTTATAGCTCCTACTAAGGTCAGCAGAAGTTACTGGCAATTACATCAGCCTGGAAATCAGAGATAATTAGGTGAAAATCTGTGCATTAATTGACCTAGGAAATGCAGGAATAAACTACAAAGATGAAACAGCTGAACTTTGAATGTGCATACTTAAAAGCCAGTAGTTAAAATCGGCATAATGTACCCAGATTCTACTTATTTTTATATTAGTGTTTATCAGGTCACTCTTCAGGAAACACAGATGTATTCTGGATAGAAATTGAAGCCTTCTAAGTAAAAAGGAACCTGAATAGTCTAAATGCCTCTGGAAAGAATCTTGCATGCACCTAGTGTATTATTAGCTAAACATTAACATTTAGAAGTGGAATCTGCACAGAAGAAGGATAATAAACTGAAAAAAAATCATGACAATGAAGGATGAGAAAACTTAGAGAAGGTGTAGAGAAGATCAGCAGTGACTAAAAGATTGGAAAACATAGTCCATAGTAAAAATACAAAGGATTCAAAATGATTGAGTTAACAATGAGGTGGAAAACTGTCACAGCACACAAGTACTTATATGCAGCAGTGAAATAAGGTAGGTAACTCAGTGCCCAAACACTAAGGAAAATAAAACGAAAATAGATTAATTCAGGTATGATGACACACAGTTACAACAGGGAGACAAGAAACACTTCCTGTGAAATGTGGTAGATTCTATATTAATACATATATAGATAAATATATATATATATATATATATATATATATATAATGTGGGACAGTGAAAATAGTACAATGGCTATGGTATTTGAGAAAAATTAGTTCAGCTAAACCCAATGACCTATTTTATACAGGAAGCCACGTTAGATTATGAGCATTCCTTGAAAACTGTGACAGTTTAGATTAACAGGAGATTACAGAATAGGGACAATCTTCAAGACTATGAGTGTCAAGATTCCGCTTCATTTTTATATGGATATAAAGAGGTCAAGGTAGCTACAGAAGTCAATGCACTTGTTTCATGTTAGCTGAACAAATCACTGTTGCCTACTCAAGCCCTGTGCATTTTTCTGCCAGTACCAATATAATCCACAGCTTCGTAAGATACGTGGTTTCAGCCATCCAAGGATTTCATAGCATTTTTCAACCTGGAATTATCCTTGCATATGATACACTCTAGGTATCAGGAGAGAAGAAACCACAAAGAATCAAGTGTTATGAAGCCACAGGTCAGGAAATGGGCTCTATTCAACATTCTGCAAACCAGCTTGACTCTCATATTTGGATATTTCAAGAACAGTATTAAGATAGGTATATTCCAGATTCCTCATGAGCATAACATCTCCTTAAACATCTTGTTTATTTACATAAAAGGAGAAAATGTTCCTCCTTAATTATTGAGATGATATTTGAGTGTGGTGTGTTGAAGGCAGTTTTGGTTTTGCCCTGTGAAAATCAATGGAAGCGTATCCATTTTTAGAGTGGTGCCAGGGCCAAATTAACAGCACCCCATTAAGATCAAGTGGTGCATTACAGAAATAGTGTAAATAATGTAATTGATTCTAATGGGAGGTACATGAATGATATATCAGGCTACAACTTTTATTGATTACAATTAATTCCTGGGCATATATCCACAGAGGCTCTGCCCATCCTCTGCTAAATCTCAGTCTACCAGCCAGCAACCAAATTTTATTGTCAAGGATTTGCTCCTGCTAGTACTAGATTCTCACACTGGCAATGTAAACAACCAGTGCAAGTGTGAAAGCTGTCCTGCTTTCTAAAAAATTGAACAGAAAGAGTCTTTGATAACCCAGCCTCCTTCAATTCAGACTTTCTGAAGTCTTCCAGATTCCAGCATGTAACTTGACACAATGCAAGCAGGAAACAGTGAAATCTTCTTAATGCTAAAGTGTACCAAATGCTGCAAGGGTCTGCATCCCAAAGACCAAATGGATAGACTGCTTCCTTAAGAAATGTTTTGGCATTTGGTTTTTGTTTTTCATGGGTGACAAACTATATCCAGGAATCTATTTCACATTTAAACTGAAAGCCATTGTACAAGCACTAACAGACATAGCAACATTTCATTTTATAATATCATACTCCTGTGAAAGAAAGTGCTGGGCAATGAACTAAAAAGGGACAAGTGCTTTTCCAGTCTGTAGCAAAGTCTGGAGTTGTGCACTTGCTTTTTGATTACACTAAATACATCTGTGGAATTACAAAAAATAATCACCATACAGAACAAGAACAAAATTCTGCTGCCAAGGTTTCTCATCTGTGTTGAAAAAGCAACCACAATCCATTACAACAAATGTCTAGAAGAGAGAAAATAAAAAGCAATTAACAAATAGATTTGGAGCAGTTCCACCCTCAATAAACCAACAATGTGGAAAGTGAACAATTGATTCTTCGAGGACATGTACCTAGTCTTGAGAGATCACTCTTTTTCATCCATGTGGAATGACGTAGCTCTATCCACTTCCTATTAAAACCCAGATACACACATGATTGTGTGCTTTATAACCAGAACCAATGTTTTCCTATTATCATCTTTTGTATATAGCAGCCTGCAGAACTAGTACCAACAAACTGCATCAAAGCCTCAATTCTTGCAGGAGCGAAATGCAATCATTTTGAAGAGATTCACTCCCTTAGCCAAGCATTCATCACTTTAGTCCATAACTGCACAGTACCAGTAACAACTTCAAGATTTTCTGTAAAGCGCATGAATTTCAGACTTACACATAAAGCAATCTGTACGCTAATAAATATGTTGGACTATTACACAAACTGCTAATAATCATAAATACTGAATAATTATTTTACTAATATTCTGACAGAAATAACAGAGTTTCCATAAAGCTAACTCCATGATCTAAACATCAAGAGGCATAATCAAAGTTTGGAGGGCCTGGTGTTCATATCAAAAGGGTGCAGCATTGAATTGTAAATTTATTGTGCATTTGGACTATTCAAAATATTTTTCTTGCAATTTATACATCAGTAATACATAGTCTTAAACACCTACAATTTCTTTTTCATGTAAATAACTAAATATTAAGTTTACAAATTTTAAATCTCCTCTGCTAAAGCCGACTTTCTACTCTGGTCTATGTTTATGTTTTGGTGGTATTTTTTATTATAGCTCTACCATTTATCTCAGGAAAAAGCTTTATAAATTCATCAGAGAAAACCCTGGAAGTGGGAAATTCCTGTGTCTGCAGTCCATATCTAGCCAGCTATAAAGCATTAATCATTTCAAATTTGGCAGACTGCTAAACTAGTAAGGAAACGAATGTTCCACAGGCCCGATTACATGTCACAGCTTAAAAGACAAGCAGCTTGCAGCAACAATGTCCATAATCTACTATTTCTGTAGCAAGGATTCAGGAAGGAAAAGCCAATACCACAAAGTAAAGTGGCAATGCTGAATTGCTTCCCTGTGCCTTGTCCTTCCTGATGTTCCTCCCGTCTTTCCTCCTGCAAGTATTATATGGAATAGGATGTCCTCAAAAGCTGGAGAGCAGGGAAATACCTCTGAGTTGGGTAAATCTCTGTTTACAGTTTCTAAGGTGACATTCTTACTGCCCTTCAACACATTAAATGGTCTTTTAAAAACATCATGTATATATTTATTTAAGCATCCTCTACAGATTGAATTTAAAAGGTAAACAAGGGCAAATTTGGCAGTTGGTAGACCCTTAATGTCCACCCTTTCCACTCTCGAAAAACTTACTTTTACTGAAAGTAATTAGCGACATAGGAAGGGTTTATGTACCAAATATTACACTTCATGCACAGCATACGAGACATTTTCAGCATAACCTCCCCTATTCCCTTGTGCATCCAGTTTGCAGCATTGGATGGACCCATAACAACACAGATACTTCTGTGAGGCAACTCTAGGGAATGAATTCTCACAAAGGAGAATTAGCTCTACCTGTTTGAACAGAACATCCAGCTTACACCTTTAGCCACCATTATCATCAGCATATCTAAGAGCAGCCATGTGGTCACCTGGTGAAGGCACTATTGACAAAAATGTCACTCATGGAAAAGAATTTCCATTCCTGATTCTCTGTAAGAACCTGAACTCTGTTAATCCTTCAGGACACGTTTGCAAATGCACTCTTCACGAATTTATGATCAATAAAGAGCAACATCTTTAAAACATGAGATCTCTACTTGCTTTCCCTGAAATAAAGAAACAATCCATTGATTAGATAAAGCTACATCATTCCTTCTCTTCTAGATAGACATCCAGTGAAATTGCAGCTAGGCCACCTTTAGAACAAGTTATTGTTAAAGGTTAAAAGTTTGAAAATGAAAAAAATTCACATAAAACTTATTATTTCACTGTCTGTTGATAAAAATTCTCTCTTCTCCCCTCCAACTGAGGAAACTTTATGCTACATGCAACTTGAATTCCAAGAATGGAATTAAAAGGAGCATATGAGAGAAGCCCCTCTCTTCTTATGTTAAGTCGAGAGTTACCTTGTGAGGGACAGTATATTTTCACTGACACAAATCTATTTTTAATTAGAATTTCTATTTGCACTTTTGTATTACATTTCTTTTCATTAGTTATTGGTACCAATGTTATTAAAAATATTCAGATATGATCTTCATTTCTATTACACTGTATATTTAATGCTACTGAACTTCTTGTCATTCAGCACATCAAATAAAATGCAGCAGAATATATGCTCATTTCCTTCCGATCAACAAATGTGCATTTTTTTTTTTTTTTTTTTTTACCATGGTAAGGCCAAAATGTTTCACTTGGATATACTCCAATGCAGTAAAACAGTCATTCCTGTCAAATAAATATAATTGCAAAAGTTGGGAATTCTTCATAGTACAACTCCATCTTAAAAGTTGCATAAATCAGCCTGAGATTTCACTCTATTAACTATGGAATTAGGTGACTCCAAAAATGCAATCTTTTCTATACATTTCAAATACAACTATCCTGGAGCGATATCTGCTCTATATTCCTAGCTACTTAATCAGGAAATTAACAATTAAGGCATCCATCTGCTATAATACACAAAGCCCAGGTAGCTGTGTGCATTTCATTTTTGCAATTCAATCCTGCGCCACCTTTCAAAGCAATCTGCTCTATCCCCTAGCTTGAATAATGACACTAAACTGAAAGCAAAATAGATTAAATTCTGTGCCTTGAGATACAGGAATTCCTCTATTAACCAGTAATAGATTATGATAGAAGGAATAGTAGCATCTGTAGAGTATGAACTTAAATACTTGTCTATTTTCTTTTGGTTGACAATGAGTAAGAAAGCATTCAATAGGTAGATTTTGCTATCTCTAAGCTTACTTTTCATGAAGGGTATTGCATAGATTTGAAAGATTATTTTAAAAGGCCGTGATTGCACTATATGAATTTACATAACTCTGGGGAGGAAGGCAAGGTTCAAAGAGATCCCCATTCCCTTCCCTACTTCTTTAAGCAAATTACTAGTATTGTTTTCACAGGTGCTTTAAGACTTTGTGAAATAACTATGAGAGGTCAAATGAAATAAGAAAAATAAAATATACTTTATTAAGAGTGCTCATATTCCTCAAATCAGGAAGCCTGGGATCCCACAGAAAGAGTAATTTTCTCCAAAAAAGTGAAAAAAACCCATAGGTACTAAAATGACTAATGTTCTTACTGAAGTACAGAATGAGCTAAAATCTTAATTTCAGTTAGGAAAAAAACCCCACCAATTTATGCACATCTACACATGTATTTTACATTTATGTATTTTTCAAAAGAATTATAGTAATTTCACTTGAAATTATAATTAGTATTTTTTTCTTCCTTCCTCAGTATGATATACAACATATTGATATCAAAGAAAGAAAACACAAGTCATTGCCCCCATGTTCTGAAGGCTCCACACTTGAGAATTTCTATTTTCTTTTAAACACTTTTCTCTGTAAATAGGCTTCCCTGCAATAGAGCATATTTTAATTCCATACAGGTAACTTAAATTTTAAAAATCTACTAATTTGTACACACTCCTCATTCTAAAACTACACTTCCTTAAATAGTGGTTTCCTTACAAAATTACTTATTTTTTCATTTTTTGCTTTGTTTGACAATTTACAAAGTGTGTTTAAAATCACAGACCATATTTCAAGCTGGTCTGTTGTGAACAAAAAATTGCTTTTATTTGCTATGCAGAGCAAAATTACCATATTTCAAGTTTGGTAATACTTGAACTGGCACCTTGATTAAAAGCCTCAAAAAACTTTCATTCTGGCAGTTCTAGTCAAAGGTTTTTTATTAAAAAAAAAACAATACTCAGATGTATCATGAGGTACTTCATTCTTCCTCTAAGCTACATGACATTAAAGGCATCTGATATGAATTTCAGGAGCAGTGGTTCAGCCAAGAAGTGACCGTAAAACCATTGCAGGAATTATCTGAAGCACAACTTCAGTGATAACTCACAGTCCCTCTAGCTTTAAAATATTTAGAATCAAAAGGTTCCAGAACAGAAAATGGTATTTTCTGCATAAACAGCAGGAACATGTATAGGGCACAGGATGATGCTTACAGAAGAATACATACTTGTGTACTTTTGTCCATTCAAAAATATTAATATAAATAGGCAGCAAATAGAAAATAGTCTAAAATGTTGGCATGAACTCCATGGGAATCTGCTAGCATTCTGTCAGTTGCTCTTGTGACATTTGCAGGAAGGAAGTCTAATTTAATATCTGAAAAAAAAAAAAAAGTTGCTTTGATCCTGGAAAGTCTGACAAACCCTCAGATTTGCTTTGTATGTATTTGAGTATTCAATATTTAAAAGTAGAGGCCTGAAATCAACCTCTTACAGCTTAAAAAAAATCTAACAAGAACAGGCAGAAAGAGAGAAAAATTCTTGTTTACTGTGTGAAAACTTTCCTTAGTGTTTATTTCATAGGGTGAGAATGAGAAAATGAGTATAAGAGAAAAAGAAAAATTAGTTGAAAATCTCTCTGATCAAGACTGAAACAGAAATTCAGTGTCATTATTTCAATATAAGGAACGTATCATCCACAAATGTACATTGTTTTTCTCCTATAGCATTCTTTCACTCTTTAACACCTTTCAACAGACAAGGCTAAAGTTGTTAAAAATACATTGTTCTTTCAGAAAAATGACCCTCTTCTCTATATACCAGTCAAAAGGCTGATGCTCTTGCTCACATTAAATAAAACAGCACATGAGAGAAAAGACATCAGACCAATTCCAATTGGCACAATCCTGATGTGACTGACATGCAAGATTCCTACACTTCGGACTACAGAAAGTAAAAATGTTGGAATGGTGATCATTTACAAATGTTGTAGCTGATCCTCCCTCCTTGGCTCCAGAATTAGTGGTCAGAAAGGAGCAGGCCAAAGCAGCTTGGGAAGTTGATTTTGTCTTAAGAGTTTTTTTTGGAGGGTTATAAGTACAGGCTCTGAATGGTTTTTCTTAAGAGGACAAAACACAAACTGTGCTCTTGTGACATTTGCAGGAAGGAAGTCTAACAAACTTCAAATGTTTCATATTTCAAATGAATCTGCATTACCTACTTGGCAGAAATACAGTGAATAAAGACTTGAAAAACCTACTAGCAGGACAATTACAAAACTGGAGCTTGAAGCAGAGAGAGACCACATGGTTTCAAGGTACATAAAGATACATAAAAATATACATAAAATGTTGATATCTTAACTTCCATGTTCACCTATTATTTGGAAATGTTCCCACTGAAATGTGGGTTTCCTGTCTGTTGACATCACAATATTCCCTTGTCCTGTCTATACAATTCTGAGGTGAGGAATATTCCTTATACTGTCCCACTATTGTGTTTTACTGAGCCCACAACACTTTCCCTGCATTTGAGGCCCCATTTACTCCTGCCTTTATAATTCTTTGTTGGGCCATTTACTTGGCAGAAATACAGTGATTTTGCTTGGCACACTTACCCTTCCATAGTAAAAATGAATAAATAACCAGGGACAAGTGTGGACATGCAGTATTAATATTCTTCTAGTTCAAAGCAGCACAAACAAAAGTAATTCAAGAATAAAAGAAGTTAAAGCACTCATTTAACATGACCAAAGGTATTGATGTACTTAACCAAAGTCATCTCAGGCCAGCTGAAACTATTTTCAAATTTAGCTTAGTGTTGTCTGGGGAAAAGAAATTAGCATTAAAAATACATATGCAGAGTTGTTTAATTTCTATGAAGTAAATCGTGATTTTGTTTCAAAAATGTGTTTAAAACTTAGCTTCTTAGAGATTTGAAAAACAAACCTCCAAGGAAACAAGAAAAGAATTTTTGTATTTAGCCTTATTTAGCCTGATGGTAGAAGGTAGACAAAGCTCAACTTTCATGCTTGCTTAAATTAGTCAGCATTTTAAACACTTGATTTCTATGTTGACTCAATTAGAGTCGATGTGCAAATCTTAAAGATACTTTTTTATTTCAGAGAGAACTTCACAAATTCTGACTAGATCACACCAGCCTAGATTACCATTCTGACTAGATTATACCAGCTGTTGAAATGTCCAAAACTCTGCAACAGGAGGTGTGCAAGGCAGAACTATCTTCTAAGTGCTGACATGAATATAAATTGTATTGCACAGAAATAAAAACCTGACATCTCTGTTGTGCCTAACAAAAATATATGGGCCACAAGAATGACAGTAAATACTTTTTCTTCACTCATACTAGAGAAATTTCAAAAGGATTTTCAACCACAGCTAGGCATTGTGGGCAGAAGCAAAGTATATTTATATAATTATGCCAATTAAGTATGGAAAGATAATTTTATTTCAATACCAGTTATTATTTATATTAAATACTAATATTGTATTGCAGCATGTGGAATTGTTTTGATAAGTGATCTCTGTATGCAAATACTTCCAGCCAGTCGAGGGGGAAAACAAGGGTGTGAGCCTTAAAGCTCAATACTTACATGAACATCACCAGGAAAAAAACAGGAGCAGTCCAGAACCTCTGTCCTCATGGTCTTGGCCATTAGTCACGCTTTTTCTAGCACTGTTATATTAATACAGAATTGCCTAAATATCAGAGCACTGTTCTATCATCAGAACAAATCAATTTCACACAGCATCACGACTCCAGCAAGGCAGACAGGCAGAGAATTCCCTATGAGCTGGTGCTGACTGTACTCACCCAAGAAGGTAGAATAGAAATTTTATTTTCCCAAAGAACCAAACCCTCCCTCCCACATTCTGCACACACCATCACAGCTCCTGGCCATGCTTTGTAAGAAGTCACTGTCACTGCTCTGTGATCAACCAGCTCCTCCTACAAAGCCCATTGAGTCAGACCTTCCAGAGCAGGAGGGTGAAGGTATGCTGAATTTCTTAATTTCAGGCAAATGCACTCACAAAGAACATCACAAGCTGACACATAAATGTGTCAGAACTAAGATCTAAGCAACAAAACCTGGGTAAGCACTCATGAGATGGAAAAGAAAAAAGCCTTTAAAAACAACTTTATAGAATTTAAGTCAACTTCCAGCATCTCTATGACACCTCCAGACACCACCTTCATGGACAGAAACTGCTGACTTGCAGATTTCAGGATAGAAAATTTGTATTTCACATACATATGTATATACATATTTAATAGATTAGTAATAGGAATAAGACTTATGAATGAATAAAAAGTGAAAATATGTATGTGAGAAAGCGGCAGCAGAACTCTCAGGGTAAAAGGAATGGTGTTTCTGGTTAAAGAACACTTTTTCAGGGAAACCACTCCCAGGACATCATTCCCATATGCAAAACCAATAAAAAGCTGTTTCTGTTGAGGCAGGTGCTCCGACAGGACACAGCACAGACACCCCAATCTGACAACAGGCAGCACACTTGCAGTCTATCACACCAGCTCATTTTCCTGCTAGTGGAACACAGGGAGACATATGGCACACGCACCCTCCCAACAGAAAACAGGCAGCGGTTGCTGCTCGTTGTTTGAGAGCTACAGAGCCTGAAGTAAGCAAAAATCTGAAGCAAAGTAACCACCGTAACAACCGCTGACTTATGAACATGAGGACAAAGCAGCAGACCAAAAAGTGGTTTGTCACTGTCAGCAAAGGGAGCCCAAGAGATGCAGTGAGTGCTTCTCACGCAGCACAGCCTTGGCTTTGTGCTGAGCACCAGAATTCCAGGCCAGACCACTCAGGTATTCTGATGGAAAAGTTGGTGAGAGTGAGTGAATGAGTGAAATCTGCGGGGTACAACTGTGACCTGATTAAATAATTTACTTAGACATTTTGCTACTTAAAACCAAAGCAACAACAACACCACTGAAAAAACAAAACCCAAACAAACAACCCCAAAAAAATCACTCTGCCTCTCTCAAAGGCTTGCACAGCTTGCTTTGGATACTGAACTCCTCGATCAGGTTTGACTAAAAACTAGCAAAGCCTAGGGTAAATCTACAACAGCAGAACTCCAGTGTCTTAAACAGAAGCCAAATGGTTCTTCTGAATTAGCATCTCTGTATTTCACTGAAATGAAGCAGAAACCAAGAAAATTAAAGATTATAAAAATCAATTACCACAGAAATTTAGCATGCAAAGAATCCATACTTCACTCCCCCCCAAAAAATATTTTTGTGGTTTGTATTCAAAGTTTTTCTTCAGGCCCTCCCTCAATTTCTCTCTGAAATGCATATTGCTTATTTGTTTGTAAATAAGTTGATTTTAAAAGCATTAATTGAATTACATACAGAAATCTGCTATTTATTTATTAATTTGTGTCATGCCCCAAAAACCCTGAACAAAAAACTGTCAGTCTGGAACTTACAATTCCCAAGATCATTAGAACATGAAACCTTTCCTTTTGGACACATTCAATGTTATAATGATTGCAAAGGTCTGTTAAAGTACAATTCCAGGACTGGACAAAGCTAGTAGAGGACATTAAATAAATGGATATTATTGATGAAAAGAAATATCCTTTTAGGAAAAGTTAAATTACTGGAGGATTTGGAGGGAAAGTGAGACAAATTAAATGCAATCATTAGTAAAAACTTTGAGTGGTACGGCTTGGCCTTCAATTTAGAAAACCTAAACCATGAAAATGGCAGCACAAATTAAGATGCTTGCAGACAGCACTTTGTCCACAAGCAGAACATTTACAGAACACAGTAGCAGTTCAGGCCACCACTGAATTCAAGAGTCAGCAGTCATTTTCATAGTGCTGGGAATGGAGAAGGATTAAAGACAGCCTGGCTGGTTGGGTCACTGAGGTTGACATAAATCTCGAGTACCACGTGCTCCTGGAGTGAAGTGTTAAATCTCAATTTAGCAAACCCTCACATGCTTGTGGACAGTAAAGCTTCTGAGCTGCCAAGATGTAATAATTCAGGGGTCTGCTTACAAGACCTGCTTCTTTTCCTCATCAGTATCAACTGCTCATCCCTGCATTATATTTTCAATAGATATGCATTTTAAATACAAAACCAAAGTTGATTCAAATTCATTAAACTTTTAGTAGGCAGCTTTTTAAAAAATAATCTATATTTAATATAAACCAACATGCATCCATGTCTTATTTATTGCTGCAGGTGATGGAAAAGGCTTTAAATGTGGGCATCCAACTGATTCTTGTCAGCATGGTGCAATGCTGCACAAAAACATAAAAATCAGGAACCATGATTTCCAATCTTCCTGAGCCTCCAAACAATGCCCAATTGGTTCACTGTTGTATTCAGCAGTGACTTGGATTCATCTGTACCTAAAAGACTATTATGAAGCAGAGATCAAAGGCACATAGCTACTTTGATAAACAAAGGGCTAACAGGGGCCTTTCACAGATCACAAAACTGCTCATAGCAGCTGTAAAAAGAAATATTTTTTCCCTACTCTGACTCTTAATTTCTCCCTACACTTTTCTGGAGTTGTCCTTTTTTCAGATAATAGTTACAGAATCAAGAAAACTTATATTAAAAAGCATTCCCCCACCGTTGTCACTTGCCTGAAAACCTGTTTATGAATAAAAAAAAAAAATACAGTATAAATTGCCATGCAGTAACTCAAAGTACAGAATGTTCTTCAGCAAAGTAGCATTTCAAAGCATGTTATCATTCTATGTATACATATGACAGAAGAGGCATAATGTCAAGACATGACCTTTTCAAAAGAGAAAGATGGATGCATTGAGAAATATATCCTCCCCACTTCCACATTTACTTATGTAGCCTCTCTAGACAAAGTACACATATCTTCCAACTCCAGAATACACAGAATTTACTGTCTCTTCTCACTAAAAACTATAGTTATTTCCTTTAAATTCTGTGTCAGTGACTCTTCTCTCAAAATTATATCTGTGTTCACAAGAACAAAATCCCCCAGACCTTCAGTAACTAAGTAAGTAGTTGGCAAATATCTTTACAAAGACATCTCCATTGCAGTGCTTGCAAAACTTAGCATGTTATCTATGTTGTTTCAGGTTTGTTTCCTTGAACATTGAAATGGTTCCTTACATATTAACACATCAGCTTCTCTCTGCTAGTCCTGGCAAGATGAGATTTATTCATGTGCTATCCTTCAATACTGCTCTCCCAAGTCACTCAGGAGAGGACTCAGAACCCACAGATGTCCAGGAAAAAGTTGGCCAGACATTTCCCAAGAGTCAGCTTGCAACAGATACTAAATACTGCCATTAAGTATCACATATTTTCTGAGAACATCTTTTTCATATCCAAAATAAATATCTGAGAGCAGAACAATAACAGAAAAAGTGAGAAGCCAAATCAGCAAGCTAAAGATCGTGTGGAGAAGAGGAGCATGATTAAAAATTCATGTGAAACAAAAAGAAGCAGTATACCCAACAAGGCAGTACAAATGCAGAAATTGTGATTTTTTTTTTTTTTAGGCAGACAGAGGATGTCAGAATTAGAACAGTTGTAGAGAGATGATGGTATCAAATTTGCATTAGAATTCAAGCCTGAGCTTTCTTAACAAGTATAGAGTGGTTTCAGAGCAGAAGGCAGACAGCAACCATAGAACTAAAAAGAGACAGAAAAACCCCACAAAACCCCCCTCAAAAAAAAAAAAAAAACACCAAAAAAGCAACAATAAGCTAATTAAAAGAAAGAAGTTCAAGAAAGGGGGAAAATTACAGCAAATAATGTTTATCCTATTTGAAAATATGCATCTTCACTGAACTTTAAATATCATTACGATATAAGAATTTTCCTCAGGTGAAATAGTTGCATAGAACCTACAGCATGAATGAACAGCCAAGAAGAATGGGGAAAATTTTATCATTTTGAGCTATTTTACTCTACATTTTTCAGTGGTTTCAACATTTTAACATTATTTACATTCTAACATGTTAGAAACAGAGCTTCTTAAAACGTCCTGCTCATGTCAGAACTTTCCACTGCTTGGGAAAAAAACCTTTTTCTGTTCATTTAGGCACTTCTATTCTGCTTTCCAAAAACGGTCTCTCCCAGCAAACAAACATCCACTCATTTGCACAAAGAGCCACTCTGGAGGGATCCACAATAGATTTTTTCAATGCACACTTACACAGTACAGCTAAATACAATAGTGACATGCCAGATAAAGAAATTTGGAGAAACAAAGCTGAATGCGAACATTTGCTGGCAGAGAAATCACTGTTCCTGATATAGTCCCAAATAAAAAGTTTAGTCCCAGTTAGTACACTCATGATACAGGCTGTCCTCCACGTGCCCTCTCCTTTCAGCTCTTCACTGGGTCAGGAATTAACTTCCCACAGAGCCAAACACAAGCAATGCAAAATTTTAGTTTTAAACTAATATGAATAATAAACATAGTAATTAACTTCTAAAACAGACAGTAGGCCCTTAGCCTTCCATAAAAAAATGAGATAACTGTGACTCCAACTTCTTTTAGATTTCAATTCTTCAATAAACCTGCCCAGACACATTTCAATAAAGGCTGAAATGCTGGTATCACCTATAACTGCATCAGCAGTCATGGAACAACACAAGCCATACTTACCACCAAACCTATGCACACCTAAAATTTGGCCAAGATTTTACTCACAACCTTTTGTTAGGGTTAGTTGGCTGGGTAACTTAGTTCTCTAGTAACATTTACAGTAAACCATGCTAATATTTTTGACAGATTTTCCCAGAATTCACTTGATGACACTCATTGTTTAAAAAGCATTGACTATGAAGCGAAAGAGCTGTTTTAAAGCAGCTTTAGAAGGTCTCAAACCCTTAGAGCATCACTGATTATTTACAACATATAAAAGGATGAGGAACAGAGATGCATTGAAATATTAAAGTAATCTAAGTAAAGTTGGTCTGACTTTTTCAGTGGGGATTTAATTATCTCTTGACTTTTTTCCTTCCTTTTGCCATTCCTTAAACTTAAGTCATGTTTTATTCAATTTTAATAAAGATATTAAAATGAAGACAATTTGGACAACCCAAACCATGACAACAAAATATATTGTTGTTCCTCTTGCAAAAGGATTGGTCCTCTAAACATTACCCCCTTTCCCCCTCTTCCTTGCTCAAAGTTACATCTCAGAGGTTTTGGGGAAATAGTGTTTAGAACAAAATGAAATTCTGTACTTGAAAATGCATATGCAGCTTTATGAGACTTGGGACAGGCCTGAAAGTTGTAATTTTTTATCTTTACCTTAATCCTCACAATAACACATATGTTGATCTGCTGCACACCTGTCCACAAGTGTGGAAAACAGAGAACTTCATGTAAATATCTAAGGCATATGGGGGTTTGTCAGTTTAAATTTATGTATTAAGTATTACGCAAAGCTTTAGTGGAACACTTATTTTTAGACTAGGCCCAGCTCTGCATACAGAAATAAAATACCTAATCTCCAAAACATTTATTTTGCCACCACCATTACCTTCTGGCATTACCAGAAGGTCAAAGTCAGAGTGAGGTTCTGTAAAAAAAAAAGTAAGATCATCTTTGCACAGAGTAGGTTTTGGTCTGTCCAATATGCCCTTTCCTAGGCTAGGGAAGTGACTGACAGTGGTGCACAAACTCTAACCTGCAGAACTGGCACTCCTCTGGCCTCATTTCCCACCTCAGACAAAGGACTTACTGCAGGCTCTGCTCTTCAATGTCACAGCAAAGCTTTGTACCATGATGCCTTCTTACACTGCTGGATAAACACAGCCAAACACCTCGGCCTTCCATTTTACTTCACTTTCAGAAATTGTGAGCATGGATCACAGGAAAACATTAACTTCCCTGTGAAATAATGCTGACTCAAACAGCTATTTCTTTTTAAAACAGGTTTCCGCATCATTCTCCTGAGTGTGGCTAACATGAGGATGTAAATGCTTAAATTGCATCTATTTGGGCTTCATTAAAACAGCATTTATCAGTTTGTTTGCAACACAGGTAGGTATAAGCAGTATGATCTTGACTATGTCAATGCAAGCCAGCAAAGACAGTCTTAAAAATGCTACATTCCTTATCCTAGGAAATGGTTAAGTTCAGTCCTAAAATGTCTTGGAAAACTGCTTTTCAGCAAGTCTGTTATATTAAATGGATTACTATATCTAAGGAAAACCCCAAACAAATTAATAACCCCACAGAACAGATCCAAGACAGAAAAAATAATCTTATTTCAGAGAAGATGCTATCAGAAAACTGTCCTCTCATCATACATATTGAAAAGTGTCCAGAAGACACTCATGCTACAGTACAACAATGTTCTTGTTTATAGAAGTACCCAGAGCAAGATACATCTTAATCATTTATAAATTATCCAGGTGGTGACAGATCAAAGTCAACTAAGGCAAAAGGTTTGGGGCATGAAAAAAAATTAATTTTTTTGCATATGGAAGCGACAACAATATTAGACAATGCAGGATTTGAGAAAATTCTTTGCAAAACTAGTTGAAAACTACTGTTATTTTTGAGATCTTTAAATAAATGAACACCATTTAAAAGCGGATTAACCACCACACAAACAAAAATGTTGCATACTAGTTACAAATAATGAGGAAGAGGATTGAAATCAAAACACAGAATTCAGATTCTCAAATACAGTTTGTTCAGGCCTCAATTTCTGGTGTTATTACTGCCAGAGAAAATGATGGCAGGAGGATTTTCCTGGGAAGATCCTTCAGTTTCCTAGACCAAAATGTTTAAAAAGAAATAATGCATCCATCTGGATCTTTTCATCCATCAGGGCAAATCTTACCTCTTGGAACTGAACTACAACAATACATCTCTTACAGTAAGTAGCAGGCAGTTGATGAGCCAGTTGGAGCACACAGAAGTGTGAGAATTAAAATGTGTGAGGCTGCAATGGGGTTGTATCCCCTCTTTACTGCAAGTCTGTTAGTGCTTAATCCCCCAGTCCTCACTTCAGTCCTACCCCAGTGCTCTGAACTTAAAGTGAATTTACAGATACTCCACAAGGCAAGGAGAGAAAGGAACAGAATAATCTTTGGCAGCTCTCCAAATGGTGGCAACACCACTGCTGAGACCATTGTCGTGGTAGTGGTACAGCTACAGCTACGTTACAGGTGGCACAGCTTGGAAGATTTGGTTTATGACCAAAACATTTGGTAGTTTTGGTAGAACTGTACCTTGTGTTGTCCTTGGAAGCACTGAGCTCACTGAACAGATACAAAGATACAGTGAAATCAATGCAACTGAGCACTGATTTACTAAGCAAACACACAGCTGACCAAGCCACCTCAGAGTCACACCTCAAGTACTTCAGGACCAGTTTGAGTAACATGTACATAGTGCATCCTCAGATGTGAGCAGAAGTTCTTCAAATACTATCCAGATATATCTTCTGCATGGAAAGAATATTTGGAGTCAAATGTGGACATATGGAGATGAAGACTAACACAATCTGCTTGAGACTACCAATTCTGGGTACCACAGAAAATGACCTGCACAACTGAAAATTTATGTCTGTGAACTTTAGAAGTAATGCTAAATGCATGCAAGTTTGTAGGACTGGTGATTTATTTAGTTTTATTTATCACTGAGCACAAAAACAGTTTTTACATTGATTCTAATTGAACACCACATTCTGAGCAATAAGGAGGCAAGCCAAAGGCCTAAAGTAACACTAAATGGATTCAGTTTGGGGTAAATTCCCTTCACACAAGTCTTGTTCCTGGACAGCAATTTCCTTTTACATTATTTATGACTAGTGAAATTAGTCACCATCATCCACATAATATTAATAAAATAAATGCAGTTTTTTCAGCATCCTATTAGCTCAGGACAACATGGTTCCTTGTATTTTTTCCCTATATTGCAATGAATATATAAAACACATATATTATTTTTATTACAGTAACATTCATTTGATGCTATTTGAATGCAGGGGAAAAAGGGTCAGGGCTTCTCAGTTTAAAGTACGTGAAGGAGCATTTGAGCGGTGCCAAGAACCAACAGAATTTTAGAAGTATAACGAACAATTTGAATGACATATTGGGATTTGAATGTTCAATCGATTTTATTCTTAGAAGCAGTTAAAAATAAAATTGTTTAAAACAGAAAGAAAAAAAGCAGCCCATCTAAAAACACACACAGCCTAAAAGAACTCCCTAGAAGGAAAAATTTAAGATGTTTTCTGAAAGGAGGCCCAGAGAATGAGTAAACTAAGATTGAAATCTAAGAGAAGTACAGCTAGGACAAGGAGAGTCTTGGGGAAAAGGAGGAGAAATGGTTTTGTTTTATCCCATTTCTACAGGGAAAAATCCAACCAAATCTACACCAGGTTATTTTGAATTTGTTGTTTTTGGTGAAGTTTCTGTTGATGTTTCATTTTGTTTTCTCAGTGGTCTCACATTCCTGAGCACCTGTATACAAGAAATTCTACTAAAAACTCTTCTTTGAAACTGTACTTTGCAATCTTATGCACCCCCTACCTCTTCAGCACAAGTAATTTTAACTCACAGAAAAATAGTCAAGTTGTCAAGAAAAACAAATCCACAAGTTTTTCTAAGAGCAAAATCAAAACCTTTAGAACAGAAGGATGGTTGAGAAAGTGACAGTTTCTGCATCATCTCAGCTATCAGACAAATATATTCTACATCTGCCTTTTTGACTAATCTCCTCCCTAGCAAACAAAGTGTAGTGCAAGCACAGTAGCCTCCTATATTTAGGTGTTTGTGGGCTTTAGGTAAGCAGTGCTAATATTAAGGCTCCTAAAGCTTTAATTATAATTCTTTGGGCATGTTATAAACCTTGAAAGCTTATGCTGATCAGTGAAGTTGAATACTTTTTGTGAGTTGGCTCAGGAAAGACAAAGCCTACACTAAACAGGAAAATGAAAATTGAGCTCCTTGATGACAGTTGACATAAAGCAGTTAGGAAATGTTCAGCAACTACAGTCATTGCATGATTTAGAGGAACCATTTTATCAGCAGTTTAAATGTGGGATCCAAAAGGGACATTTTCCCATCTACATGAAGGATGAATCTGTCTGACCTAAGAATCCCAGAAGCAGCCTGTAATAACCACACTATTGCTCCTGAACACACTTCCAAGTCTGATGTGAGGAAGCTAATCAGAACTGAAAGTAGAAGTGTCCTTTATAGCCCCACATCATTACAAGATGCTAGTGATGGACTTTTCTGTAACCTCGACTGTCAAAAAATTATAGCTGAGTCAACAGTGATCATTCAATTTATTCTTGGACTGCTGTATTTGTAGTAGGCATATTTTTCAAAAAAAACCACTTTCAAATAATGAAAAATGAGAATTAATGTCAACCAAGATGACAAATATACTTTTTTCTGTATTTTTCATTTGTTTGGAAGGAATCTGGAACCGTTTTCCATTCTATGTGTATATGAAATTCAATGTATTTGCACTAACAAAAACATGCAAGTAATAACTACAGTAACAACTCCTGGATGTTGCATACCATCAATAACAGTAATAATGTTGATTATCTGTGCAAACATCACTGAACACTGGATCAGTGTTCTACTTCATCAAATCTTTCAGCTTCATTATTGGGTAAATATGTCAAATATATTAAATGTATCACAAGAGTACTGGAGATGACCACAGATCTCCAGCTATGGGATGAAAATGAAACCACAGGTGTTGTGTATAACCACTGAGAAAATTGATCTCAGCCATGTGGTGCCCTAACCACAAAACTTTAGTCAACAGCTTCAAACTGACTGTGTAGTGTGGCTCTCATGAATACAAACCAGATCATTTAAAAGGAGAAGACACTGCTATTCTTCAGCCATTTTTTTTATTTACCACTTTCTTGTAAAATGCATAGAGGTAGGAACTTTCAGTTCAAATCTCCAACATTGAAATTTCTACTGGGAAATCAAGGATTTTTTAACATGTCTGAGATCATAAACCACCCTGGACATCCTGCTCCAAATTGAAGATTAGAGTTTGTTTCCAAAGGTGCTATATGGAATATTTTCTCAGTAAGTTGCATAACATTATTTATTGCCATGTGCCAAGACAGCATGATAAACCTCCTCTGGTAGAGAGTGGGTCACCTTGACCTGATTCATCTCCTATTTTATTATAATGCTAAGTAAAAAAGAGCACTTAGACCTCACACATCCTCTCAAGACGAGTGAAGCTATTTACCAAATTGCCTATATAAATCTATTATTGCATTGTCTCAGAAAGCTTAAGGACTAAGACGTCCTAGAACAGCAAGTGAAAGGTTGCTTTGCAGTTTAAATTATCTTGTCTCATGCTTGAGCATTACTCTACAGACTAAAATTCTGATCTTCCCTCTTTATTTACAGAGTAGATAAATTGAAAATGAACAAACAACAGCAAGTTCCAAAATCAAGACACTCACACTGAACTCCTTTCCCTCTTTACATAAAGTTTTAGTTATCTCCATTGGTCCCAACTATGGCAGGAAGATCTGACACAGACCTGTACAGAATTTCCAGATTATGTAGTAGTTAAAGTAATAAAAATATTTTTATAAATTTTAATAAATCTTCCATATAAACTAAGTCAAACAACTTGTGGTATAGACAGGGATTATAAGGAAGCAGCAAGGGTACATGCTCTACCTGTTCTGTTCACAGCAGAGGAAAGCTTTATTTCCTTTTCTAAGCTTGGCTACACAGCACTGCTCAGCTCCCATTTCTCTTTTGTGGCTCAGGCAACACTTCCCTTCTGCTGGAATTCCCTTTTACTTATCACAATTTACTCATCAGCTTAGCAAAGTTAAAAACTGTTACTGACCCTGTGATACGTGGTTTTTGTGT